>NC_045600.1:2400000-2723125 GCF_009762305.2 Zalophus californianus
GCATCGAGTCTGGGGAAAGTGGCACAGGTGCATGGAGCCCGATGGGGTCGAGCCTGGGGCCATGGCCGCTGGATGGCGCTGGCGCCCTTGTCCCCCGCTGGAGGGAGCAGCCCGAGCTTGCTTGCACGTTTTCACGCTCTTTAAGCAACACTGGAAGCCATCCCTGAACATCCTTGACTGCTTGGGGAGCATCCTAACTCAAGCTGAGAATCCGGGCCAGGCGTTTATAAGAACAGCACTTGCCACCTGAAGCTGGCGGCCCCGACAGTGGGTGACTTCTTGGGGGGCTAGAGCGGCTGGAAGGGGAAGGGATTTGGCTGTGAGCTCAGACTTTTGACACGTGCTCTATGGCACGCTGTTATTTTTACTCTCCGGGTGCTGTTGAAGTCACCATACGCCACTCGTAGAAAGGCTTCCCGGGGGGGGCGGGATGGGTGGGGGTTGCAGATGCGGGGAGCACAGGTGGGCTTAGCTGTCACCTGCAGCACTTGTGGCCAGCCTCTGCCCCATCCCAGACACACACAGAGACCCGCACGGAGGGTTTGTTTGAGCCTGGCTAGCGTTTCTCCACATGGGTCCCGGGGGAGGGGAGGACCTGGGCTTCGTCTGGGCCACAGCCACGGCTCCAGCCCCGTTTGGGCTCTGCTCCGGGCTGGGCCGTGCTCACATCTTACCAGGCTTTGAGACTCCACAGGTCCTGGGACTGTGCCGTCTTTGTTTTTAAACACCAGCATCTATGTATTCCCCAAGCCCCCAATCCACAGGCTGAAATCCTAACCCCCAGGACCTCAGAATGTGACTGTATTTGGAGATAGGTCGGGACCGATGTGGTCAAGTTAAGAAGAGGTCGTTTTAGGGTGGGCCCTGATCCAACAGGACGGGTGTCCTTATAGGAGAACAGACACGCACAGAGGACCCAGGGAGAGGATCACCATCCACAAGCCAGGGAGAGAAGCCCCGGGAGAAACCAGCCCTGCTGACACCAGGATCTTGGAGTTTTGGCTTCCAGAACCAATACTTACACCTGTTTTTAAAGCTACCTGGTTCTGTGGTACCTCATGTCGGTCCCAGAAAACAAATGCAGCCCACGGTGCTCAGTGTCCAAGGTATTTGGGTAACTTAATGAACATCTGTGGCGTGAATGAAGGTGGAAATGATCTTGAGTAAAATTGCTAAATCCTGGTGTCACTCTGGAGAAGGCAAGGGTGGCCCCAGGGAGAATCCACTCACCCAAGGCTGGCCTGGACATTCCCAGTGGAGCTCATGTCTTGAGATCCCCCATCCCAGGGAGAAGCTTCTCCAGATGCTTCTCTCTTCCTGGGCAAGGAAAAGAGGTGGACCAGGATCCTTGCTTTCCACATTTCCCCACCGATTTCAGGGGAGGGGAGGCTGCAGCCACGCCTTCTGCCCAGAAGGCTGAGGGGTAGGGGACTGCCAGACCCTTGGCCCTAGTGAGGGGGTCTACTTACCCGAGCTCGAAGCCTTCCCTGCGCTGCCAACTCCAGCGATCAGTGTTGACACCACGTGCACACGGGGCAGGACCATGGGTCGCAGTCAAAAGTCTGAGAAGAGGGACGCCTGGGTGGCTCAGTCGGTGAAACGTCTGCCTTCGGGTCAGGTCATGATCCCAGGGTCCTGGGATCGAGCCCCGCGTCGGGCTCCCTGCACACTGGGGAGCCTGCCTCTCCCTCTCCCTCTGCTGCTCCCCCTGCTCGTGCTCTCTCGCTCTCTCAAATAAATAAAATCTTAAAAAAAAAAAAAAAAAAGTCCAAGAAGCTCTCAGAGGGGCCTGGGGTGGGGCACGTGGGTGTGGTCCCCCTCCAGGAAGTAGAGACCTTTCCAGCCATTCCCGGGACTCATCAGTCAAAAGCTGGAAGAATCACTTGGGCTAAGTCTCCCTTGGTTATAATTCCTATGTTGCAACCTCACCCCCAAGGTGAGGTTTTGGGGGGGCACGTTTGGGGCTGATTAGGTCACGCAGGTGGAGCCTCCTGAGTGGGATCAGGTGCTCTTATGAAGGAGGCCCTGGAGAGCCCCCTCAGCCCCTTCCAGCCGTGTGAGGACCCAGAGAAATGACGGCTGACCGTGAACCTGGAAGCGGGTCCTCACAGGACACCACGTCTGCCAGGGCCCATCTCAGACGCGCGGCCTCCAGGACTGTTTATAAGCCCCCAGGCTGTGGTGTTTGTTAGAGCAGCCCGAACTAAGGCAGGCGAGTAGGGCCCAGAGTGACCACCTGCCCCCTTTGCCTGGGACACGGGTCTTTTGTTGCTAAAACCCGGGTTGAGTTTGTCCCTCCTGCAGGCCCCAGCAATACTGTGGAGACCTTTCAGCCTGGAGAGCTGCTGTGTGTCTTGGAGACATTCTAGGAAGAGTCTGTGAAGAAAATTGGTCCCAACGTGGCCTCCCAGCCTCCCTGGCACCCTGGCAGGAGCTGGGCAGGTACAGACTGGCCGCTGGGGTCTGGGACTCTGGATGTGAGGCGCTGTCACCAACTCTGGCCCTGGGACCACTGCAGGGGCCTGGCAGAGCATGCCCCCCATGCCCCCGGAGCCAGCTTCCCTAGCTCACCCAGGCCTTCTCATGGCCTTAAGCTGCTCTTGGACCCCCAACCAGCCTTGGTCCCGCACAATCTTCTCTGTGGTGTTTGCCTGAGGAGGGAGGAGCCCTGAGGAAGTAGCTGAATGATGGAACCAACAGAGCTTTACCTTCAAGGGTCCTGGGCGTTTTTGCTGTGAGCCTCCTTCACTGACTGCCACCCTGGAGGGTGGATGGCCCTTCGCAGAGGTCCTCAGGTTTGGGCCAGAGCCTGGGCCAGCTAGAGAGCTGCGATTCCATTTACCCTGGCCTCCCCTTGGCGAGGCCACTTTACTGAGCAGTGTAGATGAGGCCCACCTAGGAGAGACCCCATGGGACTGTACTTCTCCCCTCCCTGGGGATTTGGGGGCTTCCTCTCTTCCCAGTGAGGTGGTGAGCATTTCTGCAGCGAGGCCTGTCTAGGGCATGTTATTTGCACTCCAAATTGTGTCTAGTGACAGTTGCTGAAAATTTCCCTGTTCCTTCTTTTTTTTTTTTTTTTTAAAGAAAACTTCTTATTGTGGAAATGTCCAATGTCCACAAGAGCCGAGCACACGGGGGCCCTCGTGGCGCACCACCAGTTTCAACAGCCATCAGTACGGGGCCCTGTGTGTGGCAGTGAGGCCCCCGACCCAACCCCTTCCGCCTGGGAGTGTAAGCGAGGCAGGCATGGACATCTCATCACCGACAGCTCAGAAATCCCAGGCATCCTAACACAGAAGGGTGTCTAAGTCACAGCCGTGCTGACTACCCCACACCATGAATTCCTCCCCCTCAGTATCACCAGGGGTCTTCTGGGCCGAAGGGACCCTTTCCTTTTTTTATGCTTCATCACTTGACCAATAACTTCTAGAACTCTGTAAGAATAAAGGGATCCCTTCCTTTGACTGCAGCCAGCTATGTGTCACCTATTGTGCCTGAATCTAGAACAATCCGCCTTGGAAATGCTGCCTCCGGGTTTCAAATACCCCTCAGACAGATGCCAGCCGGTTGTTAGTCTTTTTTGTGCATCGCATTGTCAAAACGCAGTATTTGGAAGGAACCCTTGAGAACTTTGATACTCATAATTTTCTCAAAGGCAATATAGCCATTTTTCTTTGCTCCATAGTTGTAAAACATTTTTATTTTTTGATTTATAAATACCCATTAGAATCATCAATTTGATTAATTTTTAAAATTTTGCATCATCTGTTTCTTTCCAACGTCTTTGCCTTCAGCATTTATCCACTTATGAACTGCATCAAATGTTGTTCATAAATGTCAACAAATGTGAAAATACTGTTTTATGTCCCCTTAAGAAAATGCAGTGGTCCAAGTCCTTATTACAGAACATTGGCTGGAGCCTCTCTCTGATTGTGAATATATTTCCTCTTTGTCCTTAGAAATAGGAATTTGAGAAAATGGATCATGGATATGGTCGTCTGCAGACCCACTGAGATTCCTCTCCTTGCAGCTAAAGGGAGGGTGGGTCTTGGCAGGGGAGGGGTGGCGACTCCAATTCGAATCCAAATTCCTCCGCTGACCTTGGTTTCCCCTGTGGAAAGAAACGCTTCTGGCCCTGTCACCTAAGGCAATGTCTTCAAACTGGGGCCTCTGACTCATTAGCCGGCTGTAATATTGGTTCAGAATATTGCAACTGGCATTTTAAAAAATGAGGTAGAATTAAGGTTTCCAAGTAAAATACCGGACAACTAGTTGAATTTGAATTTCAGTTACAAAACAAATAATTTCTTTTACTATAAATATACCCCAAATATTGTGTGGGATGTACACATACTAAAAAAAAAAAAAAGTCATTGTTATTTATCTGAAATTCAAAAACAACTGGGAGTCCTGTATTTTATTACCAAATCTGGCAACCCTGAGTAGCATAGAAGAGAAAATATCAAGAGGGGTCAGACACACATATAGGCAAGTACTGGGGCACACGGGGATGGATTTCTTGCTGTGGGTTGGAGCATGCATTGCGAGAGCCCTGTCCCAGCACCTGTGTTTACCAGGGCCTGATGTGTAGTAAGGGGCACCTGGGTTGCTGTGATCTTTGTCATTCTGTTCACTGCCTCCTTTTTTTGGGGGGGGGCAAGATGATTTTTCTTGAAAGAACTCCCAGCCTTCAAATGTTTATTGAAACCTCACTCAGAAACTTTCTCCCGTTGATGAGGCTCTCACCTGTCTTCTGAGGGGAAGACCTCAGTCGGGTTCCCTGGGCCTCACCTGGGCCGAGGTGCCACCAGGTGGGCAAAGCGCCGAACGCCAGCGGACACTTCCACCGCAGGCCGCCAGGTGGCGAGGCGCGGCCGCGGTCTCTGGGGAGCGAGGCGGTTGGCGAGGACCGGGGGCCTGGAGACCTAGCTTCCCGCCCGTTGTCTCCCGTATCCACCCCCCGCAGCAGCCGGGGGCCGGGTCCGTCCCTCGCCCGGTTCTGCAGCCTGGCGTACAGCGGCCCGGACGTGTTTGAGAACCGGGCCGGGGAAGCGGGGCTGGCGAGCGCGGGGTGGGGTGGGGGGCAGTCCTGCCGGGGCCTCCAGCCTGCAAGTGCGGCCCCCCGGCACAGGCTCCCAGCGAGCGCGGCGGCCTGCTCGCCAGAGCCGAGCCCAGGGGCTGCCGACCGTGACCCGTAGTGCCCTCGGGGGCCCAGGTCTCGGGGGTGCTGGGGGCCCCGGGGGCGGCTGCTCGCTGCCCACACTGCGCCCCCCTTTCTGAACCGGCCTCCCCTCCTGGCGCCCCGCTGCCCGCTGCTTCCTCCCGACCCGCCGGCCCTTTCCCTTGACCTTAAGTATTTATTTAAACTCTTAAAATGATTAGTGTCTCCCACTCCTTCACACTGCTGCAGGGGGATCCTTCGGGAGGCATTTCCGTGCTTTCTGCCCCTTTCCCTCTCCTCAGTACGGGTCCCGGCCTCCACACCCCGCTTCTGCCCCTTCTTCCTCTTGCCCTGGTGACAGTGTCCAGGCTAATGGAGTCAAGGAAGGGGAGGGGTGGTGGGCTTCTGGGCATGGGTCTGTGGGGGCTGGGAGTGGACACTGCAGCTCCTGGCCACTCGCTGCTGTCGCCTGGGAGGCCGTGGCCTGTGCCCACACTGACCCTCTCGGGCGCTCTGCCGACAGGGAGCATGAAGGTGGGTGAGGATTGGAGCATCTGTGCCCATGCTTGGGTCCCCAGCCATGTTTCTTTAGGATTCTAGGAGAGAGAAGAGGCATTTTCCCAGCCTCTGGCCACAGGGCCTGAGCTGGATCCATCATACTCAAAACCAATAAATGAAGGAGAGCTTTCTTACCCGGGTTGGACCTGGGCTCTGTGATCTGGGGTCACACGCACATACCCTCCTTCCCTCCCAGGGCCAGCTGCTCACCCCCGGCTTGGCCCCCACTCTGCCCCGCACCCCCCTCAGCCAGCAGCCCCGGGGGTAGAGGTGGGGGACAGACTCAGGTGCAGTTTCTGAAAGGGAAAGTTGGGCACCACCATGAATAAGGAGAATTTTACAATTTTGTAGCACGTGTGTTGCAGGATTTTACCCACTTCATGGGAATTTAGGATGTGGGAGAGATGATCCCAGCGTCATTCTGGCAGAGAGTGGGGCTCCAAGGGGCACCGGAGTGGTGGGGGGGAAGACCCTTTTTCCCCCGGCCCCAGCCCCTCTTAGGCAACACCGTGGGAACAGCCTAGCTTGGAAATATGGTTGCTCATGGGGGTGGCGGGGGACACGGCTGTCAGGCCCACTGCTCCTGAGAAGGGGAGCAAAGCCTGGGGGTCGCCCAGTCTCAGAGTCGGAGTCACCCCCCACTCCAGCAGGAGGGGTGCTGGGGGAGGGGCCTCAGAGGTACTTTCATCACCTGCTCATTCATTCATTCATTCATTCAGCGACTCTTGACCGAACCGTGGATGCATGAGGCCCTGCCAGGCCCCGGGACTCAGCCGCGAGCCCAGGCCCGAGCTCACGCAGCTGATCAGCCTTCGGGAAGAGGGACGCTGAACGGTGATGAGGTAGGCAAGGTGGGGGCCACGGCGCACACGTGGGACTATTTTGCTCTTGTCTTGGGGGCTGGCCTGCCTCCTGGAGGAGGAGCGGGAGAGTGAGGGAAGGGGGTGAGCAGGAGCACTGAGGGGGCAGGTAGGCAGGGAGGGGATGGGCCAAAAGGTATTTAGGACTTTAAGACCCTGAATACTTGTGACTGAGTCCTTGGGCTACGAGAAAGCAGCTGGGGAGGGGCGAGCTGACTGGATCTGCATTTGAACACCAAGACCAGCCCTGAAAAGGGGGCGTGAGAGATCCCGCAGGAGGACGACGGCCTTGCTGTTTCGGGTCTGCAGAGAGGGTGCTTGGATGGGCCAGTGGTGGGAACAGAGGCAAGTAAGCAGATTTCATGTGCTTTGGGAGGGAGGGTTTTGTATCAAGCGGTGGGATTGGCAGGACTCAGGGCGGGACGGCAGGGTTATCTCTGTCCGTAGTTAGACGGGAGTGTGTTTCTGTCTTTAATGGCGCCCTCATATCTAGGAGTCCCCTGAGCACTTGCTTTATTTTTGGTTGGCCTCTACTTTTTCTATCCAGAAAACCTTTATTCCGTGGGTCAGGGAGCCAGTGTAGGATTTGCTGCTTGCTGAAAATACTTATTTCAGCTGTATGATCAGTCACTGATACATATTCAGAGATGTGTTTGGGATTTCCCTGAGCTTATCTTAGAATGGACTCAAGAGAAAGTTCCATTTATTTTCCAACAGAAGGGCCTGGTTGAGTAGACCCTGGTCCGTCCTCGCGAGAGATCCAGGATGCAAGCAGAGAAGGGAATGAGGACTATATGCATGGCCACGAGCAGTGTGCAGGGTGTCCTATTGTGGTTGGCAGAGTCATGGTTAAGGTGTAAAGATGTTCCCACCCTGACCCCCCCCCCCATGCGAATAGGGGACGAGGAGAAAGCGACGGTGCAGATGTGATTGAGAGTGTCCCAGTGGCATCACATGAGTCCTTGACGGCTTTTCCCAGGTGTGGTCAGAGGGGGAGAGTTGATGACTGGTCAGAGATGCGACCTTGCCAGCTTTGACGACAAGGAAGGTGGGCCCCCGAGCGGGGAGCCAGGGTGACGTCTAGGAGCCGTGCGTGCTGCACTTGGCTCTTTCCCTTGCGCCGTGCATCTCGTTGCTGTCGGTGGCTGGGGGGGGTCCCAGCTCTTCTGGCTGCTGTGGGCAGTTTGTGAGACGGCTTCCTTCCCGGCCTGTCAGCCTACAGGTGGCTTCAGCTTTTTATGCAGACCCCGCGGTCCTCTTTGTGGAGTGAATCCGTATCTTTCTGTCGGGAGGTCAGAAGCTTTCCGTAGTGGAATAGCTCGGTCTGAAGGTACATCCGTTTAAAACCTTGATGGATCTG
Organism: Zalophus californianus; assembly: GCF_009762305.2. NCBI lineage: Eukaryota > Metazoa > Chordata > Mammalia > Carnivora > Otariidae > Zalophus > Zalophus californianus. The sequence goes on from NC_045600.1 coordinate 2,407,940, forward strand.
GCACATGGCCCCCTCCCCCAGAGCAGAGGGGGGCCTGGGATGGACGGCGGGGTTCATCCGAGGCGAGAAAAGGGGTGTGTGCTTTGATCCAATCTGTCTGGTGAACCTGGTTAGAAAGCCTTGGGATTTAGGTGCCGAGGGAGAGAACCGGCCCTGGAGGGTTGGGGGGGAGGCCCTCAGAGTTGTGAGGAGAGTCTCTGTCTTGAGTCCACTCATGTTGTGGGAACATGTAAGCAGCTGGCTCAGGCGGAGGCTTTCCTGGGACCCCTTCAAGGGTGCTCCCAGCAGTGTGGAGGGGAGGGGGCATTGGGAGGAAGCCTGCCTCTCCTGCCCCGGAGTCGGCCTGGAACCGGTCAGGCAGCCCTTGAACTACAGGGGAGGGAGGGAGGGCAGGACAGTCCGCCCAGACATAGCGGTGGGCTGTGTGGGGGCGGGTGGGGGGGGGAGCCCCATAAGGGCCTAGAGACCCTGCAGGGAGGAGAGTGTTTGTGTCTCACGTGAGCTCATCCGTCAAGATGTGTTTTGAGCAAAATAAACGAGAACTTCCCAGTGGTTTCCGAGAAACACCAGAAAACCAGTAAGAGCAAAACTGAAAGTAAAACCCTTTCCTTCCTGAATGGAACGGGACCTTTGGGGATTCCCTGAGACGGTTTCTCTCCAGCCTGGCAGACCCACCTTCTGTCGTCAAGAGGCTCCCAAGCCTGGAGTTTATCAGTTTACAGGAGCGAGGCATCTGGTGATGGGGACGGGGGGCTCCTCTGTTGGCCCCAAGCCCAGCTGAGGGCATGGTTTCGTTCTTGGTTCCCACCACCCCGCTGGTCACCCCCTTGTCCCCACAGCCTCACCAAGGCCACCAGGTCTTGTATGTCACCTGGACGTGGGACTCGTGAGGCTTTGCAGCCTATGAGGTTGCTTGTTTGTGCTGCAGATGCAGGGGGACCCCAGAATCGAGGTGTGCCTCACGCCCAAGCTTCCAGCCCCAGGCAGGACACCAAGGTCCTGCCACCCTAGCCCATTAGAGACAGTCCTGTTCCAACGCTCATCTCGGACTCTTCAAGAACAGTGCACGGGATGCCAGTATTCACAAGCCATGCTACTGGACACACTCGCTACGGCCCCTTTCATCTGAACGAGTGTGAGTGCTCACACCCAGGAGTGTGACCTGGGGAGACACATCCGTACGGACTTCCCTTCAGGCTGTGGGAGCATCCTTCTGGTTCTGGATTCTGGATACATTCATAGCCCAAAGGTCTTTGTATCATAGACCAAAAGTCTCTGGGAACATCCCCTCCCCGCCCAGCATTTCTAGGAGGAGCCGCTCTTCAGGCTGTGTCCCGGTTCCAGCACCTTCTAGCTCCCGACCCCAGGGCATCTCCTTGTCCCACGGCATCTGTCAGTTAGGGCCTGCCTCATACGGTTGTCAAGGAGTGAAGGAGATCGCCCATGGAAAACACCCAGCTCGGGACAGAAGCCCTATTTCACATACACGTGGGGGTTTTTGTAGTATGTGTGTATGGTGGTGCCAAAATCCCGAGAACTCGGTGTGTTCTGTAAGCTGTGTCCCGTAGTAAAGTGTGTGTCACTGTCTCTGTGAGCAGGAAGTAATGAACGCAGGGAATGCAAATAAGCCAGAGTGGTCCTTGGGAACCTGGGCACTGTTCTAGAAATAGAGGACTGTTCTAGAATGTTGAATGGAGTCCCTCATGATAAGGCCTGCGGGATTGTGCTGTGAAGCCTGGTTCGAAGAAAGATGGGACCCGGCTGCCTTGGTGGGGGAGGGGATTTGGAGGGAGGTGTGTTGTCGGGAAGGAAAAATTCTTCTCCACCCTCACGGCTTCCAGCTGGACGGATGATTAAAGTGACATGAGACAGATCGACAGGAGAAAAAAACGCAAAGTTTTGTTCTGTGTGCACAGAGGCCTGATAAAACTGAGACCTAAACAAGTGACCAAGACGGGTGGTTTTCATACATTTTGGACAAAGAAACGCTCAATTTGTGGGGAATTCTCAGTATAAAGAAAACAGGTGTTTGGGAGCTTTGCCTTGTAAGGAATTCTAAGCAGAATTTGGACCAAAGTAGGAAATTAGCAAAAAGTAACACGGCTGTTTATATGGCCTTCTTGGCTCTGAATTTCCGATCTCTGGTGACGAGGGTGTCTTTTTACTTACTGACAGGGTGCCTTTCATATGGGAGACTTACTGCCCGCTTTCAGGGGACAGACGGGGGTCTGAGGGACCTTCCCAAGTAGTTTTCATTTAAAATAATCAACATGCCATTTTGGTGGCCGGCCCTTGGCCACTAGAATGTGGAGACGTCCAGTGCTTTCTGGAAGTCATGCTATGGAGCCGGGAGAGAGAGGAGACTGCAGCTAAGGGGTGTGTGGCCAACAGAATAGCACCCCCCAAGCTGCCAACCACCGGCCTGGGCAGTGAGTGCTTCCAAGGAGAGAGAAGCTTTCAAGAACCACAGCGGTGATCATGCCTTTGTCAGCAAAAAAGAAACCACAGCCAGAGACTGAAAGCAGGGACTTGAACAGACGTTTGCACGCCTGTGTTCAGAGCAGTACTATTCACAGGAGCCAAAAGGTGGAAGCAGCCTGTGTCCATCGACACATGAGTGCTTAAACAGAGGAGTGGTCCGTGCACATGGGGGAGTATTACTCAGCCTTAAAAAGGAAGGGAGCTCCGCTACAGCATGGATGAAGCTCGAGGACATGGTGCCAGTCACAGAAGGACAAATACCACATGATTCCACTGCTGTGAGGTCCCTAGAAGGGTCAGAGTCCCAGAGACAGAAAGTAGGGGAGCGGGCGCCAGGGACTGGGGCAGGGGGGATGGGGGTTCCTGTTTAATGGGGACAGTTTTTGTTTGCAATGACCAAAAAGTTCTGGAGATGGATGGTGGTGACAATTGCACAACTTAGTTAATGGGTATTACTCCACACCACTGAACGGCACACTTATAGATGATTAGAATGGTAACTCTTGTGTTGTGCGTGTTTTACCATAATAAAAAAAAGAGCTCTCAGTTCAGCAGCACTTATACTAAAAGTGGAATGTTACAGAGAAGACTAGCACGGCCCCTGCATGATGGTGACACACAAATCTGAGAAGGGTTTCACATTTTTAAAAAAAGATTTATTTATTTATTTGAGGGAGCGTGCACAAGCAGAGGCAGGGGCAGGCAGAGGGAGAGGGAGAAGCAGGCTTCCCGCCGAGCAAGGAGCCCGATGCGGGGCTCGATCCCAGGACCCTGAGATCATGACCTGAGCCGAAGGCAGACGTTTAACGACTGAGCCACCCAGGTGTCCCAACATCCATATTTTTAGATACAGAGGAAATTTCTCTGGCCGTCACCAGCTTCCTCCCATTTATTTCTTTTGTTCATGGAGATAGATAAGACCCCACGACTTGCAAACCTTGAGAGGGTGTCTGTGGGGCCAGGCTGCTGTCAGGTGCAAAGGCAGAGAGATGGACCAGGTGAAAAGAAAGGGCTGCTGGGGCAAGGAGAAACCCAGGCTGGAAGGAAAAGAAGCAGGCAGCGAGCACCAACAAATCCTGCCTAGTGAGGCTCAGGGGCACCCGAGGCAGCAGCCCAAAGGCCATCCTCCGAAGCCCAGAAGGAAGATTGCAAAGTTTCTGGGAGTGTTTCACAGAAATAAAGAACCCCAGTTTCTGTTCATCTGACAGAAACTTCCAAAGGTATGGGTCTTGCCTTATATATTTCTTTTAAATATTTATTTATTTATTTATTTATTTATTTGCTTGAGAGAGAGAGTGAGCAAGAGCGAGCATGAGCAGGGGGAGCAGCAGGCAGAGGGAGAAGCCGGCTCCCCGCGGAGCAGGGAGCCCGATGCGGGGCTCAATCCCAGGACCCCGGGATCATGACTTGAGCGGAAGGTAGACGCTTAACCAACTGAGCCACCCAGGCGTCCCTGGGTCTCACCTTTATATCTGGCAGGAACCTTTTTCCTGTTCCTTCATTTTTTTTTGCTCCCGTATTTATCCTTTTGTTTAATATTTACTGCATATGCCAGCCTCCTGGATGTCACTCTGGGCGCCTGGAGGGGACCAGGCACAGTGGGAAGATGCCTCCTTCCCATGTCTGGGGGATCCTACGTGAGCGGGGCTGGCTTGCTGACCACCACTACCCACCACGCAGCGGGCTGCCATGGGGCTGGGGTGGGCTGCTGAGCCCATGGGGGCTCTGACACAGTGCCGGGGAGCAAGAGAAGGACCAAAGCAGAGTGAACCAGCCCATAGTCATCACACCTGTGAGACGCACCTTACCGTTTCAAAGCCGAGGAAACCACAGCTCAGGGGGTGGAGCCCTTTGCCCAGGGGCCCACAGCAGGTGAGGTGGTCACGGTTCAAATCCAGGCCGGCAGAGCTGGCTGCTACTTGTACCCCAGGCTCTAGGGCTGCAGGAGGGAGAGGAGGGGCCTGGGATGGAGGTGGAGCTGTGTGTGGAGTGTCTTATTTGTGTTGCCATGACCCAGCATGGGTCCACACACACAAAAGCTCGATAAATGACCTTGCGTGGAACAGCAGGGCTGGGGCTGGGCTGGTTATTAAGGCTCTGGTCCGCAGTGGGTTTGTGGGCGGAGCTGGTACCTTTATAATCTAGGGCATGTTTTCCTGAAGAGAAAACGCTTCAGATTTTCCCTGAGGTCAGTGGGAAGTTGCAGAATTGCAATAAGAGTGTGGAGTCATGGGGGGGGATGAGGTGTCACCAGCTGCCTATCTCTGGCATCTGGCATTGTCACCCAAGAGGGGACAAGTGTTTATCAGTTGATTCACAGGTGATGGGATCTTTGAGGGTCTCCCACATCCACACTAGCCCTGTGCCTCATGACATCGGGCCAGCCTTGCCAGGATGGTCACTTTTCAGGTGCATTTCACTTTTTTTCTTAGGCCAGATGTCGCTGGCCCCACGTGTTGCTGGCCTGTGATGCCAAGAGATGGTCAGGTGGTCGGGAGCAGCCACGCTCTGCATAGCTCGATGGGCCTGCATGGGGCGGGTGTGGACGCAACAGTGGACCCCCCCCATGTCTGCCTTTGCCTGCCTAACCCACCCCCCCAGTATCTTTGCTAAAGAAATGGTAGCCAACGCAGCCATGTTTGTAGGAAGCCCGGGAGACCTCAGGACTTTGTAAGGGCAGCTGTTCTGTTTTTGGGTAGGGGGATGATGGCCCCCTACCCAGAAAACAGCCAGGTTGGTGCAGGATAAACAGGAGCTCCTTGTTGGAGGGAGAGGGGCAAGCGTGCTCTAGAGTAGTTAGTGCTGCCCAGGGAAATAGAGCGGGAGCCATTTTCAGGAATCACAGTTAAAATGTAAAAAGAAATAGGTGAAATTAATTTTAGGAAAATATTTTATTTAGCCCAATGTAGCTGACATAGTATTTCAACATGTTTCAACATTCCATCAATATTAGAATTAAGATATTTCACATTCTTTTTTTTTTTCCCCCCGCTAAGTCTTTGAAATCTCGTGTGTGGTCTACACTGACAGCACAGCTCAGTTTTGACATTTCAAGGGCTCAGTAGCCACGTGTGGCTTGAGGCTGCCCTGCTGGATGGGCAGCTCTGGAAGGAAGGGGAATGATGTCCGAGCAGCCCTGCGCCTGGTAAAACCACAGAGGTTCCAGCACGTACAGTTCCTAGTGTCAAGTCTGATCTAATTAATTACTATCAACAAGTTGCTATCTATGAGAAGTGGGTAGGGACTCTTCACCCTCAAAATAGTTACATGCCATGGAAGGCTGTCCTGTTTTGGTTCAAAATAATTTCCATCCCACATTCCACTCCTCAATTCTTTGTATTATTATAAGTTCAGCTGCTTTCACTGAGAGATCCAATGAACTAGTGGCTTAAGATAAAGCAAGATAAAATTTGCTTCTTTCATGGAAGATTTGAGTAGGTGGTTCAGGACTCCTCGGTGCTCAGAGACCCAGACCTCTCCATTGTACTCCTCCACTCTCCTCCACATGGTGTTCCTGTCTCATGGCCCAGGATGGCTGCCCAGGTCCTGGCATTACATGTACATTCCAGCTGTCAGAAAGGAGGAATAGGAAAGGGGAGGACATGCATTTGCCCTTGACAACAGAAAGGCGCTCTGAGCCCCAACTTGAAATATAACTGCCCTCTCATTTCGAAATTTCCAGAAGTTAAAGTTCAAAATGCCCTTTCAAGTTGAAGTCCAGAAGAATTGGTGTCCAAGTGCTCAAGTGCTTTGGACCATCCTGCCCACCAATTCCTCTTTTGGTTTTGAGTCTCACTGGCGCCTGCCTTCTGCAGTTACAGGCTGGAGAGTCTTGCTGAGGCTCCTCTGGGGTGCAAACCCGGGCAGAGCAGGAGGTCCAGGACCGGCACCATTAGCACCTCCTGGGAACCTGTCAGAAATGCACATTCCAGGGGTGCCTGGGTGGCTCAGTCATTAAGTGTCTGCCTTCGGCTCAGGTCATGATCACAGGGGTCCTGGGATCGAGCCCCGCATCGGGCTCCCTGCTCCAAAGGAGGCCTGCTTCTCCCTCTCCCACTCCCCCTGCTTGTGTTCCCTCTCGCGCTGTGTCTCTCTGTCAAATGAATAAATAAAATCTTAAAAAAAAAAACCCAAAAAATTAAAAAAGGAAATGCACATTTCAATCTGGGCTGGAATGAGCCCTCCAGGTGGTCCTGAAGTGCATTCCTACTGAGCACCCCTTGCTAGAAATTTTCTACTAAGTCTGCTGGACCTCCCTCTCTGTGCCTCTGGTGGGGAAAGTGCCTTTGCTGTCTCCATGTTGGGTTAACAAACCCACAGCTGATGAAGGTATGGACCATGCATAGCCCTGGGAGCTCACAGCTGGGTGTTAACGTTTTTCTACTCCAAAGCTGACACAGTGGAAAGCCTACTGGTCTTCTGCAAACATTGTAACAAACCTGTGGCCTTCTGATCCTGACTGGCCACAAGGAACTTCGCTCCCAAAGCCTCTTGAAACCTCCTCCTGGTCCTCTTGGTGGTTCCTCTGATGGATGAGTTCCGTATAGCTCAGCCCATCTCCACCCTACTCCTGTCAGAAATTACAGTGAAGGGTCCAGGGCAGGCACCTCTCCCCCTCCCCAGATCTCCGGGTCTTTCAAGCCCCCCGCTGAGCCATTCTTTCGGGTTCCTTTCTTCCAGGATCCCTCGAGTTGGTCCAGGAGGGGCGGTTCTTGGAGGCCTACCAGAGCATCTCGATGTTGGCAGAGGAAGGGCAGGACTGTGGCCCCCAGTACCAGGCTGTGGCCCAGAGCATGTGGCAGGTCATCCAGCAGGCTCTGGAGGGCCCTGGGCCCAGCCAGGAGCTGGAGCTGAAGCTCCAGGCAGTGCTGACCACTGTGGGGTGGACACAGGACAAGCACCAGAGCTGAGAGGCCGGCGCCCTCCAGGACAGTGGTGTTGCCCCGTGGGCTGGTCAGCTGGAGGAGCTGCTGAGAAACGATGCTGGGCCCGAGTGCCCACCCTGGGCCCCAAGGACCAGCTGGACCCATACCTGGAGAAGCTAGACAAAGCTGTGAGACAGGGCCTGGGGTCCCCGCGGGCAAGCCGATTGGGGACCTGCCTCTGGGAGGTCTACAGGATGTACTTCCAGGAAGTGCTCCTCAGCTGCCTCTCTGAGCTCACACACTCCTGCGGCACCAACTTGAAAAGCTGTCAAGTCCTGTACACCTGGCGCAAGACGAACTTGTTTGGGCATCCGGGGTGAGTCCTCCTGGGGACCTTGGGGTGCTGGGTGAGGCCACTGCTCTGGGTGAGGGTCCTCAGGCCAGGGCTGTGATCAACAGAGAGACTTGGAGGGGCCACCTGGGCAGGACTGGTGGTCGGAGAAGGGTGGACACAGCTGGCCTTGGGGACAGTGCATGCACACGCATGTGTTAGTGCGTGCCAGTGTGTCTGTTGCGTAGTATGTGTATGGGTGTGTTAGCGCGTTAGAGTGTGTGTGTATGACCACTGAGACTTGTCTATACCAACAGAGCCTCTTGCTCCCATTTCTCAACCCCAGCTGCCCTCTCCAGTCACTGGGCCTTGTGCAGGGGTGGGGGCGGCCAGCACAGGCTAGGGAGGGAGCGAGGCCCAGCCTGGGGTCCACTGCCCTTAGCGCCGAGCTGTCCTCCACACCCCAGCCCCAGCTCAGCTCTTTGCCCCTCATGGCTCCTTCCAACCCAATAGGGAGACACTTGTGAAAGCACCTCCGACCTCTCAGGAGCCCACGGTCGGGCACCTGTTGGACCCCATAATGTTTGTTACCTGGATGTCCCAAATGCAGAAGAAGCTGGTGGGGCTGATCCAGGTAAATGGATCCAGGAGTATCCGTCACCCAGAGGCCTCCTCGTCTGGCATCTGGGGCGCAGCAGGCAAGGGGCTGGGCCAGGGTGGGCCCTGGGTGGTGGGGCTGGGGGGGTGGGTGCTGCTGTGTTGATTCTGGCCCTTGAGCACTGTCACGTGGGAAATAACAGTGGCCGTGGCTCTGAGGTGGGAGGAACGTCATCTAGCGGGCCCATAGGGAGAGCACCCGACCGGAGGTCGCTGCCTTGACCAGTGAGGGCGGTCTGGCTTCTTCCATGCCAGTGGCTACAGAGCAGGGCCAGTGAGCCTCAGGCGGAAAGCCAGCTGCCCCAAGATGGGTGCACGCGGTTAATCCACGGCAGACACAGTGAGGACTCAAGGGGACATCACAATCTCCTACTGTGATCGTTTTTACCAACGTGATTTCCTGTAGGAGGAAAACCTGTACCAGCGTTCTTGGTCTTGGTACAGACATGTCAAGAGTCATGGGGACCGGTGGAGGAGATGTTCGGGATACAGGGAAGGAAGCTCTCTGCCTTTCCTAGCTAACAGACTGAGAAAGCTTAGTTTCTCAGTGCAGTAAAGAATCAGTATTGATTTTGCTGGAACTTTCCACTAACTGGTATATAAATGCTTAGGCTTTTCCTTGGTTGCAAACTCTGTCTCCTTGAAACACCTGGGTTTTGAGTTCCCCTGTCCTTCAGGGTTCCCCTGAAACTGTGGAGTTGCAGTCTGGGCTGAATGAAGGAAGACAGGGCTTAGCATTTCCTGCACTTCCACACCCCACCTGTCAAGGGCTGTGCTGGGTGTCGAGTGGTCCATTCAGACAGGTGGCCAGAACGAACGTGACCATGTAGGCTTCCTTCTGTGTCTGGCAAGAGGCTTAGCGGGAGTGATGCCTGTCCCATCCCTGGCACCTGGGCCAGGCGAGGGCTAGCATCAGCTGGATGTGGCGTCAGGATCCTCTCCCGGCCCAGGCGGCCAGACACAGCTTCCTGCTGCTTGGTGGACGAGGGCAGGGTATGACATGGGCAGGGCTAGGTGTGGGAAAGTACTGAGTGCTGAGTCGGTGGAGAAAATTGGCTTCTAGGCTGTCCCCTTCTCCAAATAAGGAGGCCGTGGCCTGCCCAGGGCCCCCAGTAAGCAGGCCTCTGGATGGAGGTGCCTGGGCTAGGAGGGAGATCTGCATGGGAGCAGGGGACAGTCAGCCTGAGGCCCCCTCAGACCTCACGGCACTGGCCGTGCCGCAAGCCCAGGTGAGGAGGGCAGCCTTCCCTGGGAACCTGCCAGAGACAGCCTTTTGTCATTGCCTGTGGTCGGGCTCACGAGGTCACACTTAGATTTTTGGCCGGGAGCTGGTCCCCAGTACCCCGGGTCTCCCTGGTGCCCCCCAGGCTGTGGGTCTCTGGGCACCCCTCTTAGGTCTCGCCCACGGAAGGGCTCTGGCTGCCCAGCAGTGGTAGCTGCTCGTCATCCCCCTCCCCTCCAGGCCGTGAATGAGTGGCTGGGGCCCCGGGGAGGACCTGCCAGGAATGAGGAGGAGGGTGTGTCCAGAAGGTGCTTCACAGACCACCCGTGATGGACGGAGGGCTGGAGGCTGTGAAAGAGGGGGTTTACTTGGAACTGGGTCCCTGGGGGCGGATTTCAGGCTGCTGGTCCCTGGGCTGGCTCTGGGTGTCACCCTCCGAGTCCTCAGTCGGGGCTGGACCTGACGTGCTCCAGAGAGGAGTGTGGGGATAGAAGTTGCTTTTACTGTTTTCTGGGCAGGAAGAGTTGGCAAAGCGTGTCGAAAGAGTCCTGATCTGGGATCGGAAAAAGTGAGCCCAGTGTTCCTACCCAGCGTTTCTCGAAATCTTCCAGGTACGCATCCGTCCAAACCTTCCCAGCCTGCCACGTGGGGTCCCTGGCCCCTTCCTGAGCACCCGGCCAGGCTGGGAGGGGGCCTGGAAGGACTGGGGTCTGGGGGGCGATGGGTGATGGGGGGTGGGGTGCGTGTGCAGCCAGGATGGGTGGCACGGTGGAGGGCGGGGCTCTGGGCATCGAAGCGTCAGTGTTTGAGGGCGACGGGCAGAGGCAAGTGGGCCCCCAGTGCAGGGCTGCAGGGCATATGTTCTGGGGAGGCCTCTTCCCGGAATGTCTCAGCTCATGAGCCTGCTCAGGCCTCAGGTAGGACCTACACTGGGACCAGTGTCCGGGGACACCTCGGGGAGAGGGTCGAGCAGCCCACTGGGGTGAAGGATGTTTGGCCCGGGAGGAGAGGCCACCAGCGTGTGTGGTGGTGGCGGCGGGGGGGTGGGGGCTTTTTTTTTTTTTTTTTCAGAGGATTCGGTGCTGGGGGTTTCTATTGCTTCCCTTGACGGCTCAGGGTCGGAGGGAGAAAAGGAGCGGATGTTAAGCGTCCTCATGCCTTTACACCAAGCAGCACTGTTCAGTGTCAGTGGGGAGTTGGCAGCTTCAGGTGGGGCTGGGGCAGCCTCTGGGCTAAACGGGAGAAGCCTAGCCATGCATGGAGAGGAGGATGTTGTGCAGGCTGGCTCATGGCAGGACACGGTGGAGGGCTCCAGGGAGAGAGGCCTGGCAAGATGGTGGGGGGGTTGGGAGGGGCAGTGAGGGCCTGGCGGGAGGTGTCTGTTCTGTGCCATCTGCATAGTGGTACACGTGTGGTGGTGGCCTGTGCACACCAGCCTTTCCTGCAAGGACAGCTGTGTCAGGCACAAAGTTGGGGGAGGACACATTCTCCTAGGGTCCACTGGCTCTGTGACCCCTGGGGGCCCCTGAGAACCCACTTGCTTTGACTGACAGCTGCTGAAAGAAAGCATGAATGCAGTACAACCCATGGGACTACCTGTCACTAGCCAGGTGCAAGCGGTGGTTCTGGAAACATTTTCAGAGTTTCTGAAAAGGTAAGTGAAAAGGTGGTCCTTGCCCACAGAAGGAGGCATGGGTGGCTGGGTCCACCGAACCCCAGTTAGAGTGCTGACCAGGCCTCCAACCGCTGGCTACCAGGTGCTTGGCCATCTCACGAAGCAGGGGAAGGTTCTAGCATCAGCTTTGGGTGCTCCCAGTCTGGCTCTGGAAATGCCCCATGGCGGCGGCGTCTGACACGGTGCTCTGGCCTCGTGTGGCTCTCGAGCTGGTTCCACAGAGGGACCACAGTTAAATTTTATTTACTTGTAATTTATTTAGTTATTAAGTAATTTTATTTTACTTTTAATTAATTGAACTTTAAACACCACGTGGGGCTGTGGCTCCCACACCAGACAGCAGGACTGGGATTAGGGGGAAGCCCAGGAGGGGCGTCATGAACCTACAGGGTCGAATTCTGTCTTTATTTAAAATTTGGTGTTTTGCTCATGATGGATGTTTTGGACTGATTTTGATTTTTAAAAATATTCCATTAAAGGGCGCCTGGGTGGCTCAGTTGGTTGAGCGACTGCCTTCGGCTCAGGTCATGATCCTGGAGTCCCGGGATCGAGTCCCGCGTCGGGCTCCCTGCTCGGCGGGGAGTCTGCTTCTCCCTCGGACCCTCTTCCCTCTCGTGCTCTCTCTCTATCTCATTCTCTCTCTCTCAAATAAATAAATAAAATCGTTTAAAAAAATTTCATTAAAATATTGTCTCGGTTACATTACCCACCTCCCCGTTCCTCTGGTTTTCCCATCAGACCCCTGAACCACACACCCAGCTCTGCCCCGGCCTCAGGGTTTGGGTGGGGACCCTGCCTCTTTCCTGCTGGGCTGGGGCTGGAGTCAGTATTGTGGGCTGCTCCTGTTTCAGAGGAAGCACTGTGTAGAGCCCATCACGAGGCTCCTCCCTCTGGGGCCTTCAGAGTAGCTGTGTTCACCTGGGATGGGCTCCATTATGGGCAAACATGAAGCAGGTTACTTAAGAGAAACCAGACGTGGGGATTTTTCGGTGAAATCAGCCAGGTTTTAAATGTTTAAGAAAATGTGGCTGGGCGGCCAGGTTGATCCATGTTCTTGGGACAGGTGAGAGCACCCCTTTTTTCCTGCCTTTGGGGAGCAGTGTGCTGTCCCTGACCCTCTCCCTGCTCCCTGCTCTGGGGCAGCTTCAGTGGCCCAGCCCAGGCGTGGGGTGCCAGCCTCCCCTTCCCGAGAGCTCAGCACCCCCAGGCCTCACCCGGACTCTCTGGGTGGGGGGCCAGCCCGGCTCTGGGAGCACTGCCTCCCATCCCTCCTCTTCCTTCACTGCGGGGAACGGGAGGGCTAGGCCTCTCAAATGCAGCATTCTCTGCAGTTCCCAAGGCCACAGGAAAAAAACACTCCCATCCTGTTCTGGAAGCATCTATCACAAATGGTCACTGAAAGCATTAAATGAAAAGGCCCTTAGGAAGCATCTGGCTGCAGGGCCTGGCACAGAGCCAGCCCAAGGCACAAAGCCAGCCCTCGCTGCCTTGCTGACACCTCAGTTGCTGTCACCCACATCTGTGATTCTGCGAAGAAGCAGCAGTGAAGTGGGGAGGGAGCAAGTCCTCGGGTCCTAGCTGGGTGGGGCCGGCCTGGGGGGCTGGGCTGGTGGGAGGGGCTCATCTCCATCCTCCACTGCAGGTACCAGGCGGAGGCTGTCCAGTTCCTCCAGCAGAACGCTGCCGCCAAGGCCCCCGAGGTGCACGTGGGGCAAACTGGGCATCCTCAGGTGTGCCAGGTGTGGGCGGGGCCCGTGGGTGTGTGGGGGTGCGGCCCGGGCGTGGGCGGGGCCAGTGGGTGTGTCAGGGTTGCAGCACGGCGCCAGTGGGTGTGTGGGGGTGCGGCCCGGGCGTGGGCGGGGCCAGTGGGTGTGTCGGGGAGCGGCCGGGGCCAGTGGGAGCAGGCAGGCTAGGCGGCAGGTCCATGCGGACCACCTGTGAGAAAAGCGGGGCTAACAACCCCGGTGTGTGTACAGAATGGCACCATTTCATAGGGAAACAACAGGTGCCAACAGCACTGGCTGCCTCTGGGAGAGGACTTTTCCACTGTACCTTTTGCGTTTTAAGCCACGTGAATACAAGTCTGTAAATACAGTCAGAAAAAACAGTGGATGAGATAGACAGCAACAGCATCAGAAATGAGGGAGCGTCCAAGGGTGCACAGAGGGGCACCGGTGTGGCTGGTATGCAGCCTGGGGCTGTGGCAGGCTCTGGGCCAGGCCCCATGGACCCCTTTGGTTGCCCCACCAGGGAAACGTGGCAGGAGCTGAGCCAGGAACATGTTCTGCTGGCAGACCCGGGCCCTGCTGTGCAAGGCACCATCCATGTCATTGAGGACCACAGCCAGGACCACCTCCTGCCTAGAGTCAGAACCTTGTGCCAGGTGACGCCACCCCCTGCCCCAGCCCTGGTGTGGGGTCTTTTCTGCTCCCAGAGAACCTAGGCAGGAGGCACCTGCCTGTGTCTCCCTGGACTTGTGCGCAGCCCAGCAGAGCCTTTGCTGGGGTGACAGGGCAAGGTACCGATCAGGTGCTGATCAGTTCCTGGTCAGGCCGCCTGGTCAGGCCTTTGTCTGGAGCAGAAGGGCAGGGCTGGCTCTGCCCTGTGGCCTGAGGGAGGGGCCCTGTCCCTGTGGGTGGGCTGGGCTGGGCTTGGCCTCTCCACCTTTTCTGAGGTCTGGCTCCCTCCTCACTGAGGGCATCTCCCTTTGTCCCCTCTTCCTTTCTCCACCTGTGAAACCGCTCCGGCCAGGCCAGCTGAGGCCTGACAACTCCCCCTTCCCCTGACCCTGGCTCTGACCCCAGTGCATCCCCAGGCAGGTGAAGTCCCGTCACCGCGTCCCAGAGTCTCTGTACCTGCCCATCTTTGTCTCCCCTGAACTGTGGCTGCCACACACACCAGAGAATGAGGTCCCTGAGGATACCCAGGGGCTGGCCCCAGAGCTGAAGTCTTGAGAGGGCAGGGTGGCCTCGTAGGATGTGGAAACCACAGGAAGGCACTTCCTGTTCAAATCTGGGGTTCAGGGCCTTGTCCTCATGGGGCTTCCTGGGTGGAAGATGGTAGGTGGTGGTGGGCGGGTCTCCATTCCTGCAGCTCTATCCAGTGATTCATTTTCCACTGTGGGCCCCGGCTCCTGAGACATCTGCCATTGGATTTTCCACAGAGATTTGAGCTCCTGGGAAGACCCAGAGAGGTCATGCCCTCCCAGGATGGCCGACGTACTGCCTTGCCTCACCCTGGGCCGTGGCAGACATTACTAATCAATTCTAGCATTCTATTCTCGTCCATATGGAGCTGCAGGGTCCTTCTCTACACAGAGCTCCAGGCAGCCATTGGACTTGGCGCCATGTTTTACAGATGTTGCTGATGAGGCTGCATCATGCAGATGGGGCACCGGGGGCTGCGGTATAGTGGGCATGGGACTTGCTCGGGTTCCCTGGTTAAACACCGAGGGGGCTGGCGTTGCCCCCTCTGCCCGTCCCCTCTGGTGTCCACTGAGAACTGAGCAGGCCCTTGTCCCATGTCTCAGGAGTCTGATCTGGAGGGAGAAAGCATCATCGAGGTCCGTTGCCAGGCTATGGTCCTGTGGGGACCAAGGGGGAAAGGGGAGATACCCAGGAGGACTTGGGAGGGCTCCAGGGAAGAGCTCAAGTCAAGGGCTGCAGTTTGAATCTGGGGTGCTCCCAGGAGTCAGCAGGAGGAGAGTGGATAGAGCTTTGGGACAGACAGGGGATGAGCCTCTGGCTCCCTCAGTGTGGGCCCTTCTGGTCCAGGACTGTGCGCCCAGTGGGGAGAGGTGGGGGCCACAAGGCTGGAGGAGACCAGGCAAGGGTGGGAGAGAGCACAGCCAGCTGGGCGCTTTGGGCCTCCATGACGTCCGACCCTCTGGTCCTCAGAGTCTGCCGAGGGGCCACTTTGGGAAGAAGGACAAGCATCTGGTTCGAGCTCTGCAGTCCCTGTGGCAAGGCCTGGAGGGCTGCCCCAACATGCACTCCACTCCCATGTACAAGGTAGGAGGCCGACTCGGGGGTGACTGACTTGCCGAGAAGCTGAGGCAGGAACCCCTGCACCCCCGGGGGTTAGGGGTTCCATCTGCCTGGTGGTGGGGACAGGCCCCTGCCAGGCCCATGCGAGAGGAGTCTGTGTAGCAGCCCGCCACCCCCATCCCCGAAGGCCAGCTAGACCAGGTCCTGGGACAGCTTTTGCTCAGGCCTCTCCATCTCTTTGTCTCTTGGGGGAACAGAGAATCAGGCGAAGTTTGCACATGCTGGTCTTTGGGGAGTACATCCAGGCCCTGGCCACCCACCTCAGGACGCTGGAGCCCAGGAAGTGGGAGGGCCTCAGGGTTCAGGTGGAGACAGACACCAGGAAGTTGCACAACATCTTCATGAAGCATGGGGTGAGCCATGGGCCCTTTGGGTAGGCCAGGTGCTGGGGGGCTTAGTTCTCCCTTTCTAGTACTTGTCTCTCCTGGCCCCCTGCCTGGGCTGGGTGTGCTCTCCTCACCCAACCCACACTCAGGCCTGCCAGCACTGGGCCTTGAGTCCCACACACAAGGCTGGGGCCACCTGCTTTCACAGCAAAGGCTGTGAGGTAGGGGTGGGGATGTCACAGCTGGGGGGAGGCAGCCCGCCCCCACCCAGGCCAGGACAGCCTGTGGGGAGCTCAGGAGGTAGCATCAGTGGGACCAGAGAGCACTGACCAGCAGTGCCGGCCCAGGGGTCTGCGGGGTAGACCCAGGGTGTGGGCCTGCAGGTGGGTAAGGCAAATAGATCCTCCTGAGAGAGGAGGCTGGGAGCACAGCGTCTGAGCTCACCCGCCAGCTGCTGTCTGCAGGACCTTGGCTTGGCCAACCTACAGGAGCCCATCATGGGGATCTTCCAGTCCAGCGAGAACAAGAGCAGGGAGACTGTGGATGACTGGCTGGCCTCCTTCAGGGACAGAGTCCCAGGTTATTTGAGGTATGAGGGAGAATAGGGGGCAGGGGTTGGCTAGAGAGGGGGAGGGTGAGCCTGCGGAGATGGGGTACTTCCAGGGGCCCAGGTGGGGGCATGGCCACACCAAAGGCACAAGTCCCCAGGTATGGAGGTTCAGTCGCTGGCAGGCACTGGGAACCCTAGGCTGGAGTCTCACAGCTCATTGACCCCCATTCCCAGATAGGGAGGAACTGAGGCCAGAGAGCAAGGGTCTTGGCAAGAACTTGCCCAGAGTCCCCAGCAAACACTGTAGGCAGTGCAGGACCGTCACACCTGGGGTCTTAAGGGAGCTGGTCTCCCTGCTCCCAAGCTTCATTGGGCTGGACCCTCGGAGTGCCCCTGTCCTAACCTGTTCCCAGAATTCCCAGGGCTCCCTGGTAGGCTGCCTAGGGGTCCCCAGAAGGAAGGGTGGGTGGGGACTTGGGGAATCTGCTAGTGTCCCAGTTGCCCTGGAAGACACTGCTCTAGATTTCATTTGCACACACTCATGGGTGCACAGAGCCCTCTCCCCGCTCCCCAGCCTGCAGGAGCAGCCATACAGCTCTGTGGACTTGGAGGAGGAGATTGAGGTCAAGGGAAGCTCCTGCTGCTGCTGCTGCTGATACCCCCAGCTCTGGACAAGGTGACCAAGGGTTCAAGGCTGCAGATCACTCCTCCAGGGGAGGCGATAGGGGAGGGTCCAGTCCTGGGCAGGGCGGGAACCAGGTCAAGGGGCACAGCTGGAGCGTGGTCCAGTTGCTTTCAGTAGACACGGCATCACCTTGTGCTCTGGGCCAGCAGTTCTCAAACGTTTTGGTCTCAGGACCCCTCTACCCCGAGCGATTACTGAAACTAAAGAACTGTAGCTTATGTATTATATCTAAGAGTTACCACATTAGAAATTAAAACCAAAAAATATTTAGTAATTCACTTACAGTATTTGTTAAAAATAGTAGTAATTCATTAGAATAGAAAATTAGTATTTATTAAATAAGTATGAACAAAGTAAATGATAATATATACTATTTATATGTGAATAGATTTGGAAATAAATTAGTATTTATATAGGAATAATATTTAGAAATGTTAATTTTTTTAAAAATAATAATAAACCCACGACATGTTAACATTACGGCAAATAATGATTTTTAAATGAAAAAAATGAAGTATTTGCTGAAATAATAACAAAAAACTTAACAATATGGGTGTCACTGTTTTATATTTTTGCAAATACCTTTATCTGGCTTACCAGGAGACAGATCCTCATGTCTGCTGCTGTGTTCAATCTATTGTGACATGCTCTGGCTGAAGTATGCAAGGAAGGTCCAGCCTCTTGTAGACTAGTTACTGTTGGGGAAAGCGAGGGTATTTTAATGCCTCTTTTCGGTACTTGTTATTCTTCTTTGATACCAGACCCAAACTGGACAGGTGGTAGTTTATTAAAGATTAGGACATGGATTCTGAAACCAACTTGATGAATTTTATGAAATTTGCATGCTCTATTGTAGTAAAATCTGTTGGCCTGTCTTGCACTTTGAACGGCTCTTCTACCCATATGTGAATTTGTGACATCAAAGTGTTTGTCACCTGGCAAATACCAGTTCACAGAGTGATGTGGATCCAGGTGTTGGCACGTTTTATCATACCTTATCCAAAAAGCACCATTGTCCACACTGCCATCAGCTTCATCAGGAGAGTCTGTAGCTTTTGGGAATCCCAGGCTCACAGTGGAAGACACAAGTTTTCCAAAATCCTGATTTTTTTGCTTGAAGGCTCAAATTTTTATCATTGACAACAAATACTGTCCGTTGTTTACTTTGAAGCAGCCAGCTCACATCATCCATTCTAAAGAAAATGCCATCAACAACTGAATAGTCTGTCCATCGGTCATTCTTTCAAGTAAAAGTGGTATTCCGGGGACACCTGGGTGGCTCAGTCGGTGAAGCGTCTGCCTTCAGCTCAGGTCATGTCCTGGGGTCCTGGGATTGAGCCCCATGTCAGACTCCCTGCTCAGCGGGGAGTCTGCTTCTCCCTCTGCCCCTCCCCCTGCTCAT
Organism: Zalophus californianus; assembly: GCF_009762305.2. Taxonomy (NCBI): domain Eukaryota; kingdom Metazoa; phylum Chordata; class Mammalia; order Carnivora; family Otariidae; genus Zalophus; species Zalophus californianus. Next base: position 2,426,180 of record NC_045600.1, read on the forward strand.
GCTTTCTCTCTCTCTCAAATAAAATCTTAAAAAAAAAAAAGCCGTATTCCATAGAAAAAGTGGCTAGTTCAGCTTGTAACTCAAACAGTCGGTTGTGCAAGTGTTTTTGCTCTGGGCAGCCACTGTCTTTCACGGGTCAGTAGAAGGGCTAGCTATGAACTGTGCATTTCTTCATGTAGAGTATTAAACATTTGTGTATTCAGGGTTAAGATTTAATAAAAGTAACTATTTGTACTCTTTTATCAACACATTTTAAAGTGAAACTGGATTTTTTTTCCTGTGAGTGCGTGATGGTGAGGGGTACTAGCAGAATTCATTGTCGCTGCCTCGGCGCCGGCCAAGGTTCCAGCAGCTTTATCCATCTTGGCTTTTGGGCCATGGGTGCAAATGTCCACCCCCTAAAAAGGGCAAACAGTGCTTTAGTATAATGAAAGACCTCATTTTGACCTCACAGGTCTCCTGAAGGATCTCAGGGCCCTAGGATTCCATGGAACATATTTTGAGAACCACTGGTCTAGCTACACTGGGCTCTTCCTCTGCCCATGTGCCTGCTGGAGGTTGATTTATCTGAAATTATTGATATTGGAGCATTTTCCCCCCAAGAAAAATGACGAATTCATATGATTCAAACAGACTGTCTCCACATCTTTGCATATTCTGTTCTGCCTCCCCAGAGGGCCCTTTCCATCTGTTGAAATTCTCCTCCTTCAAGGTCTGGCCTAGACCCCCAAGTCTGTTTCTCACTTTCTCCCCTGAAATGCACATCACAGTCTCCCTTCGGCCAAGAGCTATCTTGTCTGCTCATGGGCAAGCGCCTTGATGGCAGAAGACCAGCTATGTTTGTCTTTGTCCCCACGGGGTCTGGTAGGGCCCTGACTGCCCTGATTGGAGGTGGAGGTGAGCTCTAGCTTCAGGCAGCCCTGGGCTGTGCAGGTTGTGTGGCTCCAACACCCACCAAGGCAAAGGATCTGGGTGCTCACTTCACAAATGGCAGCCTGATTTCCAGGAGGAAGCCAATCCTTGTAAGTCTGGACTCTTCTATCAGAAGGAGTCCCTGGGGCATTTACCCCAGAACCCAGCCACCAAGCAGTAAGGCAGGCCTGGCCTTGTGGGAGGCCATGTGCCACTGTTCCAGCCAGCAACCCTCCTCCTCGGCCTGAGTCCCGAACCTCAGGATTCCTGCTGCCCAACCTCCGGCGGATGTAGCATCAGAACTAAAGGCTGACATGGCCTGTGGGTGTCTGACCGCTGGAGACTCGCCTGGTGGGGAAGCCCGCACGGTTGGTGTCAGGAATGCTATGAAGAGAGGGACAGTCTTCTCAGAGTCACCTCGGGCACCCACGCCTCCCCGGGGGGACGGATGCTTGCTGCCACCTCTGGGCCACATGAATTTGCTGCAGTGAACAGGTCTCCACTTCATTTGAGTCAGAAGCTGTCAAGTCATACCTTCTTTTCCTTCCTTTTGTCTTCCTCCATGTCATTCTCCTTTCTGGGAGATAAAAGAGTAGCTCCTGTACATCTGTGTTTAAGATGAGCTGTGCGCCAGACCTTGGTGAGGAGCATGGACGCCACTGTAGGGCCTCCCCTGGGCTCAGAAATATAGCACCTCTGTAGAGCGGAACAGAAACGGGCAGTTTGCGCATCTCCTTTGTCCCTGGAGATGTTGAAGAGTTTTCGAATCTAAATTTCCAGGCGGAAGAGTCTTTTTGTGTTCAGATTTTAAGACCTGGTTTTATTGCTGGATATCATGCAATGCTGCCTGGGTGATCTCTGATTCTTGGGACTGGTTCAGTCCGAGGCCCTGATCACCACCCCCGGCTGGCCCCCGCACGCCTTGGCCACAGGCCACAGCCTGGTCCCTCCTTAGGGCCGACATGCTTTTTGGCCTGGAGTCCAATGGGAGGGAGAGAACAAGGGCCAGGCCACCTCCTTCCTGAGCGGCCATCCTGGTGGGTCTCTCCTCTTCTCCTCTCACACCCCGATGACGAGCTCCCGGGGACTGTTTCCGAGCCGGCAGTGCAGGACCATGGCTGGCAGGGGTCGGGGAGCCATGGCACGCTTGGCCAAGGCCTGTGTGCCGCAGAGCCCCAGGGACAGGCAAGGGACCGGCCACATCTTCACCCCTGGGGACACAGGGCTGGACCATGGGGAGCGGGCCCTGGGCATGGGGCCAGGTGGGGAGGGTCACTGAACGTGGATTTTCCATACCAATCACGTTATATAAACAAGCAATCCAAAAACAAAACAAAAGAAAAACTCAAGCTGTACATTTTATTTAAAGCCATCCTGGATGGATGCTGGGCGGTTGCAAATACTGATCCTCTCCTGAGGAAAGTGCCTTCATTCTGGGTGTCAAATCACTCCTACAAATAGTTTCTGGAGGATAATGAGCTCCATACAAAAATAAACAAGCACACAAGGACAGAGGAACCATGAGCGAGACCCAGTAGGACGAGCAGACCGGTCCGGAAACGCATTAGGACCAGTCTCTGGTGCCCTTGCCAGGGCGCTGGTCCCACGGCGTCCGTCACAAGAGGATGCTCCTATGTCAAGGAATGCCCCTTACCCTCTGGACACTCCGCCCCAGCCTGCGGCTCCCCCCCCCCCCCCCCGCCCCGAGTCCCTTCCCAGCTGGCTTTCCCCAGTCCCCGTGTGCGGGCACATATTTCCCAGACAGGGCAACTCCTCCCTCGTATAAGCTAGTCCCCTGGGAGTAGAGACTGTACGTCCCCGCTTGGGTGTGCCTGGTCCTGACGCTGGTTGTTGGTCTGAAGGCATAAGGGTTGGTGAGGTGGGGGGCAGACCCCCTAGATGAGGGGAGGCTGCTCTCGCTCCCGAGGCCACCATCAACAAGTAGGCAAGGAGAGTCGGCTGGTGAGCCGCCTAGTTTCCCTGGAACATTCTACACGTGAATTCCGAGGGCTCCCAATGGGATGAGCCCTAGTTGCCAATGTGGGCCCCCACTCAGCGGTGTACTTTGAATGGGTGCTGGATGTCGGGCTAGGATCTGATCCTACGGGTGGCAGAGCTGAAAATGTGACAGGTCTCTTACGTCAAAGAGGGAGCTCTGACAGGAACAGAGCGACTTTCAGAAATGGATGGGGATATTTGGAGGGATGAGCCTGAGAATCTTCAAGGCCACATTCCTGTGAGCCCTCTGAGCCTGCAGGAGCAAGGCTCCCCCTTCCCTGAGAGTTTGCAGAGCCTTCCCCCGAGGCAGGTGCCTTGCACGATGCTGCTGGTCTCTCTCTCCGGTCTGTCCCTGCCAGGCCTCATTGCGTCCCACCTGATCAACAGGGCGGGCATTGAAGATAGCCCAGCAGGGAAATGGTCTCTGCTCCGGGGGTAGGGGGATGGGGGTTGCTTATTCACCAAAAGGCCGAGGCACCTGGCTGAAATCTGCTGCCCGGCGGGAAGGGTCCAGCGGGTGCCGCTTGAAACCGGCAGGGGAGGGTGTGGAGGGGACAGCGATACGATGGGTTGACATGAGTGAGTGGGGGTGGGTCTAGTTCTCTCTGGGGCTCAGTTCTGCCTTACGTATTCTGAGGGCCTTGTAGATGCGTAAACATGTAGGTTTGTTATGTTCTCTTGATGAATAGATCTCTCCTCTTTTTTATCTGTGATAATAATCCTTTCTCTGGGGGTGCGTGGGTGGTGCCATGGGTTAAGTGTCCGACTCTTGGTTTCGGCTCAGGTCGAGGTCTCAGAGTCCTGAGATCGAGCCCTGCATGGCGTTGGGCTCCGTGCTCAGTGCGGAGACTGCTTGGGACTCTTTCCCCCCTTTTCCTCCCCACCCCACCCTTGTGCTCTCTCTCTCTCTAAAATAAATTTTAAAAATCTCTAAAAAAATGATCCTTTCTCTGTAATCTATCTTATCTCATGTTATTAGAGCCACATAACTTTTCTTTGATTTGACATGGCATTTTTTTCCATTCTCTTGTATTTAAGCTACTTTGTCCTCATATTTAAAGTGGATTTCTTATAAGGAGCATACAGCAGGATCTACTTTTTTTTTTTACCCAAATCTAATAAGTTTGCCATTTCATAGGGGAGTTTACACCATTTGCACTTACGTGGTTCTGTCCATTTCTCCTCTTTCATCTGCATCGTTTACTGTTCTGTTTTAACCGGTTGCTTGTTCTTATCATTATGGGTTCTGTTTTCCTATTTGTTGATTGTCTGATACCGGCAAATCAGATGATATAAGTTTACCTCTTTGGTCCTGGATACTTTTATATTCTGTAAATATTCTTGATCTTTGTTCTGGGATGCAGTTAAGTTACTTGGTGGGATCCAACAGGATTTGGTCTAGGGTTAGTTTTCCCCACCCTGTGCACGTACTCCTAGAACAGGACCCAGAAGGCGAGCACATGCGCACCGAGCCAGGGCCAAGAGCGGCCCCAGCAAAACCCGCCGAGGACCTCACGCTGGACAACCGAACAGCCGACCCCAGGGCGGTGGACAGAAGTCGGCCCCCCTCGTATAGGGAACACGAGTCAGCAAACAGACGGAACGAACCGCGCCCACTCGGCCGCCGGGGAGAACCGCACCTGCACGTTCTGAGAGAACCCAACCCAGGGTCATGTTGTCGGCGTCCCTGTGGATGAAGGCCGGTAACAGGTGAGACTAGTTCTGCGTGAGAATCAGCCGTGGTGCTTCCCTGTGGCGGGGACAGGGGAGGGGAGCCGATGGGGGCTCCTGGGGGACCGACCCGCGGTGTTCGCGCTGTGCAAACGTTTGCAACTGCCCATTGACAATCCGTATCTCTTTCTACAAGTATGATACACTTCACTTTAAAATTTTACTCCCACACGTGTACAGACGGGCTCCATGTAGAAACTGCCCATCCCCGGATGTCCTCAGGCGCCTGCGGCACAGGCCACACCCCCTGGCTTTGACCCCGATCGCCTGTGGCACCCTGACAGCGAGATTTGCTGAGTGCGGGCTGCTGGGAACAGGGAAGATACAGCAAAGACACACCGGCACCTGGGCTTCCCTTGCTGAAAGCCCCCCCACCCCCACCCCTGCCTTCCCTGCCTGGGCTCAGCTGCCCCCTCAACACCTAACAACTCCCGCACCCCGGCTCTGCTTCTGGAGCAACGGCTGGCAAACAAGCCCTCCTCGTCCCCGGGCTCCGCCGAGGTCTCACTTAGCCATCGTCCTGCCACGCACAGCACGCTAACGTGTCCCTTCCTGTGCTCTGCCCACGAGGAAGAGAACAACACAGAGCGACGTGCGCTCGCTCTCCCGCAAGAGCAGACAAAAAGGTCAAGGACAGCCCGGCAGATTCAGGGCACCAGCGGCTGCGAAGGAGGCAGTGGAGACACCTGCCTGGGACCCGGACAACCGAATGTGGAAAGCACGGCGGCTCCAGTCAGGGATTTGGCCAAGGCAGCAGTTCGCAACAGGAGGCTCGAGGACCCTGGGGAAAGCACAAACGGTTATTTTAAATTGCTGCGACAGCAAAACGTTCATTGGAAACCGCTAGATGCAGAATTGGTTAAATGACGTCGGAGGGCTCACACCATCAAGTACAGTGAACCGAGTTCTGCCAGTACGTTGTAGATGATCCTCGCCGACTCGGGGCGCATCCAACAGACCCCGAAGCCACAGGAGACGGGGGCCTGGGTCCCATTTTCAGGCTTTCCAGGCGATTCCCAAGCACCAAAGCTCCAGATCACTCCCACAGCTGGAGGCGGCTTCTGAGGGGAAACAATCTGTCCCAAATGAAACACAAGGTCCCTTACCAATGTCACTTCATCTCCTAAACATACCTGGATTCAGAGACAGTAGCAAGGGAGGCTGCGGTTAGGACCTGTTGTCTCAGAGGGAAGGAGGGATGCTGGTGTTTCTCCACGTCCTTGGTTCAGCTGAGACGTCAGCTCTCTCCCACCATCAGAACAAGATTTGCCAGGACAGAGCCTGGGTCACGGGCCTGTGGAGGTGGTGGAGCCTCCACACTGAGTGTGATGGAGAAGCCGGGGCCCCACACGGCCGGCAGGCGGTAATGAGGCGCCACCGGGACCCCGAGGAGAGCATGGAACGCTCTGAGAAGGAGAGAGCCCTGACCCGCAGCCCTCCCTCGCTGTGGGGGTGGGGGAGGGCCTGATGAGTTTTAACTAGAACCTCCTGTGCATTTTGTGGCCCCATGTTCTGTGACCTGCAACAGGTGAGTTGAGCTGATTTTCCAGAGCCAGTTTCCCTGTCGTGAAAGTGTCCTTGCTGGGCGGAGCTACAGGCCTCGGTGCTGGGAGACCCCCGCCCCCCACTTGCCCTTCATGCCGCTGGGACCCCAGTGGACCTCCATTCTGGCCACGCATGAGAATCCCCTGCACAGGGCTGGAACCGATGGCTTCCGTCTACTTTGGCCTGAGCCCATTAACGGGATTTCTGTGGCTGAGACTCAGGACCGCGACGCCGAGGGAGAGACCTGGGACCAGCCCCGCGCCCGGCTGCGCCTCCGCCCTGGCTCCCAGGACACCCCCCCCCATAGTTCCCCGGGGGCCCCGCGCCCCAACCGGCTCGGGGGCGCAGGCAGCTTGGCGGCGCGAGGGGAGCCCCGCGGCGGCGGAGGGCGGGCCGGGGAGGGCGGTGTCCTGGGGCAGGCGGGGTCGTGACTCTCGTCCCCTCCCCACTCCAGCCTCGACATCCCGGAGCCATCGGAGCGCGGAAAGGCCCCCGTGGGCAGCCCGGCATCCGCCTTCCGCGCCGCGTCTGGCCCGAGGGGGCGCTTCATCCGTGCTGAGCGCAGCGCGGGCTAAAGGAAGCCGCGCTGCGAAGGGCTCCGGGCGTCCCCTGGTGCCCGCGTCCAGGCCCTAGTGGGCCTGCCCTCGCCGCGCCGCCCTCGCCCTGCCTCCCCCCGCAGCGCTCAGTCCGAGGTCACCACAGCTGTCGGAGGGCTGGCAGGTGGGCTCTAGGGAATCCGTTTGCGGGTTTGGCCCCCACGGGGACTCTTTCCTGAAGCCCGGCTCCCCGCGAAGGGCCCTGGGGTCGCGGGGTCCTGCCGGGTCTCCTGCCCTGTCACACGCACCCTCTCCTCCTTTGGAAGCAGCACCGCCCCCCCCTCCGTGGCGCAGGCCCGCTGCCCCTCGGTGAGCCAGTGGTGCGGGGACCTCCAGGGCCCCAAACGAGACCGTTCCCGCGGTGGTTGAGCAGAGAGGCCGCTTCCTGCCGCGGTCACCGCAGATCCCGGAGCACACTGTGTCTTCTCTCTCCGCCGAGCTCTTGAGCAGCACACTCAGGGAGAAACTGGGTATTTTCACCCTGGTTGAGCTGTTCCCAATACGGGGAGCGTGGGGCGGCAGCGACCACGGCTTTTCCGCCTGACCTTGTCCAGAAGTGCCCCACTCCCAGGCCGGGAGCCCGAGGGAGAGCCCGAGAGCATCAGGAGGCCGTGTGGCAGGAAACACGCCTCCTTCCAGCCCAGCTCCCTGCAGGAGAGCAGCCGCTCTCTCCGGGTCTCCTCTCAGAAGCAGACGTCAAGTGACATGGCCAACTGAGGACACGCGTGCTGAGTGTCCAGGTCTGGTGCGGGAGCCCATGTCCGGGAGGGGGGCTTGGTGAGCAGCGTCACCCCCGAGCAGCCAGCCGGGCCACCCCACGGAGACACACTGCATCCAGGTCAGTCGTGGTTGTCTGAGTTTGGTGATGAGGGTGTCCTGCAGAAGCGGGGGTCCTCCGTGGCAGAGCTAAACACGCACTCCTGCTCCAGGTGTCAGAGAAGCTGGAGAAGGATCTGAGGAAGGTTGAGCAGTGCCGACCCAGCAACAGCCCCTCTTCAGTGGGCGAGGCAGCCGGTCTGGGACTGCATGTGTGAGCGGCAAACAGACACTTCTCTCAGCCTTCCAAAGCTGTGCTCTAGTTGACTCTGTCCAACCCGGGTGCGGGTGCACTGAGCCTCCAGTTTCTGTTTGCATTGCATATAAATTACCATTGTTTGCTTCAACCCATATGTATCATTACATTTCTTTTAGAGGGGGAGAGAGAGAGAGTGGGAGAGCGAGGGGGTGGGCAGAGGGGGAGAGAGGGTCTGAAGCAGGCTCCATACCCAGTGGGGCTTGATTCCACAACCTGAGATCAAGACCAAAGCTGAAACCAAGTCTCTGCTTAACCAATCGAGCCACCCAGGCGTTCCTGACTCTTGATCTCTGCTCAGGTCTTGACCTCAGGGCCGTGAGTCCAAGCCCTGTGTTGGGCTCCACACTGGGTGTGCTGAATGTGCTGTTTAGAAGATCACACTATTTACCCTGAGTGTTTGAATACTTTAAAAGTAGCATCAGCATTGGAGCAGAAAGATAGCCTATAAAACTAAGAACTTTCTTATATCCTGTTTTTTGATAGTAGCATATGGGAACTCTTTCCTGAAAGCTTTCGCCTTTTGTGACTTCAGCACAGATTTCATTTAGCTCGTTTTTTAGTTTGTGTCGATGTGCACTTCCTCTCTTACACCAGCTGTAGGAGCTCCTTGCTTCCAAATAAAACAAATCCCAGCAAACCCCACACCCGGGGTTCGGTCTGTAACAATAAACAAGTTTGTCAAAGGAAGCTCTGTTAATATTGTATATCCCATTTAAATAAGGTGATGGCTTTTACCTTCCAACCTCCTAAAACAGAAAAACAAACCCAAAGGACTGAATGTCCAGCCGGAGGCTGAGCCTCCCCTCACTGTCCCCTCCCTCCCAGGGTCGGACTACTTTTTGAAGCCTTGGAAACCAAAGACTTGCTTCCCTCCTCCCACGCTGGGTGGGCCCTGGACAGTTTGCTTCAGAGGCCTCCCCTCCCCTGGTGGTGTCACCTTACACTCTGAGCAGAGACCTCCTTCTGTGTCAGAGGGGAATGGGGAGACACCCCTCCCTCCAAGTCACCCTAGAGGCACCAGAGTCCACTGCCGTTAGGGGTAGCTAACAGTGACTCCTTCCCTGCCTCTCTGGTGAGTCTGTCCCAAAGCTGTCAGAGCACAGGCACCACGAGGGGACCAGTGTCCTGGGCTTCTCCTGGCCCCAGCCGCTGCCTCCCTGGGGGCTGTGACCCACCCACGGCTGCCCTGGGTTCCCGGATCCTTGCCTCTCTAAATAGCGACTGAGATCCAGGAAAATGCATGCTATCTCCAAATAAGCCCTTTCTCCTGGCGTGGCCTGTGGGATGCACCTCCCAGCTGCCCTCAGTGCTCTCTGGAATGGGGCTGGGCCTAACTCGCTGGCCAAGAGGGACTTTACAAGGGGCTAGTATGACAGGTGTTTGGGGGGCCAGGCTCAGGGGTCTCCTTCCAGGAGCCCTTGAGCTCCTGAGTTGAGGTTCTAGGAAGGCACCAGAGGCTGGTCTGGGAGGCCCAGGTCCGGGGCCCAGGGGTTCACTCCCTACAGGATGGATCTCCGAAGGGAACACCCGAGTCCTTCCCTCCTTCAGATGCCCTCAGACAGGTCAGGGGCATCTGTTCCTTGTGGACTGAATATCTGCCCCCATTTCACCTAAAACCACCTCGTGGCCCCCACCCTGCTCACCCCAGGCCTCACTCTCCCACAGATTTGCCTTTTCCACCCAACCCCAAGAGCCAATTTCTGTCACAGTGATCGTTGGGCTTGTGTCTTAGGACCCGGACTTGGGCCCCAGAGGAGCTGGTGGGCCTTCTGGAGGAGGCAACAAGACAGACTTGTTCAGGGGGCCCCCAGGAAGGATGAAGCCCCCCCACCACCACCTCCTGCAGAATCCTGAGAGGCTCTGCACCCTGCTGGACTCACATCCAGGACTCACTGCTCCTGATGGACCCTGGTTGGAGACGCCTGGTGGGGGGGTCCGGGGGGGGGAGTCCTGGGGCTGGAAAGAGTCAGAGAGAGGAAACCGCAGGGAAAGGCGGCAGCCAAGGGCTCGCCCCTCCCAAGGTCAAGGGAAGGAGCAAGTTGGAAGGAGTCACGTGGCTGCCAGTCAGAAGTTTAACCCAGCGGGGTTAATTTTAAACATTTGTTTTGTTTTAAAAAAAAAGAAAAAAAAAAGAAGGAAAGAAAAAGTTCTGGAAGTGGGTAGGGCAGCTGCTCAGGGCCACCTTCAGGGGTTGCCAACCCAGTCCCTACTCCCTGCATCTCAGGTCTGGATGGGATTGTGGTTCTGCCAACCGTGCGCCCTCCCCACAGATTTGGAAGTGGGAAAGGGGCAGAGGCTCTGCCCCGCGCCGCTCTCCCCTCTTTGCTGCTGACAGGCAAGGTCTTGAAGGTTGGGACTTTCTGAGCAGGTTTCAGCTGCTGGCAGGAGACAGCTACCTAGATGCTGGGAGGCTGGGATGGCAGTGACTGGCAGTGACATTAGCAGCAGAAGCAGCTCTGTGTGGGGGCCAGAGTTTGGGATGGCCACTCTGGTTGCTCTATAAACTCCTGACTCCAGTGGCAGGTGCACAGGTCCAACACTTCCCCACCCCCAAGCCGCTGAGAGCCTCTGCCTCCAGTTCTTCCAGAAGTTTCATAAGCACCTGATTATGTCTATTAAGTCAACCCCTGCTTAGATTACCCCTAGTGGTTCTGTTGCCTGCACCCTGCCTGCCACGGGATTTGCTGTCAGAAGTGACATGTCCTTAATACCACAGACGAGGCGTAGGCAGCAACAGTGTCCTCCAGCTAAAGCCCACAGTAACACAGCTGTTGTTGAGCCAGTGAAGGGAGCACACACCATGGGGAGCCCTAGGGTGTCTCAGTGAGAAAGTGCTAGAAAGCACTTGGATTCAGGCTTGTAGGAGGTGATTTTAGTGCAAGTTCAGGAAAGTAGAGTTTCACTCTGGAATGGACGCTCTCAGGAAGTGGGGGACATTTCATGACTGAATATCATAGTACAGTTTATCTAGAAGGAGGGAAGGCTGCACCGTTGATCCTTGAACAACATGGGTTTGAACTGTGCAGGTCCACTTAGACGCGGATAGTTTTGTCAGATACAGTCCAGTCCTGTGAATTGTATTTTCTCTTCTTTATGATTTTCTTACTGACATCCTCTTTTGTCTGGCTTACTTCATGGTTAGAATACAGTGTAGACTACATGCAACACACCCGATAAGCGTGGTTTATGTCATTGGTGAGCCTTCCAGGCACCTGCAGACTATTAGTAGTTAAGTTGTTGGTTTGGGCGGGGGAGGAGGGGCGTCAAAAGTCATACACGGATTTCCAGCTGCGTGGTGGGGTGTCAGTGCCCCTGAACCCCGCGCTGTACCAGGGCCAGCTGTAACTGAAAGAGCAGTGGCCACTCACAGAAACCACGAGAGGGGGCGTGTTTGGTCATCTCCGTGGTTTTGAAATTATTCATATTTCTGTCCGTATTCAGACATGATTACAGAGGGCTCCTGTGTGTCTTTAATCCATCCCGGTCACAGAGGGGTCTTGTCTCGCTGATGTTGGGGTTCTCTGAGACTGTTTATGTGCAACAGAATGCCACAATCTCGCTGTGAGGCCCAAGCCAGCTCCCACGTGGCCGGGACTGCCTTTCCCGAGAGCGACAGCAGTAGGCAAAGATGCAGGCTGGGAGGCTGGAGAGCCCTGAGCAACCACGGCAAGACATTTGGTGAAACTGTTTTCAGTGCCACGTATCTAAAGAGTCTGTCCAAATGTGCTGAGAGGCTGCATCTCTCACCTACTCCTGCTGCATTGTCTCCTCGCCCACAGTCCAAACCTATGACCTCATAGGGAGGTCTTTACGACCAGTTGATCGAGAAGGAAAAACCTCGATCCTGGTTTACAGATGGTGCAGAAGTGGATGGCTCAAGCATTCACGTGGTGGCCCAGGACAGAGATGAAGGAGAACCCTCTCAGTGGTCATTACTTCAAGCACCACGTTTGGCTGTTGTCCACTTTGCCTGGCCTGAGTGATGGCCAGAAATAGGGCTCTAACTGATTCATGGACAGTTGCTAATGGCTTGGCTTGATCATCAGAGCCTTAGGAAAAAAAAAACACACATTGCAAGACTGGTGATGAGGCGATCTGGGGATAACCTATAAGGAGGGACCTCTCTGGATAGACGTGGACCGTGAAGATCCTTTGTCACATGTGAATGCTCATGCAAAAGCAGCTGCTGCAGAGGAGGCTCTCAGGAACCGGTTGGACGGGACAGTCCATTCTGGGAGGGCAGCCAGCCTCTTCAGCCAGCCATCCAAATGCTTGTTCAGTGGGCTCATATACAAAGTGGCCAAGAAGGCAGGGCTGGAAGCTATGCGTAGAGTTTCATAGAACTTGGCCTCACCAGGTCTGACCTGGACATCGTCACAGCCGAGAATCTAACCCACCAAGAGCAGAGACGAATGTGGAGCCCCTCATAAGGTGCCATTTCCTGGGGCAACAGCTAGTTGCTTGGTGGAGGGTGGATTACATTAGATCTCTTCCATCATGGAAGGAGCAGCAATTTGTCCTCACTGGCATGGACATTTAGTCTGGATATGAACTCACTTTCCCTGCCTATAATGCTTCTGTCAGCACTACTGTCCACAGATTTATAGTATGCCTTATGGACCTTTATGGTATCCCACAGAACATTTCTCTGATAAAAAGATTAATTTTACAGCAAAAGAAGTGAAGCAATAAAGCTATGCACATGGAATTCAAGGTTCTTACTTTTACGTACTCATCCAGAACACATAACCTGATAGAAAGCCTGATGGTCTAGTGAGGACTCATGTGAGCCCCAGGGGGGACACAACACTCTGAGAGGATGGACCTGCACCTTACAGGCTGTGACATTATCTAAATTATAGTCATAATACAGTTACTCGCATATATGGTGCTGTTTTTCCCAAAGCCAAAATAGAGGAGTTTGGGAGTCAAGTGGTGGTAGAGGAACTAGCCCCTCTCACTGTTATTCCCAGGAACTAAGTGGGTCCTTGGAGGTGCCTCTTGGTATTTCCATTCCAAAGGTAAAAGGTTATCAGAAAACAGTATCAACCAAAAACTGGCAGAACCTGCTGAGGATTCAGATCCTTTGGGTATGTTTGGGTCATACTACTAGATGAAAAACCCCAACCAGCCAAGGTCTTGGCTAAGGGGAGAGAAAACATGGAATGGGTAACGGAAGAAGAAAATTAGAAAAATCATACTTGAAAGTAGCTAAGAGAGTAGATTGTAAATGTTCTCATCACAACAGCAAAAAAATGGTAATTATGTGAGATGAAGGATGTGTTAACTAAACTTACTGTGACAATCATTTTGTAATATATACATGTATCACACCATCACATCATATACCTTAAACTTATCCAGTGTTACATGGCAATTACATTTCAATAAAGCTGGGGGGGGGGAGCACCTGGGTGGCTCAGTCATTAGGCATCTGCCTTCAGCTCCAGTCATGGTCCCAGGGTCCTGGGATCGAGCCCCGCATTGGGCTCCCGGTTCAGCGGGAAGCCTGCTTCTCCCTCTCCCACTCCCCCTGCTTGTGTTCCTCTCACTGTGTCTCTCTCTGTCAAATAAATACATAAAATCTTAAAAAAAAAATAAAGCTGGGGGCAATATCAACTATGCCCTCAAGAAAATACTAGCAAATAGAATCCAACAACACTTTAAAAGGGTTATATGCTATGACCAAGTGGGATTTATTCTTGGAACACAAGAGTGGTTCATCATAGAGAAATCAATCAATGTAATACAGCACGTTAACAGAATGAAGGGGAAAAACCTGCACTTGATGCAAAAAAAAACTACTTGACAAAATTCAATATCTTTCCGTGATAAAAACACTCAACAAACTAAGAACAGAAGGAACTAAACATAATAAGATGCGATATATGAAAAGCCCATAGTGAACATCATACTCAATGATGAAAGACTGAAAGCTTTTCCTCTAAGATCAGGAAGAAGATAAGGATGCAAGCTTTCACCACTTCTATTTATGATAGTCCTGGAAGTCCTAGCCAGAACAATTTGGCAAGTACAAAAGGGGGGGCATCCTAATTGGAAAGGAAGAAATAAAATTATCTTTGTTTTCAGATGACATGATCTTAAATACAGAAATCCCTAAAGATTTCATTAAAAAAAAGCTGTCAGTAGTAATAAATTCAGAACGTTGCAGGATACACAATCAATACAAAAAAATCAATTGCATTTCTATACACTAACAATGAACAATCCAGGAAGGAAATTAGGAAAACAATCCCATTTGCAATAGCATCAAAAAGAATACTGGGAAAAGAACTTAACCAAGGAGGTGAAAGATTTGTGTAATGAAGAGTACAAACCATTGCTGGAAGAAAGAAGACACAAATAAATGGAAATACATTCCATGTTCATGGATGGGAAGATTAAAGATTGTAAAGATGTCAATACTACCCAAAGCTATCTACAAATTCAAAGCAATTCCTATCAAAATCTCAATGTCATTTTTTGCAGAAATAGAAAAACCCATCCTAAAATACGTATGGAATCTCAAGGGATCCCACATAGCAAAAGCAATCTTTTTTTTAAAGATTTATTTATTTATTTTGAGAGACTGAGAATGAGAGAGAGAGAGAGAGCGCGCACATGAGAGGGGGGGAGGGTCAGAGGGAGAAGCAGACCTCCTGCTGAGCAGGGAGCCCGATGCAGGACTCGATCCCGGGACTCCAGGATCATGACCTGAGCCGAAGGCCGTCGCTTAACCGACTGAGCCACCCAGGCGCCCCAGCAAAAGCAATCTTAAAAAAGGATGACCAAAGCTGGAAGACACACTTCCTGATTTCAAAACTATCACAAAATAGTGTGGGAGTGGCATAAAGACAAACATAGCCCATGGAATAGAATAGACACAAACTATGTTTTCATAGGTCAAAACCTTTACAACTTTGGATTTGGCAATGATTTGGATATGATGCCAAAGGCCCAGGCAACAAAAGAAAAACTGGATAACTGGACTTCATGAAAATGTTAAGATTTTGTATGCATATCAAAAGACATGATAAAAAAAATTTTTGTAAATCATTATTTATATATCAAATGTATATATATCGAAAGGCAGCCTGCAGAATGGGAAATAATATTTGCAAACCATAGGTCTGCTAAGAGGTTAATATCTAGAATATATGGAGAACTCCTAAAACTTAACAACAAAAAAACCCACCTGGGGCACCTGGGTGGCTCAGTCGTTAAGCGTCTGCCTTCGGCTCAGGTCATGATCCTAGGGTCCTGGGATCGAGCCCCACATCGGGCTCCCTGCTCCAAGGGAAGCCTGCTGCTCCCTCTCCCACTCCCCCTGCTTGTGTCCCCTCTCTTGCTGTGTCTCTCTCTGTCAAATAAATAAATAAAATCTTAAAAAAAAACAAAAACAAAAACAAAAACAAAACCCACCTGATTTAAAAATGGACAATGAGTTTGAATGGACAGTTCTCCAAATAAGAGATACAAATAGCCGATGAGCATGTGAAAAGATGCTCAACATCATTCATCATTAGATGACATCACAATGGGATGTCATCTCACACCTACTAGAACGGCTATTATGAAAAAACAAACAGAAAGTTACAAGTGGTGGTGAGGATGTGGAGAAATCGGAATACTTGTGCACTGCTGGTGTTGGTAGAAATGTGCCGCTGTGGAAAACTGTAGGGTGGTTCTTAAAAAATTAGAAATAGAATTAGCATATGATCCAGCAACTCCACTTCTGGGTGTATATCCAAAGTAGGGTCTTGAAGAAATACCTGCACACCCACGTCCAGAGCAGCATTATTCACAGGATCCAGAAGGTGGAACCAACCCAGGTGTCCATTGAGAGGCGAATGGATAAGCCTAACGTGGTGTATCCATACAGTGGAAACTATTCAGCCTTAAAAAGAAGGGAAATTCTGTCACATGCTCCAAGATGGGTGAAACTTGAGGACATTTTGCTGAGTGAAATAAGTCAGTCACAAAAAGACAAACACTGTATGATTCCACTTACGTGAGGTTCCTAGAGTAGTCAGATTCAGAGACAGAACGTCGAATGGTGGATGCCAGGGCTGGGGGAGGTTATTGTTTAATGCATATAGAGTTTTAGCTTGGCAAATGAAAAAGTTCTGGGGGGGAGGGGAAGCACCTGGGTGTCTCAGTCGGTTAAGCGTCTGCCTTCGGCTCAGGTCATGATCCCAGAGTCCTGGGATCGAGTCCCGCATCAGGCTCTCTCAGAGCCTGCTTCTCCCTCCCACTCTGCCACTCTCTCTCTCTCTCTTTCATATAAATAAATAAAATCTTTAAAAAAAAAAAGACAAGAAAAAATTCTAGGGACGGGTTGTACAATAATGTAAATCTGTAAACACTCCTGAACTATACATTGAAAAATAGTTAAGATGGTAAACTTTGTGTTATGTGTGTTTTATCACAATTTAAAAATCAACTATGGCCTCATGACCAGTTACAGAGACAATGATGTAACAGCCATGGATTTTTTCTTGCTTGCCTGTTATGGGGCATGAGTTAGCTAGACTGCAAGCAGACCGAGGGGAATAAATTTGTGACTCCCTTAAGGCACCACTGCCGAGATGGACTGGGGGTGTACTACCCAGAGTCTCCTTCAACTGGGTTGTTGCTTCAGCTGCCGGGGGGCCTGCTGGTTGACAAGACTGCAGCTGTCAGCCCCCTTAGGGACCACCCCAGCTGTAGAGAGCAGCCTTGCTCAATACAACGCCCTTCCCTGGGGACTTCCCATATAAGATGAGTGATCTTAGGGAGGAGTATAAAGACCTAGCTATTCTGACCCTACTCAGAGCAGGCGAAGGTCCATTCTGGTCCTAGAGATCCTCATGAGGTTGGCTGAGGCCACTGTTAGGGCTGCGCTGCAATTCAACTTCTCCTTCTGCCTTCCGGCCGCCCTTCCCTTCCTCCCATCAGTCTTATTCCCAGAGGCGTTTCTTCATGAGCATCCTGCATGCTAAACTCCTCTTCGGGCCTGCTTCTGAGCCTCCATCAAGCTCTTCATCTGTGAATCGTGGAGTGAGCCAGAGGTGGAGGTAGAGAAAGGGCAGAAATAAACAATATTGGGGAAAAGGAGAGGATATAACCAGAGATGCTACAGTTATTAAAAATCTTATTTAAGAGGTTATCATGAACAATTTTATGCTGATTTGTTTGGAAAGACACAGGTTGTGTAGATCCCTAGAAAAATACAAACTAGGAAACTAAAATAAGAAGAAAATTAAAAACATAACCATTAAAGACATTAATTTTTTTTCAAAATGATGCATTCACAAGCAAAAGCTACCAAATGTGGAAAGAGCAGATAATTCCAGTCTTACACAGAACCTCCCAGAGAATATAAAAAGAAGGAATACTCCCCCACTAGACTTGTGTGTGTGCGTTAGCCTAATATTGATACCAAATGCAAACAAGGGCAGCATAAGAAAAAATGTATAGGCAGGTCTCGGTCACGAACATAGATGCAAAAATATGGAATAAAATCTTAGCAAAATCAATTAATCAAATGTATAAATATTTATATCAAATAACAACCAACTGGAGTTTATCTCGGGAATGCAAGTTTGGTTAAATATTATAAAATGGAGGAATATAATCTCCCATGTTTGATCATTATAAAGTTCACAATCTTGTCATCTAAATCAAGTCCAGACAAGGATAAGGCTCCTCTAGTCCAGTTCCTCAAGTACAGTTTCTCTGGGTCTGTGGATCCAGGTTAGCTGCCTCCCCACCGCCACGTGCCCCACCATGTCCAGTGGTGGAACTGACGCGAGGTAACTGCTCTAGACACTCCTGGTCAGAAAGGCGGGCAGTGGGAAACACAAAGGAGTCACTGGTCCATAGCAATTCTGAAACCCGGCCAAGAAATTTTTTGATTAGGTCTTAAGTCCTGGAAATAATCCTCCATTGCTTTGGGCTCTGTCCTCTGACCTCTTTATTCTGCTCTCTGGGCCATGCCCCCTTTTTTCTTAAGATATATTTATTTATTTTAGAGACAGAGAACGAGCGGGAGGGGCAGAGGGAGAGGGGGAGAGAATCTCAAGCAGACTTTGTGTTGATGCTGGGCTCGATCCCAGGACCCTGAGATCGTCATATGACCCAAGCTGAAACCAAGAGTCGGATGCTTAACTGACTGAGCCACCCAGGCGCTCTGCCCCCCCACCCCCCGGCCACCATTTTTTGAATGAAAGCACATGCTTGCAACCAAGCAGTTTTCTCAGTCTGCTTCCTTCCAATAAAATTGTGCGGGGTGGGGGGTGGGTATCCAAAGTCTGTTTTCCTTTTGAACGGCTCTGTCCTTTTCTTAGTCCAAGTGGGTAGTGTTTTTGCTGATATAATTTTTTTTCAAAAACTTGGTGGCTCTCCTGTGATTTGGGGTTAACTCCATAAGAGAAAAGATTCACCCATGAATCTGTTTGAGGACTGGGTCCACTCCATTAGCGAAAAGGCTCACCCACGAAGTTCTCTGAGATGAGCCCTGCTCTAGCTTGGCTCCTGGAATGGCTGAGAGGTGATGTGGGGGCTTCTGAGAGGCCCTGTCTCTGGGGGAGAGGATTTGTGGTACACCTTAATCTGGGTCACAAGCCCATCACGTGACTGAATGGCCCTCTGAGGGAATCACCTTTGCTCTTTTGAGGCCCCGATTGTCACACTTGGCGTCACTTGCAGACCAGTTCTCCCGGATCTGACATTCGCTGGGAAGTCATTTCTTAATTTTAGTGTCTTCTGCCATTCGGAGAGACTGCAAATTTTTAAAACTACTGGTTCCTTTTGGTTTCCCAGCTCTCTCAGTCTGCCTCTCTTCTCCTGCTGTGCTCCAGGCTGCAGGAAGAGACCGGCGGTGCCTTATGCACCCTGCTGCAAACCTCCTGGTGGGCTCACGGGTGTCGGTGGGCACCCTGTTTGCTCCCCACGCAGCTGCAGGCGACAAGGTGGCCAGACTTCTGCTGTTCCGTCCCCAGGACCCCTGGTCCTCACTTCCTGGGCACCCTCCCTGGCAGTGTTCTCAAAGCCCCGCCGTCCACTAATGGCCTGTCCGGGATGTGTTAGTGCTCACTTAACACCCCCCCAAACCCCACCCGGCTCTGGTTCCAAAGCTGCTCTGGCCTGTTGGGATATTTGCATGTTGGTACCCTACCCCAGGTAGCAGGAAGCTATAGTAGTGATCTGTTGCGGCATAACAACTCACCTTGAAACTTATTGGTGTAAAACAATAAACATTTCCCGTCTCATAGTGTCTGTGGGTCAGGCAGCTCGGTGCGGCTCAGCTGGGGCTTCTGCTCAGGCGCCCTCCTGGGCAGCGGTGACAGGTGGGCTGGGGCTGCCCTCATCTCAACGCTCATCTGGGAAAGATTCCCCCTCCCGAGCTCTCGACGGCTGCTGGCTGGGACATCAGTTCCTTGCCACATGGCCCTCTCCACCAGGCTCGTCACAACATGGCGGCCGGCCTTTCACAGAACCAGGGCTCTGGGAGAGGCTGAGCAAGACAGGGGGCAGTGGTTTTGCGAGTTAATCTCAGAAGTGACATCCTGTCACTGCTGTCCTGTTGTATTCTCTAGAAGAGAGTCACTAGGCCCTGCCCAGCCTCCAGGGGAGGGAGCCACCCAGGGCAGGAGGACCAGAAGGCGGGGGCACTGGACGTGTCTGGAGGCTGTCCACCACGGAGATAGAGCAAAACCTCCAAGAACCGGGAAGAAAAGGGCAGATCACACGATTCTAAAAGCTGTCAAAAAGAGCAGGCATCTCCCTGAAGAGGAAATCAAATGCCATAAAACCCTCCGAAAGAACTCTCAACATCACCAGCGGTCTGAATCATACGAATGGAAACCACAACACATTGGTAAGAAAAGCATCTGCGCAGACTCTGAGCTGCAGAGCATTTGGAGCATCAGGAGTGTGTGGGTATGTGACTGTTACAACCAGTTTGGAAACCGGTTTCACATTCCCTGGTGATGCTGAGCGTGCACAGAGCCTATGGCCCAGTGCCCAACCGCAAATGGCTTGAGACGGTAACACCATCTGCAAGCTAGCAAGCTAACTGCCTGGTGCCTGGGTTCCCCCCCGCCCCACCGGGGCACAGTGCTTCCAGGCTCCACAGCACCCCGACCCACAGAGCGGGCACATTCACTGCTTGCAAATCCACTTTAGTTACCTAGGCCGCTCTTCACTCCAGAGGGACTACGAGCAACTTGCATGTAGCATACCTAAGTTAGAAGTAAGAAATGTAGGAAGAGAAAGGAAATCTAGTGTGTAGCTCTTGAATTTTACGCGTCATCCAGAAACTGCTTTAAACCTATTCCTGAGGTCACAGGAGCTGATCACGTGGGCCTGATCATTTGTCATGTTGAACACCCTGGGCTCTGAGCTGAATCTAGATCTGAGTGGAAGGATCTGACGTGGTCCTAGGAATCTGAAGGAAGAAATGTCTACTTGTACATTTTTTCCTGGATTGAGCCTATTATCCAGAGGCACAGGAATCCAGGGACACAACATCTCCCAGGAGGCCTCAGTGCTGGCTGGTGGAGAGTCAGAAAGGCAGGGCGGGCAGAGCTGGGGAGTCAGGCAGCTTGCCGTCCTTGGGGCCCAGCTTCATGGCTGAGAACAGGGCACTGCTCCCTGTGTGCTTTCTCAGCACCGCTCAATGCCCAGTCCAGGAGCAGTCTTGGGTTTTTGCCTCTGTTCCAGCAGAGGAAGGGGCAGCTTTGGACAAAGACAGCTGAGGCCAGGAAGGTCCTTCCCCACCACGCACACCTCCGCAGGCCCCCCTTCCCTCCTTCCTGTGTTTGAAATGTCCCCTTAGAGATGGTTCTGGAAGAGGGTGTGAGGAAACACTACTGGGAGGAGTGACCCCAGAACACAGAGGAGGGAGTGAGTTAGCTGGACTTCAAGGCTTCACAGGTGCCCACACCCCCCCCCCCCGCAAAGTCCCAGGGAGACAGAGAGAAAAGACAGGGGACACCCAGCCTAGCCTTCCCCCTGGTGAACTGGCTGTCAGGCACTGTCAGGTTCTAAAATATATATGCTCGTTATGTTAAAATAAAATCCATCCTTCTGTTCACACATCATATACAATATAAAATTCCCAGAGCAGTGCATAACCATCACTTTATAGATAACTTTCCTGTAACAAAATGAACTTTTTCAGGTCACGGGCACAGTTTTGAGTGTTCTTTATTGATTTAATTTGTTTTTCTTGCTTATTTCTTTTAGAAGATGTTTAAATGGTAAGTCTAGGTTCCTAAATTGGAAAGATCTGTTGGGCGGGTGAGGCAGAATCGTTAACTTGTGAAAATAGGCACACGTGACTCCTATCAGAGACAAATTCTTACAATTATAAAACAATGGCATTTTCTAACCAGTGCAGGAAAAGTTTCTTGTCTCGTTATGTGAAAACTATACAAAAAGATTCTTACACGGTCTGCTTCTACTTCAGTCCCGGGGTCACTGTGAACTATGCAGGTATCAGACAAATATTCTACTCTCTGGCGACAAGAAATACATACCAGATGCGGCCATTTTCCCCTGCTTACTATCGTGCTTCCCGGAATAGAACTGGAGAGCAGAGACGGTGTATGCGAATGTAGGAACTGTGGCTCAAAGTATTAGAAAGACCGGTATGTAAAGCTATCACCTTTTCAAATCACTTTATTTTCACTCAATTTACAGATGCAAAATCGACCGAATGTCCGTTACAGAAGGGAAGGCAGAGCTGAGCAACGTCTGGGTGAGAAGTTATTTCTCCCCTCCCAGGGTATACAATATCCCTTTCAAACCACTGCTGCGTGTGTCATAACTATATTTAGAAATACGCAGAGAGGAAAATATGACCGCTCGCTTCGAGGCTGCAAAGCAGAGGGAAACACACGAAAACCTCATGGAATCCGAAGCTTAAAGTCTTTTTAGTTCACGTTCCTCAATCCATTTCAAAGGTCGGAGGGCATCTGAAGGCGTTCGTTATCAAAAAAGGCGGGGCGGGGGGGGAATCCTGTAACAAATCCCATTTGAAGAAAAGGGTGGCACTCTCTCCATACGGGAAAAAGATAGCGATTTGGGGCTTCCTATAGCACTGTAAGAGGTAAACAAATTGGCAAAGTTTTCACCAAGGATGTAAGAAGCTCTGCAAACAGCCTGAGGAGCTGGTCTGAGTTAACTACGCGGAAGTAACCACTTGTCTTGGGCCGGATAACTTTCTTGAAAAAGCAGGGAAGGAAGGCTGAGCTTCAGAAATCAGAAAAGCGCTGAACACGTATTCAAAAGTAACCGTGGCGTATTAGCCAATGAATCTCTCGGACGGCCACGTATCCTGGGCGTTGGTGGGGGGGGCCGGGACCTCTTCCTCGGGCGGGGCCAGGGCCTCCATCTCGCGTACCACCTGCGTAAACACCTGGTCCACCATCAGTTTGCTCTTGGCCGTGACCTCCAGGAACGGGCAGCGCCACTCGCGGGCCAGCGCGCGGCCCCGCGCCGTCAGCACCTGGCGCTCGGCGTCCAGGTCGGCCTTGGTACCCACCAGCACGAGCGGCACGGCCTTGGGCCCCCGCAGCCGGCCCATGCGCTCCCGCAGCGGCCGCACCGCCTCGAACGAGGCCTCGCTGCACACGCTGTAGAGCACCACGAAGCCATCGCTGTTCTTGATGTACAGGTCCTTGAGGGTGACCAGGTGCTCGGCGCCCACCGTGTCCACGATCTCCAGCAGCGCGGGCGCCGCGTTCACCTCGATCACCTTGCTGAAGAGCTCCTCCACCGACGGCTCGCACTGCTCCGGGAAGCTGCCGCAGGCGAACTGCGTGGCCAGTGCCGTCTTGCCCACGGCCACGCTCCCGAGCAGAACCACCCGGTAGCCCTTGGCGGGTCGCGGCCCCAGGCCCGCCATGGCCGAGACGCGGCTGGTGGGACGCTCGGCCGGAGGACGGCGAGGAATGGCGCGCGGAGGCGGGGGCCGGGGGGAGGGGAGAGGGGGACGGGGCGGGAGGAGGGGAGGGGCAGGAGGGGCTGGCGAGGGGGGACCGGGGAGGGGCGGGGCGGCCGCGAGGAGGGGGCCCGGAGGGCGGGCGCGCGCGCCCGGGCGCCGGGCGGGGGTGGGCGTCCGGACTGGCGCGGAGACCCGCCGCCGCCGGGCCGGGGCAGAGCGCCCCGCAGCCAAGACGGGGGGTCCCGGGAGTGTGGGCCCCGCGGTCCTCTCCGCCCCGCTCTCTACCCCGGTGTCTGCCCCGCCTCCGGCCCGGGGCGTGCTGGCGCCGCCCTCCCCACCAGCTCCACGTCCGAGGCCTCCCCTTTCCCCAGACCTCACTCCCGGTGGGGCTCCCGGTGGGGCCCCCGGCAGCCAGGCCCTGCTCGGCCTCTTTCCCCTACCCCACTGGACGACCCGCCGGGGCCCCTCCGACAGTCCCTGCCTTCTGCTCCCCCTTTCCAAGAAGAGCCCCTATGTCCGCGAGACTAGAAGGTAACCTGATCCCTTCCATGTCTACCCGGGAAATGCAGGGATTTCTCCACCATTCCAGAACCAGCCTCGTGGCCGGAAGCCAGGCTGGCCTCGTTTTAGGTCAGGCCCGGCCCAGCTGCGTAGCTGGGGCCCCTCTCCAGACAGAGAGGACCCCAGAAAAGGGGTAACTTGCGAGGGAACTTCAGACGGAGGGCCCCAAGTGAGTCCTGGGCCCCACTCCGTGCCTGGAGTACCACGTGCCCCTGCCTTTGCTCTGGCCCCTCCAGACCCCTTTGTCGTGGAGGAGCGCCCAAATGAACTTTGTGAAATGTAAATCACATTGCACTCCCCGACTCCAACCTTCCCAGGCTTTCCATCATGCCCTCCTGACCTACGAGTAGAGTGACCACATAAGGCACCATCCAGAACTGGTCACTTTAGAAAATGAAAGTGTGCACCCCTCCACCCAACAGCAAGCATAAACCCGCAAAGTCCCTGGCAACAGGGCTTTGGGGTCACCCTAGCTATAGAGGGTCCTCCAGGTTGGGCCTCCCTGCAGCCACTCTCTCAGGCTTCTACTCTACACAAGCTTCTTGCTATTCCTTGATTTCAGAGGAGCAAGGCTGGGTGTGGGACAAGGGGGGCCGGGTAGAAAGTCTTGGGATCTCCACCCACCTTATGCCTCAGGCACAAGCTGATGCCTTAGGACTTCAGGGGGATGGGCAGGCCTGGGCTGAAAGTGGAGGTATCTACACTTTCCCGTTCCCTGTGTGGGGGGTGCCCCTGAGCTGTCATTCTGGTGCAGCCCTGGAGGGGGACAGGGCCCCAATGCTGGCTGAGCTTGAAGTTTAAACAACAGTATACATCCTTCAC
This sequence comes from Zalophus californianus, assembly GCF_009762305.2. Taxonomy (NCBI): domain Eukaryota; kingdom Metazoa; phylum Chordata; class Mammalia; order Carnivora; family Otariidae; genus Zalophus; species Zalophus californianus. The sequence continues at coordinate 2,450,352 of NC_045600.1, forward strand.
ACCGGTGTTTGTGGTCACAGAACATGCTTTTCTATAAACAGGGCATAGAGCATCCTTAACCTATAATATGAATCATACATGGAACACAACAGACAACTTGACTTCTAAATAGAGACATCTCATGAGACATTCTCTGACTGCAAAGTAACAAAAATAAAAACGCCTTTTTTAAAAAGGATAACTGCGAATATTCCCTGGAGGGATGAAAGTTCCAGCCAGACTTCAACAACGTCCCACAGATAGCTTTTGAGAGAAAAGAGGCAACTCACCGCTAAAAAGTCGCAAAACACAAGAGGGAAAAAACCACTCTGAGTGAGAGCCGTTGGAATCACAGACAATAAAACCATGTCCCGAAAACTGCAGACATTGGCATTATCAGACATATAATAATTATGTTTCATGTGTTTAAAGAAATAAAGAAGCTTAACATTTGGAGCAAGGAACAAGAGACTATAAAGTATGGCCATGTAATTTGAAAGAGTTTCTCCAAAAGAAAAAAAAAAACCTTCTGAAGATAGAAAATATGATAATTTACTATTTTAACATAAAACATCCATTGATAGGTTAAACAGTAAACTAAACGTGACAGAAAAGAGACATAACAACAACATTGTGAGTTGTGGGGAATCTGGCCTGGTTTTCATCATCAATGCCCTGTGCCTGCAGGAGATGTGGGGGGCTCCAGTGTCGCCTGGAAGTGTCAGACTTCCACGGAGTATCTTAAATTAAGAGTTGGCTAACTTGAGCCTATCATTAGTATTTTGGGGGGCTTTCAAAGCCATTAACAAAAGTCAGCTCTCCCACCCCTAGCACGGGAACCGATGCTTCCACCCAGACCAGATCCTAACTGGCCCCCTGGTGAGTCACCGTGCCACCCGCAAGGCTTGCCACCAGCTCACTCACCGCCAGCAGTAAGGTCCTTGCAAAGGGTCTGAAGGGCGTGTGATCGATCTTAGAATCCTGCTCTGAAGCTCTGAAGCTCGGCTTCCTAGGGTCTCTTCTCTTAATTCAGGTTCTCTCCAAAAGCAGGATCTATGACGTGGGACATGGTCTTGTGGGCAAATGGTTTAGTTTTGGAAGTGATCTTGGAGATCAGGAACAGGGACCCTGGAAGGGAGAAACGGGGAAGCGGGGAAATCCAAGCCAGAGTGCATCTTGGTCCTAGCACTGCTGCAGGAGGAGTACTCTAAGGAACGGTGTGCGGCTGGCCTCAGCGCCGTCCAGCGGTGCATGGTAGTGAGGGGCGCATGCCTGCTCCGTGCACCGGTGCACGTCAGTGGGCCTGCTGACACCCACTCCTCTGCGCTCCAGGGCTGTCTGCAAACTCTTGTCTGTCTTCCAGGAGTGTACGTGTGCCAGCTAGGTTGAACTCCAGAAGCATCGCAAGCAGCGGCCGTGGAGAGCCTGGGATAGAGAGCAGGGAGTGCACAGTGCAGCTGAGGCCAGGCGTGGCCAGGCTCTACCTGCGTGGCCAGCTGGCTTCCGTAGCCATGACAGCAACCCGGTGGACCCAGAGCATGCGAGAAGAGGGCTTAAATGATGGCTGACTCCACTCTAATGGTTTGAAAATGCCTCCTTTGGAAGGGGGTGACCTAGGAGCACATTATCTGCAAACAATGATGAGTACATTGCTTATTTCCTTTTCTTATTGCTTTAGCTAGACTCCAAAAACATCGATCTGGAACCACAGAGGTAACAGCTGGTATCACTCTGCATTTCTGGCGAAGAGAAATGCCCTTACAACACACCAATCATATGATGTGTATCCTTCACCGTAAGAGGAAATTTTGTTCTCGAATGGTATCCTTCACTGTAAGAGGAAATTTTAGTCTATTAATACCTTAGAGTTTGTATTGGGAATGTCTGCTGGGATTTTTTTTTTTTTTTTTTGGTCTCCAATGAATTTATCGTTTTTTTCTCCTTTAATTCTGTTAATTTTATGACTCATAGTTGATGGATTTCCTATCGATGAGTCATTCTGTTTCTCACTTCATCTCTCACCCCTTTTCTCCCTGCTGCCTCTGGACGTAGTGCTCCTCTGACTGCTCCTTCAGCATATGCCAGTCTGCGTTTCATCACACAACCCTCACATTTGCTATTCCCTCCTCCTGGAATGCTGTTCCCTCCCATGTCCGCATGGCTCACTCCCTCCTTTTATTCGGGGTTTCGCTCAAATATCACTTGCTTAAAGGTGTCCTTCCTTACCAACTGTGAAAGGTAGAACTGTATTCATTTGCTGAAGTTCTAGCCCTCTGTACCTCAGAATGTGACCTTATTTGGAAATAGGGTTGTTGCAGATGTAATCGGTTAAGATGGGGTTCCACTGGAGAAGGGTAGCCCCTAGTCCAATATAACTAGTGTCCTCATAAAAGGGGTAATTCAGGGGCACCTGGGTGGCTCTGTCAGTGAAGTATCTGACACTTGATTTAGGCTCAGGTCATGATCTCAGGGTCATGGGATGGAGCCCTGTGGCGAGCACCATGCTGAGGGGGCACTCTGCTGAAGATTCTCCCTCTCCCTCTGCCCCTCCCCCAATTCATGCTCTCTAAATAAATAAATAAAATCTTTTTTTTTTTTTAAGGGGGTAATTTGGACACAGAGATACACAGGGAGAATGCCACGTGAAGATGAAGTCAGAGATCGGGCTGGTGTTTCTACAAGCCAAAGAATGCCAAAGATGTTGGCAAATCACTAAAGCTAAGGGCGAGGGGCGTAGAACAGGTTCTCTGTCACAGCCCACGGAAGGACCCACGTCTGCTGACACCTTGATCTAGGACTTCTGGCCTCCAGAACTGTGACACAGTCGATTCCTGGCTACACCCTCTCGTCTGTGGGACTCTGTCAAATCAGCCCTAGGAAGCGACCCCAGTGCCATCTACCAGAAACCCATCCCTTACTGTCCTGCTGCCTTGCTTGGTCCACAGACTGGGGGCGCTTAAACGAACCACATTTATCTCTCTGTTCTGGCGGCTGGGAAGCCCAAGGTCAAGGCGCTGGCAGATTCAGTGTTTGGTGAGGGTCCTCACAGGGCAGAAGGGGCAAGGGAGGGGCGCCTGGGTGGCTCAGTCGTTAAGCGTCTGCCTTCGGCGCAGGTCATGATCCCAGGGTCCTGGGATCGAGCCTCACATTGGACTCCTTGCTCGGCAGGAAGCCTGCTTCTCCCTCTTCTACTCCCCCTGCTTGTGTTCCCTCTCTCACTGTGTCTCTCTCTGTCAAATAAATAAATAAAATCTTTAAAAAAGTGGGGGGGCAAGGGAGCTCTCTGGGGTCTCTTTTATAGGAGTGCTATTCACCAGATCACTCCCAGAGGCCCCACCTAATACCATCACTTTGGGGGCTCGCTTGCAATATATGAATGGGGGGGCACCTATCGTACTATATGAAATTGTTTGCTGATTGTTTCCCGCTTTACAACGTGACTCCTGTGAGGGCAGAGACAGCCTCTGGCTTGCTGCTGACTCGGTGCGGGGCCGTAACTACAGTTCTGCTGTGACGCTCCATTTGGAAATTTGGATTTTTTCCAACACAACTGAAGAATGATGGAATGATTCGAGCAGACTGTGAATTTTGCATTTTGTGTGAATTTATTTGCAAGGTAAACACAGAAAAGCACCCTGGCTGGACTGAGGTATGTAGGGGATACACATAATGCACACGCCTCACATATGTCCCAGCTGCCTCATAACCGCCGCGCTGTGAGCGCACCAGGCAGCATGGGTCTTAGCACTCACCCACCTCACCCACCACCTCACAGCACCTCACAGGCTGAGACGCTCCCCAGGTTTACTTCTGGAAGCAAGCTTCAGGCCTCTTAGATAAAGGGCCACACTTATTATGGCGTTAATGTATTTTTCAAAACAATTTCACATATACAAGTGGGCTACCCTTTTTTCTTAGGTGCCTGTCTGGTTTTAGTGTGGCACTGGTGAAATACTTTGAGGGTCCTGCCCCAGCTCCATTTTCCCCCACAAGAGCCATGGTTTTTATTGTGTAACTTTGCGTGGCACCCTGAATTTTATGAAACAGGATGATGCATCCTAGCAAAACTGACCATATTTGTTGACTGGTTAAATGCTTGCCTTTCTGAATTATGTATCCTGAGATACTGCTTTTTCAGTACACTAACAAAGTAAAATTGCTAACGGGTTGTTGAAGCTGGCTGTCTCCAAAAGGCTTTTTGGCATAGTATAGAATAATCTAGTGGTTACTGTAGGGTGTGAGGGGCCCAGTCGATGACATCTTCAGTAGTCCTGCCCAAGACCCAAACAATTGAGAGATCTGGCAAAGGGACTCAAGAACATGTAAATATAATGATTACCTTATCACAGATGATATCTGGGTTGGAGCAGGTGGCTTTAGAGGGCTGCACTACAGACACTCCTCATCCTCAATCCCCCCTTTGGACTCACCTGCCCAGTGGTAGGCAAACCAGTATAGCCACTGTCCATCTCTAGTGGGAGCCTAGGCCCCTGAGATTTCTGGCAGGGAACTGCAGGAGCAAACCTCACACCATATTCCTGGTGCCCTCTGCCCCCAGTCTCCTGGCCTGCCTCATTATCTCAGCCTGTAGTGCCGGGGAGCCTTTTACCCTTGGAGCCTCACACCCTAGACCAAAGAGAATCTCTCTGACTTCCAGGGGGAGGAACTGGGATCCCAGCACCTCTAGGCACAGAGGAGGAACCGCATTCCTGAGGAAGCAGCAGCTGCCAGTGGTATCTGCAGAGAACAACTGTGCAAATCTCCCTGGGTGGGAGGGGTGGGGGGGGCAAACAATGGACCCTCTGAGAACTCCTGGAAATAGTGCAAACACGTGGGTGATCTCTGCCAGCAAGTATACGGGTGTGGACAAATGCGGATGCGGTCATCGCAAAGCCCAATGATCCCTCCCTTTCTGCCCATCAAGTCAGTTAGATGACTGGGAAAAATCTTCAAGACTAGAAATTCTGAATGAACCATCACAAAACACTTTCTGGCAGAACTGCAATGTTGGAAAAGGAAAAGCCCCAAACAGAGAAGCAGCTGAAAACCAAAGTACCAACTGATGCCCAGGCAGGCAGCCCCCGGGCATTCACAATCCTGGTCATCAAGGCTTTGGGGTGTCATGGAGACAGGAGACAAGACTTTGAGACTGTATAAAGTTCCCAGTTAGCCCTGGGACCCCCACACAAACTCTGCATCTGGGAAGGGCCATGTCCTCAGTGAATGAGTGATTTTGAGAGTTTTCCGACCATCAGCAAAAGGAGATGAGAAAGAAATTGTCCTACCCAGTACTCTTGCTGGGACATAAACAAAGGATCTTCCCTAAGATTTGTAACAAGGGTCTGATCCTCCGGGAGGTTTGGGTTTAAACTGAACATCCCTTTAGGTCCTGGAAACAGCAAGATGAAAAATTAGCATTAAATGGGCCCAGATGGGTAGTTCCTGAAGGATGTCTTCAGCAATAAATACCAGCTTCTCTGGAGGGATGCACCTTGAGCTGGGGCTTCCTCTCAGATCAAGTTCATGGTCCAAAGATACTGAAGAGATGAGGAATAAGCCACCATGAGCAGAGCCCATATAAACTCTAATTTTCAGGCAGTAAGATTAATAGATAAAAGACATAAAAGAAATAATACTAAAACACAAAGAATAGATGAGTGATGGAATAACCAAATGTGATACTAAATAAAAACACCCGCTCTGGAAGAATCCTGAAGTTACCAGAGTCAGGGCAACACACTGCTGTAGATGCAGTGTGTCTCCGTGGGGTGGCCCGGCTGGCTGCTCCGGGGTGACGCTGCTCACCAAGCCCCCCTCCCAGACATGGGCTCCCGCACCAGACCTGGACACTCAGCACGCGTGTCCTCAGTTGGCCATGTCACTTGACGTCTGCTTCTGAGAGGAGACCCGGAGAGAGCGGCTGCTCTCCTGCAGGGAGCTGGGCTGGAAGGAGGCGTGTTTCCTGCCACACGGCCTCCTGATGCTCTCGGGCTCTCCCTCGGGCTCCCGGCCTGGGAGTGGGGCACTTCTGGACAAGGTCAGGCGGAAAAGCCGTGGTCGCTGCCGCCCCACGCTCCCCGTATTGGGAACAGCTCAACCAGGGTGAAAATACCCAGTTTCTCCCTGAGTGTGCTGCTCAAGAGCTCGGCGGAGAGAGAAGACACAGTGTGCTCCGGGATCTGCGGTGACCGCGGCAGGAAGCGGCCTCTCTGCTCAACCACCGCGGGAACGGTCTCGTTTGGGGCCCTGGAGGTCCCCGCACCACTGGCTCACCGAGGGGCAGCGGGCCTGCGCCACGGAGGGGGGGGCGGTGCTGCTTCCAAAGGAGGAGAGGGTGCGTGTGACAGGGCAGGAGACCCGGCAGGACCCCGCGACCCCAGGGCCCTTCGCGGGGAGCCGGGCTTCAGGAAAGAGTCCCCGTGGGGGCCAAACCCGCAAACGGATTCCCTAGAGCCCACCTGCCAGCCCTCCGACAGCTGTGGTGACCTCGGACTGAGCGCTGCGGGGGGAGGCAGGGCGAGGGCGGCGCGGCGAGGGCAGGCCCACTAGGGCCTGGACGCGGGCACCAGGGGACGCCCGGAGCCCTTCGCAGCGCGGCTTCCTTTAGCCCGCGCTGCGCTCAGCACGGATGAAGCGCCCCCTCGGGCCAGACGCGGCGCGGAAGGCGGATGCCGGGCTGCCCACGGGGGCCTTTCCGCGCTCCGATGGCTCCGGGATGTCGAGGCTGGAGTGGGGAGGGGACGAGAGTCACGACCCCGCCTGCCCCAGGACACCGCCCTCCCCGGCCCGCCCTCCGCCGCCGCGGGGCTCCCCTCGCGCCGCCAAGCTGCCTGCGCCCCCGAGCCGGTTGGGGCGCGGGGCCCCCGGGGAACTATGGGGGGGGGTGTCCTGGGAGCCAGGGCGGAGGCGCAGCCGGGCGCGGGGCTGGTCCCAGGTCTCTCCCTCGGCGTCGCGGTCCTGAGTCTCAGCCACAGAAATCCCGTTAATGGGCTCAGGCCAAAGTAGACGGAAGCCATCGGTTCCAGCCCTGTGCAGGGGATTCTCATGCGTGGCCAGAATGGAGGTCCACTGGGGTCCCAGCGGCATGAAGGGCAAGTGGGGGGCGGGGGTCTCCCAGCACCGAGGCCTGTAGCTCCGCCCAGCAAGGACACTTTCACGACAGGGAAACTGGCTCTGGAAAATCAGCTCAACTCACCTGTTGCAGGTCACAGAACATGGGGCCACAAAATGCACAGGAGGTTCTAGTTAAAACTCATCAGGCCCTCCCCCACCCCCACAGCGAGGGAGGGCTGCGGGTCAGGGCTCTCTCCTTCTCAGAGCGTTCCATGCTCTCCTCGGGGTCCCGGTGGCGCCTCATTACCGCCTGCCGGCCGTGTGGGGCCCCGGCTTCTCCATCACACTCTGAGTGTGGAGGCTCCACCACCTCCACAGGCCCGTGACCCAGGCTCTGTCCTGGCAAATCTTGTTCTGATGGTGGGAGAGAGCTGACGTCTCAGCTGAACCAAGGACGTGGAGAAACACCAGCATCCCTCCTTCCCTCTGAGACAACAGGTCCTAACCGCAGCCTCCCTTGCTACTGTCTCTGAATCCAGGTATGTTTAGGAGATGAAGTGACATTGGTAAGGGACCTTGTGTTTCATTTGGGACAGATTGTTTCCCCTCAGAAGCCGCCTCCAGCTGTGGGAGTGATCTGGAGCTTTGGTGCTTGGGAATCGCCTGGAAAGCCTGAAAATGGGACCCAGGCCCCCCGTCTCGTGTGGCTTCGGGGTCTGTTGGATGCGCCCCGAGTCGGCGAGGATCATCTACAACGTACTGGCAGAACTCGGTTCACTGTGCTTGATGGTGTGAGCCCTCCGACGTCATTTAACCAATTCTGCATCTAGCGGTTTCCAATGAACGTTTTGCTGTCGCAGCAATTTAAAATAACCGTTTGTGCTTTCCCCAGGGTCCTCGAGCCTCCTGTTGCGAACTGCTGCCTTGGCCAAATCCCTGACTGGAGCCGCCGTGCTTTCCACATTCGGTTGTCCGGGTCCCAGGCAGGTGTCTCCACTGCCTCCTTCGCAGCCGCTGGTGCCCTGAATCTGCCGGGCTGTCCTTGACCTTTTTGTCTGCTCTTGCGGGAGAGCGAGCGCACGTCGCTCTGTGTTGTTCTCTTCCTCGTGGGCAGAGCACAGGAAGGGACACGTTAGCGTGCTGTGCGTGGCAGGACGATGGCTAAGTGAGACCTCGGCGGAGCCCGGGGACGAGGAGGGCTTGTTTGCCAGCCGTTGCTCCAGAAGCAGAGCCGGGGTGCGGGAGTTGTTAGGTGTTGAGGGGGCAGCTGAGCCCAGGCAGGGAAGGCAGGGGTGGGGGTGGGGGGGCTTTCAGCAAGGGAAGCCCAGGTGCCGGTGTGTCTTTGCTGTATCTTCCCTGTTCCCAGCAGCCCGCACTCAGCAAATCTCGCTGTCAGGGTGCCACAGGCGATCGGGGTCAAAGCCAGGGGGTGTGGCCTGTGCCGCAGGCGCCTGAGGACATCCGGGGATGGGCAGTTTCTACATGGAGCCCGTCTGTACACGTGTGGGAGTAAAATTTTAAAGTGAAGTGTATCATACTTGTAGAAAGAGATACGGATTGTCAATGGGCAGTTGCAAACGTTTGCACAGCGCGAACACCGCGGGTCGGTCCCCCAGGAGCCCCCATCGGCTCCCCTCCCCTGTCCCCGCCACAGGGAAGCACCACGGCTGATTCTCACGCAGAACTAGTCTCACCTGTTACCGGCCTTCATCCACAGGGACGCCGACAACATGACCCTGGGTTGGGTTCTCTCAGAACGTGCAGGTGCGGTTCTCCCCGGCGGCCGAGTGGGCGCGGTTCGTTCCGTCTGTTTGCTGACTCGTGTTCCCTATACGAGGGGGGCCGACTTCTGTCCACCGCCCTGGGGTCGGCTGTTCGGTTGTCCAGCGTGAGGTCCTCGGCGGGTTTTGCTGGGGCGCTCTTGGCCCTGGCTCGGTGCGCATGTGCTCACCTTCTGGGTCCTGTTCTAGGAGTACGTGCTGGGTGCTAGGGTTTGGGTGGGTGCAGCTCTGGTAGACACTGCCCGTCAGCGTTGTCTCCAAAGTGGCTGCCCACATGTGGCTCCAGCTGGCCTGTGAGAGGCTTCTGGGCACCGTGGCAACACTCAGTCTTTTGATTGTTTTTTCATTTTTTCCTTTGCCAGGTGTGTGATTGTGTCCAGCTATGCTTTTAATTGACATTTCCTTGATGAATGAAACCGAGGACTTTTTCATAGGCTGATGGCTATTTGCAAGTCTACTTATTTTCACATTTTCATTTGAGTCTTTAAAGCCCTAATTTTTCCAGTGAGTTTTCTTTCTTTTCCTCATTGATTTGGGGTTTATGTGTCTTCTGGATATTAATCTTTTTCAGATACATGTATTAACATATCTTCTGAAATGGGGTGTCTTGGCTTTCACTCTCTTAATAGTGACTTCTGAGGAATGTTAAGTTTTAATTTATGCTCGTCCTACTTACCATTTCCCCCCTCCATGGAAAGAAAATATAGCCCCTGCTCACAGAAGTCGGCCCCGCGCGCCTCTCGGGCCGTGCTGTCCTCCTGGAGGACGTAAACCATCCCATGGGCACCACGCTCAGCCAAGGCCGCTCGGAGACAATGATGGAACGAGAGAAAGCAAGGCCACCTCACAACTCCGTGTAAGCACAGATGAAGACAAGCTCGCCACGGCCCCCCCCCCCCCAGCCTAGGAAGCAGCCCCGGGCTGGGCTCAAGGGGGTGACAGCTGCTTCGTTGCCCCTGTCACTCCATCTTGCTCGTGGTCTGCAGAGCAGGGCTATGGAGACGCTTTCTGACAGCATCCAATCCCAAGCGAACACCTGCTTCATTAGCCCCTCTCCCAGACCCCCGGCCAAGCCGATGTCAGGGCGTAACCTGCTTTCCCTGCTCTGGCTCTGTTCCCCCTCCTGCTCTGCATCATAAGCCCCGCTCATTCAACTACGGGGCATCAATGGCCTTGGCTGAGGGCGTCTGCAGAGGTGGGCCTGTGCGTGCCGGGAAGCCTCTTCTACATCAGGTCATGCAGGAAGGCTGCCTGTGGGGTGATTGCCATCGTGGCTGGCCCAGACCTGAAGGCGTTCTCCGAATTCAGGGCTCCCGGTCTTAAATCTGGGAAAGTCTTAAGCAAACTGGGATACGTCAGTCACCCTACCTGTCAGCTTTCTTCCCAAGGCTGCTGCGCATCCCTGCGGAGCTGGAGCTTCTGCTCTGTCTGCTTGGGCTGCTAGGGACAGGAACTGACAGCCAGGATCTACCCAAGGAGGGGAAGCCAATAGGATGCCCCTGCAAGTTCTAAAAACCCTTTATTTGCACTCAGTTTTCAACTAGATGTCAGTTACAAAACTGAGAAGCAGAGCTGGACTGTTTCCGTACAAGATTGAGCTACCTGAGAGAGAACATCTCTCTTTAAAACGCTTCACTAAGGCATAACTGTACTTAGAACTATGTGGAAATTAAGATGTGACCGCTCATGGAATCTATTCTATTTTTAATTTACCAAAATAAAAAAATGTTTTTAAAGGACTTACTCTAAAGTAGGAACAACGGGTCACCCACATGCAGAAGCAGCTAATCTAGACCTGGATCTCACGCTTTTCACAGAATATCGCTCAAAGTGGATCATAGATCTAAATGTAAAATATAAAATTGTAAAACTCCTAGAAGACAAGGGGAGGAAACCTGGATGGCCTTGGGTGTGGTGATGACTTTTTGGATAGAACTCCAAGATCAAGATCCACGAGGGACAAACGGGCGAGCTGGACTTCATTAAAGATGAGAATTTGTGCTCTCTGAACGACAATGCCCAGAGGATGAGAAGTTCAGCCTCAGACTCAGAATATTTGCAAAGTACACATCTGATAAAGGACCAGTATCCAAAATATACCGAGGACTCTTAAAAGTCAACGGTGGGAAAATACAAAACTTGACTTAAAAATGGGCAAAAGACCTGCACAGACCCCTCACCAGAGGAGATACAAGAAAGGCAAGTGAACCCATGAAAAGATGCTCTGCATTCTCTGTCATTAGGGAAATACAAATTAAAACCACAATGAGATACCACTCTGCATCTATTAAAACGGTCAAAATCCAAAACAGTGACAACACCAAATGCTGGTCAGGATGTGGAGCAAGAGAGACTCTCATTCGTCGCTGGGGGTAGTGGGAAAGGGTGCAGCCCCTGGGGAAGGCAATCAGGAGGTTTCTTACGAAATTAAACATCCTCGCACCCTGTGACCCAGCAGTCCTGCTCCTTGGCATTTACTCAAGTGAAATGAAAACTTATGTCCCCACAAAAACCTGCACGTGGATGTTTATAGCAGTTTTGTTCATAACTGCCAAAACCTGAGAGGCACCAAGATGTCCTTCAGTAAGCGAATGGATAAATACACTGTGGGTCATCCAGACAGCCCTACAGAGAAATGAGCCATCAGGCCCTGAAAAGGCATGGAGGATCCTTAAATGTATATTATTACTGAGTCAGAGAGGCCAATCTGGAAAGGCTCCATACTATATGATTCCAGCGATATGACAATTCTGGAAAAGGTAACATTGCAGAGACAGTAAAAAAAAAAAAAAAACAGTGGTTGCCAGTGATGGCGGGGGGAAGGATGAAGAGGTGGAGCAGAGAGGAATTTTAGGGCAAAGTATGTATATTAGTGTGGTGTATGTATGTCATTGTACATTTGTTCAAACCCATAGACTGTGCAACACCAAGATTGAGCCCGAATGTAAAGCATGCCTTCTGGGCGACTATGATGTGTCCCACTGTATGTTCATCACCAAAACAAATGTCCCATCTGGTGTTGATAGGGGGGCAGGCTGTGTGTGTGTGGGAGGGGGTGTATGGGAAATCTTGGTACCCTCTGCTCAATTTCGCTGTGAACCTAAGAGCACTCTAAAAAAATAAAGTTTAGGGGTGCCTGGGTGGCTTAGTCGGTTAAGCAACTCTTGATTTCGGCTCAGGTCATGATCTCAGGGTCCTGGGATTGAGCCCTGCAACAGGCTCTGCACTCAGTAGAGTCTGCTTGGGATTCTCTCTCCCTCTCCCTCTGCCCTTCTCTCCCATCTCTCTCTCTCTCACTCTCTAAAGAAATTTAAATAAATAGATAAATAAATAAATAAACAAAATAAAGTTTATCAGTAAAAAAAAAAGAAAAGATTTGTGAGATGGTACAGTAGTAAGGAGTCACCAGGCTGTCACTGAAGGGAGACAGGGCCCAATGGGCTCAGCCAGGAAAGAGGCAGGAGATCACAGGGGTTCCAGGTGAATCAGAACAGGGATTCTGACGGCCTCTCATGCAGGGAGACCATCCCCTGCCTGCCCAAGCTGGGCGTCCGCGGGAACCCCTCCACACTGTACTCTGCTAACACAGGGCCTCACCCTCCGGGTCACCCGGATAAATCAGCACTTGGCAGTGTTCAGCCTACACTCACTCTCAGAGGTTGATTTATTTTTTTATTTTTTATTATTTTTAAAAAATTTTATTTGAGTGAGAGAGAGCATGAGAGGGGGGAGGGAGAGCAATAGGGGCAGAGGGAGAAGCAGACTCCCCGCTGAACAGGGAGCCCGATGCGGGACTCCATCCCAGGCCCCCAGGATCATGACCTGAGCCCAAGGCAGATGTTTCACCGAGTGAACCCCCCAGGCGCCCCTCAGTGGTCAACTTAATCCCTGAAGGACTCAGGCAGGGCCTGGCAGAAGCACATGCAAATCCTCTTCGGGGAAAGCGCCTGCACTATGGGCCTGAAAACATTGCTACAAATTCTTCTCAGGGACACAAAGGTCCCCAAGGCCACAACAGAGGCCGGGACAGAAGACCCATAGCACAGCAAAACAGACCCGCCAGGCTTCACACACAGTCTGTTCTCTTGTGCATAAAAGAAGTAAGTTTCTGCAGAGAAAAGAGAACGGTAAAAGTCCCCGTTTTTACCCAGAAAGTCCGCTTACAATATCAGTTATTAGTGACCATCCTTTTTGAACTTCTCATAAATGGAATCCGAGGGCCTGATGGGGGAGGGGGGGCAACTGTCATTTCATCCCCGCGGCCGTGCGCCCGGCCTTCCACGGCGTGGCTTTGCCACGGCTCCTTCCCTGGGCCGGGCCTTGGGGCTGTTTTCATGCTCTGGCCTTTACAAATGATGCTGCTGCCATCGTTCTGTGACAAGTGTCTTAGCGCACGTCCTTTAGAGGAGGCCACGTCTGGTCAGACCACGCCTGGGCTGGGCAGTCTCTGTGGCTCACGTGGCCGAGGGGTTCTCTGGGCTCCCTTTTCTAGGGGCGCTAATCCCCTTTGTGAGGCTTCTGCGTTCAGTCCTTCACAGACTGCCATCGAAAAGTAGCTTGTTGTACACACAGCTCCCAAGAGGAGGGACCACACGGGGGTCAGTCAGGGGCAGAGGGGAAGGGGGACATGTGGGCAGGAGACGTTATGGTGGATTCCACCAGAAGGAACGGGCAAGGTGGGTCAGCAGGTTCAGAATTGGCTGGCTTGAATCGTTTTGGTGGGTCTGGGGCATGGGGGCTGTCCCCAGTTGTCTGGAACGTGGCTCCAGGGTGACTAGGGAAATGGTGGCCCTGAGTGGGAAGGCCTGATAGAGGCGGTGGTTGGGGTGTGGGCTCTGGATTTGGGGGTTTGCATACACAAGATGTGCTCCGCAGGAGACTCCTTTACTGTCTCGAGGAGTTGACTGACCCTGGAGAGGCCGTCCCTCCAAGGTCAGCCAACACCCTCGGTGTTAAAGCATCAACTGCAGAATCTGGAAAACCTGGTTCTTAGCCTCCCCAGGCCGCTGCCTTGTACTACAGTTGGCAGTTTCTGAGACAGAGCGGGTGGCCTAGGGTTGAAGCACAAGCCGACATGAAGGGTCCCTGGTTTCCTCCCTGATTTCTGAGTTACAGACAGGCCTTTCTTTCTTCTTCCTTTCTTTCTTTCTTTCTTCTTTCTTCCTTCCTTTCTTTCTTTTTTTAGATTTTATTTATTTATTTGAGAGAGAGTGAGCGAGAGAGAGAAGGAGCAGGGGGAGGGGCAGAGGGAGAAGCAGGCTCCCCGCTGAGCAGGGAGCCCGACACCGGGGCTCGGGGCTCGATCCCAGGACCCCGGGATCATGACTTGAGCCGAAGGCAGATGCTTAACCGATTGAGCCACCCAGGCGCCCCTCAGACGGGGCTTTCTATCTATCTAAAGCTCCTAAAGCTCAGGCCAAAACAATCATCTTCTGAGCCACCTTTAGATGGACTACATGGAAGAAATTTTGCTTTTATTAGGATCCCAATTAAGAATTAAAGCACTTCTGTTATATTTCATCCAAAATATCTAAGTGTTCTAATATTTGGAGCTTCTGTGGGACTCAAATCCACCTGAATTCTGGAAAGGCAAGAGGCATCTCTTTGGGTTTTTGTTTGTTTGGTTGGTTGGATTTCTTTTTGTTTAAGACTTTACCTTTTTTTAGAGCAGTTTTAGGTTCACAATGTAAGAGATTTGTCAAATACCTCCTGCTCCTGTAACTATGTAGCTTCCCCCAGCAGAGGGGGGGCATTTGTTCCCAACAACGAACCTACACTGACCCATCATTTTCACCCAAAGTCCCGAGTTTACCCGAGGCCTCACTCCTCGTGTCGTGCATTCTACAGGCTTGGATAAATGTGTGATGACATAAATCCGTCATCATAATCTCATACGGAGTAAACGCACTGCCCTAAGCATCCACTGGGCTCTGCCTGTTTGTCCCCTCCCTCCCCCTAACCCCTGGCAACCACTGATCATCCCACTGTCTCCATGGTTTTGCCTTTTTCAGGATGTCCTAGAGTTGCCGTCACACAGTATGCAGGCTTTCCTGATGGGCTTCTTCCAGTCAGTGACACACACGGACGTTTCCCCAACCCCGTGGCTTCTCACCAGCATCTGTTTGCAACGGCTGCGTACAGGCTCCACTCAGGATGCAGAGGGTTGGCGTGGGTGTGGTGACCCCACAGCTTGCAGTCCCCGAAGAGCCCCAGCCGCCCACACTTTCTGCAAATGCCAGTACCTCCCTCTCCTCGGGTTGTGAGTCTGAAGAATTTCAGGAATGTTCTGGAATGCTGGGTATGACTAACACAGCTCCAGCCGGCATGTAACCCGGTGACGTCCCCCCGCCCCCCACCGTGGGATCCCCGACTGCTGGGACCCCAGGTGTAGTCCTTGTGAACACACCAGTTTGGGAAGTCTTTTCTGGAGGCTGTAACTGGAGTGGAGATGGACAGGTGAGCGGGGTGCAGATGCAAGGGGACTTCTGTCGTGGTCCAGGGTCACTGACTTAGCCTTCTAGGTCTCTGGGCTTCCTGTCTGATGGATCATAGAATCACCCTGGGCAGGGCCAGCGTGTGAAAATGCGGTCCTGTGTCCCCAGCAGGGCTATTCTGATTTGGGGGGCCAGGCTAGGCTCTGGAGGAGCCCCCGGGGGGTCCTGGAACACAGCTCAGCATGGGGACGCTTCCATCAGCAGGCAGGCTGCTAGGCGCCTTCCAGGGACTAGGAGTCTAGGAGGGAAACAAAAGTAGATGGACTTTTGCTCTAACTGGTCATTTCAGGTCTCCCAAACTCCTGGCCTCCAGGGAAGGAAGAGTTGTTGACTTTATGTACAGCTTGGCTTTGCAAATCTCCCCGGAACCGAGTAAGCCTCCCACCACGCAGCAGGTGCGGAGTTAGGGTTAGGCCACGATCTGGGGAGTGTCAGCTCTTTGTGACTCTTCTCAGAGCCATCAAACCCGAAGAAATGGACCAAAGTAAACTTCTCACTGTTGCTGCGGGCATCACCAGTGATTTGTGCCAATTCAGAGCTGGGCAGAATCAATTCAGATTTTAAAGTCAGGCTCCCAGACTCTATTTAAAAGAATGCAAAAGGGGGAGCCTGGGTGGCGCAGTTGGTTAAGTTCTTGGTTTCTGCTTAGGTCATGAGCTCAGGGTCCTGGAATCATGCCTTGTGTCAGGCTCTATGCTCAGTGGGGAGCCTGCTTGAGAGTCTCTCCCTCTCCCTCTGCACGTCTCCCCACTCTCTCTCCTCTCTCTCTCAAAATAAATAAATCTATTTTAAAAATTAAAAAAAAAAAAACATGCAAAAGGACCCCGGTTCTGGTCAAATGGAACAGCACGAGCCAGGTTTACTCTCTGACCTAAACAACTGAAAACCTGACAAAAATACATGAGAGGACAGCAGTCAAAACTGCCACCCCCCAGCATCTCTTGAGTGCAGTCCAGGGAAGCCACGTGGTCTAGAGCCCACGGGGCAGAGTACTGAAGAGGAGGGCACACAGAGTTCTGGAGCCCTGCAGAAGGTCTCCCTGCAGTGTCCAGCTGAGAACCGGTTGGCGCGTGCTCAGGGGTGGGAGGGAACTACCCGAAAGGACCGGAAGTAGCAGTGCCTGGTGCTCACCTGCAGCCGCCAGACTGGGACATGACACTGGTAAGGGTACCAGCAAGGTCTCAGCGCAGGAGTAAGGAAAATTAACCCTAGACTCAATGCTGCTTGGGTCCCACCAAGTAACTTCATTGCATCCCAAAACAAAGATGGGGAATATTTACAGAACACAAAAATATCCAGCACCAAAAAAGTAATCTTCACATGGTCTGATTTCCCATTAGAAGTACCAGGTATGCAGGAAAAAGGAAGGTAAAACCCATAACAAGGAGAAAAATCAGTCAGTCGGAATGGACCCATAAATGGCCCAGATGAAAGCGTTAGGAGCTAGGACACCGTGTAACTGTGGTCTCCATATTTAAGAAGGTAGAAGAAAGATTGAACCAATGTCAGAAATAATGCAATCAGAAGATGGTGGAGCAGCATTTTATAGAACTGAAGGAAAGCAGAAAAACACAGTTGACATAAAATTCATCACTCAGTGGAAATGTCTTTCAGAAACTAAGGCGCAATAGGCTTTTTCAGATGGACAAAAAGCTGAAAGGACAAATCGCCAGCAGACTCATACTACAAGAAGTGTTTGAGGAAGTCCTGTAAGCTTAATGCAAATAACACCAGAGAGAACCCTGGGTCTACAGAGAGGAACAAGGCCAAAATAATAGTAAATTGGGGCTATAATGCATGCGAAGGGACGCGTAGGTAGGACTGCAGTAGCATCAGGACGGGGCAGAAGGCAGGCAAACTGTTGTAAGTTTCCTACTGTACGTCCAGCGGCATAATAGCACTTTGAAGGCAGACCTGGAAGGCAGATAGTGGTTAAATTAAAAATGTATACTATAAACCCTAAAGCAACTACTAAAATAATGAACTATTACAGTTCATTAGCCAACAAAGCTGATGAAGTAATAAAATTATTCCAGGGCGCCGGGGTGGCTCAGTCGGTTAAGCGACTGCCTTCGGCTCAGGTCATGATCCCGGAGTCCCAGGATCGAGTCCCGCATCGGGCTCCCTGCTCGGCGGGGGGTCTGCGTCTCCCTCTGACCCTCTCCCCTCTCGTGCTCTCTCTCTATCTCATTCTCTATCTCAAATAAATAAATAAAATCTTTAAAAAAAATATTCCAAAAAACAAATCAGAAAGAGAGGGTGGAGGGATAAAACAAACAAACACAGATGGGACAAACAGAAAGCAAACAGTAAGATGAAAGACTTAAAGTCAACCATATCCACAGCCCCAGAACACACAGTCTGAGCTCCTGCATGAAGAGGCAGAAATTGTCACAGTATTAAAAAAATTTTAAGAAAAGCAAGACACAACTATATGCTGCCGACAAGAAACAACTTCAAATATAAAGACAGTAGCTTGAAAGCAAGAGGACGGGGAAAGATATGCCATGTTAAATCAAAGAAAGCTACAGTATCTCTGATAACATCAGACAAGGTAGATTTCAGAAGAAAGAATAGCAGTAATAAACAGGGCAAAGGGGTCAATCAAGAGAATGTAACAAATCTAAATGTTTATGCACCTAATAAGAGAGCTTTGAAATAAACCAAATAAAATCTGATCGAATTACACCAGGAGAAACAGACACACCCACAAATAAGGGTAGCTGGAGAGTTCTACACCCCTCTCAGTTGCAAGTGGGTAGAAATTCAGGAAGGAAACAGACAACGCTGTCAACGAACTTGACCTAATTGACATTAACCGAATATTCCACCCCACAACAGCCCAGAATACAAGTATTCACAAGTGCACACCAAACATTTGCCAAGACAAACCATACTCTGGGCCATAAACAAGTCTCAGTAAATTTAAAAGTCGGAAAAGGATTCAAGACATACAAAGTATGTTTTCTAACCACAATAGAATTAAATTAGCCAACAATGACAGAAAGAATCTCTGGAAAAAATCCTCAAATATTTAGAAATGAAAAACACACTTTTAAGTAACCCATGGGTCAGATAAAGACTCTAAGTGGAAACTTAAAAGTATTTTGTTTTTCTTTAATTATTTTTTAAAAATCGAAGTATAGTCGACATACAGTATTATGTTAATTTCAGGTGTACAACACAGTGATTCAACATTTATATACAGTACAAACCGTTCGCCACAATGAGTGTAGTTACGTCTGTCACCACACACAGTTGTTACAGTATTATTATTATTTTTTAAAGATTTTATTTATTTCTTTGACACACAGAGAGAGAGAGAACACAAGCAGGGGGAGCGGCAGGCAGAGGGAGAGGGAGAAGCAGGCTTCCCGCTGAGCAGGGAGCCCGATGCGGGGCTCGATCCCAGGACCCTGGGACCATGACCCGAGCCGAAGGCAGACGCTTAACGACTGAGCCACCCAGGCGCCCCAGTTGTTACAGTATTATTGACCGTCTCCCTTATGCTGTACTTTTCATCCCAGTGCCTTATTTATTTTGTAACTGGAAGATTGATCCCCTTAATCCCCTTCACCTATTTCAACTATCCTCCTGCCCACCCCCCTCTGGCAACCACGAGTTCTCTGCATTTATGAGTCTGTTTCTGTTTTGTTTTATTTGTTCATTTGTTTTGTTTTTTAGATTCCACATATAAGAAAAAGTCATGGTATTTGTCTTCCTCTGACTTATTTCACCTATAGCATAATACCCTCTAGGTCCATCCTCATTGTCACAAATAGCAAGATTTTGTTCTTTTTATGACTGAGTAATATTCCATTGTGTATCTCTACCACATTTTTTTTCTTTTTGAAATTAGCTAGTATCTGTGTGTTAACACTTTTTGCATCTTGCAAATATGCTGTCTCTCAACAACTACACCAAATGGTTTTAGCAACCTTCACATCTTTGGTAGATCATTGTTCTCAATTCTTTACTCCTTCCCAGGTTTAGAATTACACCTCCATATCCTTTGCGTGACTTTGCAGTATCTCCCACTGAAGTACAGGAAATATGTTTCCCCTTACCATTGATCCAGGGCTTGGCCATGTGACTTACTTGAGCTATAACGCAACGTGAGCGGACATAACATAGGCAGAGGCGTTAAATATGCTTGTGAACATGGGTTGGGCTGCAATCTGCCATGAAATGGACATGTCCCAGGTGGAGCCTGGTCCACGGAGAATAAAGAGACAAAACTGAACCTAGTCCATGGGCTGAGGCTGAACCCAATAAACAAGCCTTCATGAGAATTACAAACCTGCGAATGAGAAACAGATGTTCCTTGTTTCGGGGTGGGGCTGTTTGCTATGCAGCACTATTGTTTCGGAAACTGATCTGTGTACTGTCCTTGCGGGAGGCAAGCGTTTCATGGGAGGATGCAGAAATCGCAGTTTTCTAGTTCTTGTGTTAGTTCTGAGCATTCTGGCTGACATTCTTCTAAAAGGATGAACATTCCTTGTGTTCCTTTTTACTTTTTCAGCATAACTATCAAGTTGTGGGCTTGATTTATTGAATGGTTTACAATTAATTACAGTTATGATTCCTTTTGAAGCTAAAATAACCCTACAGTTTACTAGTAAGACTCTTACTCAGTTAGACTACATGTCCTTCTGACACGTCCCCCCTTAAGCATTGGGCACTCTTTTGTAGCACCGTGACGTGTCTTCCTGTTTAATGTATAGTCCCTGAAATACCCAGATGATCCACAATGATGATGGCGGACTACTGTCGCCTTAATCCAAGTGGTAGCCCAGATTGCTGCACCTGTGCCAGAATTATGATCTTTACCCAAACAGATCAGCCTGGCGTCTGGCACTGCATTATAGTGATTGATTTGGCATACATGTTCTTTTCAATCCCCGTCAGTAAAGAGAATCAAACAATCTGCTTCACCATGGAAAAGATAGCAGAGCATATTTACTGTCACCAGGACTCTTAATTCTCTCTGACATACTCCACAAAAACCTTGCAGTGAGCAGAAGAGTATGCAAGTCCACTGTTTTTATAAGTTACACTAATGTGTTGAGCAGGAAGTAGCAAGGACCCTGGATGCACTGTTGAGTCACCTGCGTGCCAGAGAGTGGGGCACAGACCCTGAATAAATTCTGGGTCCTGCACATTGATGATGTTTTTAAGGGTCCAGTGGGTCTATAGTATGTCATGACATCCCCTCTGAGATGAAAGACAAGCTATTGTACGTTGTTCCTTCACCATGAGTAGGGCCCAGAGCTGCCCTTTCCTAGTGGATCCAATGGTACTCAAAATATCTGTACTAGATAAAGATGCTGTGGGGAAATCTCTGGCAAGCCTAATGGGGGAGTCACAGGGTTTTGGGGTGAAATCATGACATACGGAGCAGACAGCCACTAGCAATTTGAGAAAGAGCTTCTGGCATGCTCCTGGGTCCTAGGAGAGTCTGAGCACTGGCGATAGCACATTATGTGACTGTGGCCATAACTGACTGCTCTGGATGGGACCTTTTAAGATCCACCAAGTCTTAGAGTCAGGTGGACCCAGCAGCAGTTCATCAGACGGAGGACAATGTAAATGTGGCATCATACCCAAAGAGTACAAATAAATTACACGAGCAGGTGGCCCAGACCCACAGGTTCCCTAGCTCTGCTGCGCTAACACCTCTCCTTCAACACATACGGATGCCTTCGTGAGAGGTTGCCTAAGATTTGCTGATGGGAGAGGACAAAACCCGGCATGATTCACAGACAGAATCACTTGATATTTTGGTGTAAGCTAAAAAGAGATTGCTGCCACACTTAGGATTGTCCCTAAGGGACGGTAGTGAAGTGAAATCCCCCCAGTAGACAGCGCTCTGAGAAATACACACGGTCATCTGAGTTAGGGCACCGGGAAAGAGCTAAGTAAGGATATTCCTGGGCAGTAGTGAACAGTTGGCTGTTTAGTTAGGGATGAGAAAAGAGTAAGGCTGGAAGACTAGAGATAAGGAGTTCTGGGGAAGAGGTCTGTGAACATGAGGGAGCTGGGCAGAAAGTAAGCAGATCTTTGTGTCTCACCAGAGCCTCCCCGAGACCCCCCTCCCTTGAGGAAGTGTAGACAACCTGGTAGACGAGATGACTTTTCCAGCAGGCATCAGCCCGCCTCTGTCCTCCCCAACCCTAACATTGCACAATGGGACCTTGGCCAGAATAGCAATGTTGGCAGAGGTGGAGGCTGTGCGTGGACTCCCTCTCGCTGAGACTTATGTCACCAGTGATACTGCCAAATGCTGACCTGTCAGCGGAAGAGATGGCACCTTTGACAGTAGCCCTTAGTGTGGTATTGTCCCTCAAAGAGACCAGCCACTCACCTGGCCGGTGTATTACATCAGACCTCTTCCAACCAAGAGGGAAAGAAGTAGAATTAACACCTACTCTGGATATAGATTTCTTTTTCTGTGCCTATGACTCTAAGCAAGGTTTGCCAGATGCCTGATAGATCTTATACAACGTCCCCTCAGAGTAAGGACCGCATGTCATAGCAAAAGTGGTGTGACAATGGGTTATGGCCATGACCCTCTATTCCTGATACAGATCATATCACCCTGAAGCAGCTGGCCAGATACAAGAGTGGAATTTTCAGCTAAGGCACTAGATTGGGGTCATCACCCTGCAGGGTTGGGGTTCTGTCTACTTGGATGCAGAATAAGCACTGAACCGATGGCCCATATACGGTGCTACATCCAAATAGCTAGAAGACACTGGATGGGAATAGGAATGACCACTCTCAACATCACTCCCAGGACCCACGTGAAGAATCTGTGCTTCCAGTCACTGAAAACTTATGTTCTACTACATTACTATTGGGGGGGGTATGAATTCTTCTTCCAGGAACTGTAAGAATTTGGAGCTATGACTACTGTCTGATCACTTTGAACTCTATCCTGATGGACCAGCAGGCAAAAAAAAAAAAAAAAAAAAAGGAGTTACTTTGTTGGTGGGGTAATTGACCCTAATTATCCTGAGAAGCTATGGTGTGTCATACAGTGAAGACAGAGAGGAGTATGTCCGGAACTCAGGATTTTCCAGGGCATGTCTTGGTGCTTATACACTAAATGAAAATGACGGGCAGTTGGAGCAACCGCATCTGGACAAAAGCAAGGTAGCCAAAGTCTCAGACTCCTCAAGTCTGAAAGACTTGGTCACCCTACCAAGCAAGCAGCCTAGACCAGTTAAAATTATTGTGGAAGGGGAGGAAAACCTAGAGTGAGCGCTGGAGAAGGAAGAAAACCTCAATTACCACCTCAGATCCAGTCAACGACTTCAGCTGACTCCCCTAGCTTTGTGCACTAAACCTTTAGAGGAACTGAAGGAACTTTAGAGGAACTGAAAGAACCTGAAAAATTGACCTTGCAGTGTGGCACGAGAGGACCTGAGTGATGCAAGAGGCCTCTGTAGCTGACCCTCCCCATGCCCCGGGTCACACTCCATCAGCCCGCTCTGTCTTCAGCCACAAGGGCAAGCTGAGTCTCACCCCAGACTGGCAGCGTTCCGTCAAGAGGGTACTAGGTGACCTTTGTACTCTCTACAGCAGGGCTGTAGTCAAGTTTTTAATTTTTTAATTTTTTTAAGATTTTATTTATTTATTTAACAGAGAGAGTGAGAGAGCACAAGTAAGGGGAACAGTAGAGGGAGAGGGAGAAGCAGGTTCCCCACCAAGCCTGAAGCGGGGCTCGATCCCAGGACCAGGGTCATGACCTGAGCCGAAGGCAGACGCCTAACCATCTGAGCCACCCAGGTGCCCCTGTAGTCAACTTCTTTAAAACGACCACAAATTCTCTGATGCTCATCCCATCAAGAGGCATTGTCTATCTCTCTGCTGCTTGAATTCAGGCTTGGGCATGTGAGTTGCTTTGGTTGAGGTGACATTAGCAAACATCACCAACAGAGACTTGAAAAAGTACTTGCTCATTGAGACCTGCCTTTCCAATTATTCCCTAACCTATGAGTACAGGCCAATATGGTAGAAAGAGCCAAGTAAAAGCACCACCATCAAAGACTTAAAAGATGGGTTTTGGCAGATGATGGACCAATGTTAGCTTAAACAGGTGACAGTTGCAACTACAGCTGCTATTCTGGATGTGTTGTTTTTGCTGGAACAGATCAACTAAGCCTCTGGAATTTGATAAATGGTTATTGATGTAGTGAGTGGTTTCATCGCAATACCTATGAAGACAGAAGAGCAAAGGCAGTTCAACTCTTTGTGGTGAGGATATTCACATACCTCCATGTCTTGCCTCCGTGCTGTTAACAACTGCTCTCTGTTCCAACAGAGTCTATAGCGATTTGATCGTCTTGACAGTTTCCATGGCATCATGGTGGTCCACAATGCTCATGGCATTGTGTTAATTGGACCTGTTAAACAGGAAGTGGCAACTGCTCTGGATATACTAGTAAGTCTCACATGTATATTCTTTTTTCTTATTTTAAATAGTTTTTTTAAGATTTTATTTATTTATTTGAGAGAGTGAGAATGAGAGAGAGAGAGAGAGAGAGCACATGAGAGGGGGGAGGGTCAGAGGGAGAAGCAGACTCCCTGCTGAGCAGGGAGCCCGATGTGGGACTCGATCCCGGGACTCCAGGATCATGACCTGAGCCGAAGGCAGTCACTTAACCAACTAAGCTACCCAGGCGCCCCTCATATGTATATTCTTTAATCCTAAAGAATAATCAGTGGACTGCCATGTCAGTGAGATTTTTAGAGGTTCAGTGGTATGGACATTCTGAAACATGTCCCGTAAGTTAAAGTACAAGTTGCTACTTCTTGCATCCCCTACCACTGAACAAGAGGTACGGCTAGGTGTCTATGTAAGAGGTACAGCTACTTAAGGGGGCTCTTTGTGTGTACAAAGCAACAAATACTGCATCCATTTATTTAGTGATCCAGAGACTTCCAGTTTTGAATAGCGCCTAGAACAAGAGAGAGAGAGCTTTGCAGAAGGTCTAGGATGCCTCTTGAGTCACAGATCCAAGAGGTCTAATGGAAATAAAAGTATCCGGATTGGATCTGAATACTATTTGGATTGTCTGGCAATCCTGGATAAGAGAATTGCTGCAAAGCCTTCCAGCATATGGAGCAGACCTATGCCCTTGCCAGCGCCTGAGAACCAGCTCCTAGCAAGCTGTCAAGCCTTAGTAGACACACAGAGGATCGCGGGATACAGGTGACTATGCAACCAGGGTTCCCCAGCATGAGCTGTCATTTGACCCCCTGAGTCATAACAGAGTCATAAGACAGGCACGCACAGGAGCAATCCGTCATGTAATGGAAGTGATGCTTTCAAAATCAGGCTCAAGCCAGCCCAGAAGACACGAATAAATTCTATCAGTAGATGCACCACTTCTCTGTCCACTCACATCTATGGCCTCGTGAGGAGTTCCCAATGACCAATTGACAGAAAAAGATGGACTTGGGCCAGTGACTCGCTTGTGAAATTTGTGCTTCTTGTCCCTAAAACTCTGCCAAATTATAGATCCAGGGGTGGGGTCCCTCCCAGGCAAGAACACTTAACCTGAGGACACTCTTGGTATTGCCAATTGTCACTTGGCTACTAGTTATCACTGGTAAGGTTTCCTCTAGATATCGTGCGGCTTCTGGTGCTAGTGACCCAACAGACAGGAAGTGCTCGATTCTAATGACCATGAGAAGCTGTGGTTGCTTCCACATGATGGGGGCGGGGAGACATTATCTGGAACTCGGGGGTTCACTGGGCCATCTAATCTTAAGACTTCCAAGAGACTGGCCACTACCTTGAAAGGGAGTCTGTGATTATTTGGAATGACACCATCTTGTTCTCATTAAAAAAAAAAAAAAGGAGACCCCACAATATAGTGTGGAAGCTAGATACAGAGGGAGGAGACAGATCTAGTGAAGCAAGGAGAGAAGGACTGTAATGGACACACATTAATGCACCTCCCCAGGTGCCACCCACCTCCTAAACCCTCTGCTGCCTGCTCCTCCCAGCTGTCTCTACTCCCAGATGATTCAACTAGGGCCCAGATTTTTCTGGCCCCTGGGACAGATGGGCCGCATGCCCTGGGTACGCTGGACTCTCCTCCTTGGCTACCACTTCGTAGTCAAACAAACCCAACATGTGTGAGGATTGTTGGCCTCCTCTCTGCTCCTGGATGAGGCACCACACCCCAAGCTGTGGGATCTGCAGTCTGACCCCTGAAGGACTCATGAAACAACTCAGAAGCGTGAGGAAGTGAACTCCTCGTAGGGCAAACTTTGGCCAGTGGAAAACCAAAGATGGGAAGGATCTAAGCAGATCAATGCCCTCTCCTTCCTCTCTCCAAAGTGCTGAGGAAAACTCCTTCTAGTTTATCCAAAGAAGCCCCACGAACCAAGCAAACACATGTGCTAAGCAATCTGCTTGTTCCTTTGGGGCTCATAGTGATATGGCAGCCTGCGTGGCAGGAACCATTTCACACTGGGTCCCGTCTTCCCTTGCTTTTCTTTGTCTCGCTCCTCTTGCTGCCTGGGTTGGTACCTCTCGTGAAAAGCATCAGTACATTCATCGCTGCCTCAGGCAGTTTTCTAGGAAACCCAGACTAAGCCATACCTCATTTACTTATTTTTGTTTTGAAATTTTTATTGGATGATGTAATTAAAGCTGTGCTTTTTTCTTTCTGTAATTGTTTCCCATAGATTCTGGTATATAGCATTTCCATTATCATTAGTTTTTAGAAGGTCTACAATTTTAGTTGTGCTCTCCCTAATTGTTTAACAAAGAGGTAATCTTTTCCCTTCAAGATGGAACATTTTTTTTCAAATTTGAGTTTTATTGCATTGTGATGACGTTTGTTTATGTTATTTCTACTTTATGGATCTTCTTGAGACTTTCTTTGTGACCTGGTCATCTAGATATGATGGATGCTTTGTCATGAATGTTCAACGTACATTTAAAATATCTATTTTCTTTTACTCAGTGGCACAGTTTACATATATATGATGTGCTTTATTGGTTGTGTAGATCTTCCATCGCCTGCCTTTTATTTCTGTCAGTTTAACTTCTGGGGGCGCCTGGGTGGCTCAGGTCGGTTAAGCGTCTGCCTTCGGCTCAGGGCATGGTCCCAGGGTCCTGGGATCGAGCCCCGCATCGGGCTCCCTGCTCAGAGGGAAGCCTGCTTCTACCTCTCCCACTCCCCCTGCTTGTGTTCCCTCTCTCGCTGTATGTCTCTCTCTGTCAAATAAGTAAATAAATCTTTAAAAAAAATTAACTTCTGTTGGCCCAAAGTCCAGGAGATAAAAGAAGACATAGAAAAAAATAATAATCAGGTATAGCTAGATGGGTGGCAGGGGGGCAGAACACTAGAGCACCTTGGAGAAGCTCCAGGCAGCGCCCCCTAGAGCCAAGCGTGTGGGTGCCCAGACCAGCAATGTCACTCCTGGGTGTGTGCACGCGTGCATGCGCGTGTGTGTGTGTAACAAAATTAGGGCTTTTGTCTCACGAGGCATGTGTGAAAATGTTTATAGCAGCTTTATTCCCAAACTGGAAGCCAAATGCCCATCAGTAGTAGAATGAGTAAATAAATTGTGGGATAGTCATATAATGGAATAATCTGCAACGATGGGAAAATATAATCTGCAGATACATTCGACAAAAGGGATGAATCTCACAGACATGGTGCTCGGTGAGAGGAGTTGGACATGAGAGAGAACACCATGTATGCGTCCATTTATATGATCAAAAGCAGGCAAAGTTAATCCATGGTAATAGATTAAGAGGACCGCCCTTCTGGGGGGCATCTATTGCTCGGGTGGGGACACAAAGGAATAACTGGGGTCAGGAAACTGTCCACACCTTGATCTGGTTCTACTAGTTTTACAGATGTAAAAACTACACTCGAGGCTTGTGCACTTCACTGAACATAAGTTATAGCTCTATAAGTCACTGTGGTATTTACATTCAGTTAGATACATTCAGGAGAGTGATGTGACCATTTTATTTTTAAATGTCAATGTTGGCAGTATCCGAGAAATGACATCCCTGGAAACAATTGAAAATTCTGATTAAAAAAAAGTTATATGGGCTCCTGGGTGGCTCAATCAGTTGGGCATCTGCCTTCGGCTCAGCTCATGATCCCAGGATCCTGGGATCGAGTCCCACATCGGGCTCTCTGCTCAGTGGAAAATAAATACATAAATACATAAATACATAAATACATAAATAAAAATAAATAAGTAAATAAAAGTTGTATGTTCCCATAAAAATGTGTGGGACATTTCAACAGATTTCAAAATTGTTTCAGCGAGTACTGTAGCAACAGGTGTCGCGGTCTACTCCATGCTTTTCCTTGGACTGATTTTCTATGCCATTCATTGGATGCCGAAGAGCTGCCTTGACCTTGTAGTCAGAACTGGGTCATACCCTTAGCTCAAGGGGAGTAGCCAAGGGGTTCCTCTCCTGAGCACATTCCTCGCTGCTACCACTAGGGGGCAGAACCAGCACGGTGGAAGAGAAGCTTCCAGCGGGCCCTGACTTCAGATCAGGGTATCAGGCCGGGGCCTGCAATCCCCAGGGAGCTACCTGCAAAGCCTAGATGGCCTGTCTTCTCTCCCCCAGGGGACCCTGCTCTCTAAGGCTCCCCTGGGGGGAAGGGCTCCTGGAAATCGCCTCACCCTCACCCCCAGCTTTTTCTCCAGCTATGGTCTCATCAGTGTCCAAAAACACTTGCTCTCTGAAGCCGAGTGTCCCACAGTCCCGGGCAGTCCCAGGGGCCACTGCTGACTGACACCCTCCTTCTGGGGGCGGCACCCATCCCGAGAGCTGCCTGCCCAAGGCTGGAATCTGGGCTGCCAATCACAGCACCTGGGCACACAGGTGGGCTGTGTGTGTCTTTGCCCTGATTTCCCGGGCCACGGACGGACGGAAGGCTGAGTGATGGGAACAGGGCAGATGTAGAATGTATGTCATCAGGACAACACCCAGAAGGGGAACCCAGAGTATCGCTGGCTCTGGCCAGCAGGGACACTGCTGGACCTCCCAACCTCTCCAAAGCCTCTCCAGGATGGGTTTTGCATCTTACCAGTGAGGAAACAACCAGCTCAGCGTCCACTATCCAGGGGCGTCCCCATGGGTGACCCAGCCTGTTCCCTGTCCCTGGGCCCAAGGACCCCTTGCCACCAGGGCAGAGGGGAGGGGCTGGTCCTGGGCTCGGGTCGTCTCTTCTTTCTGGGGCTCCTGCAGCCTCAGCCTGCCTGGTTTTGCTCCATCCACAGCCATGGTGCCATCTCCCTGGGAATGCCAACCACGTGGTTGCTCTGTCAGTGTGGAAGTTCACAAGGCGGCTCAGCCCTTGCTAAACAGTCTGAAACCACCCCTGGGTACTCTGGAAAAACGAGCTCCCCTTCTGTTCTTCCAGGTCCCACCGGGATTCTCTACTCACGGCACTCAGGCACCTGACAGAGCGGCCCCCTCCTCCGTATGGGCTTGGGGGGCCCGAGGCAGAAGCCCTCCTGGCTAAAGGGGGACTCTTGCACCCCTGGCCGAGCTGGAGGAGGACCCAAGGTCTCCTGAACACAGGAGGGCTGGGTCTCCACTTCTCAGGGAGCAGGATGACGGTCCCGGGAACAGGACGGCATGGCTAGGTTGGTGGGGCTGGTCCTGGGAGGCCGTTCCTGCCCTACAAGTTCCAGACCTTGCGCACCCCTGAGAAACAGCCGCCCTCCGCGTCCAGGAGCCCATCTGCTGACCACGCCTGACCCTTTTCACTCTGTGGCCCCATGGCAAGAACCCCACACCCCAATCTCACCCCCGGGGAACTTGGCGGCCCCGCGTGGGCTCCACCTTCCTGTGGCTCTGCCCCAAACCCACACCCTGCGGGCCCACCTCCGGCCCCCGCCCGCCCCTCTGGCTGTGCTCCGCCAAGCCGCAGGCCCGCAGTCTGTCCCTCCCTCCTGCCCGCCCCCAGCCTGCCCCAGCCTCCCGCCCCCATCCGGAGCTGGCAGAAGAACCGGCGGCAGGATTGACCAATCGGGTGGGAGAAGAACCAGCCCCGCCCCCAGAGGCCGGTCCGCTCTCCGCTCTCCGGGTGACCGATCCCAGGTTTAAGTAAAATCCTAGGCGTCCTTTTCCGCACTACATAGACAATGAAGTGTTTTCTAGCTTCAGAAACACTTCATTGGAGAAAATAGCCAAACTAAATAAAATATTGAAATAAGGAATTGAAAATCACTCACAAATCCCATTAGACTCAAGCGCTAGACGTAGGTCCTTTTTTTTTTTTTTTTTGACAGGAGGGAGAAGGGGGGAAGAGCAGAGGGAGAGAGAGAATCTGAAGCGGACTCCAGGCTGAGCGTGGAGCCCACTGGGGACTGGATCCCACCCCCCAAGGTCGTGACCTGTGCGGAAATGAAGAGTCTGACGCTTAACCCACTGAACCACCCAGGCGCCCCTAGACATAGGTCTTAAATGCCTTTCCCCACCCTGTACAAAAATACTGTTCTCAAAAATCTGAACAAAGAAGAATCTCATAGGTTGATAGTCTTGGTTCACCTTAAACAAGATCTTTGAGGTAAGAATTCTACTTGTAGAGAATGTATGGCTCAGAAAGAATAGATTCTAAGGAATTAGGTGGAGTACAGACGGGATGCCACTCTTCCCCTCAGCCCGGCAATGCTCTCACGCCCCTGCCCCAGGCATAGGCGTCATTAGCATTTTGGTACAAACACCTCTATATTTATGTAGCGATCCTGCTACAGACATTGTTCTGCAAATTTGCATGTTCACTTAATGCCGTGTCAAGGACCTTTTCCCCACCCGTGACTAATGGAACCAAAGTGTCATCTGAATGGCCACCCTGTCCTATGTGGTGTAATTGTTTGCCTCTTTTCCTCTTGCTGGATATTTGGGGATTTTCCAGTTTTCCCTACAATGAAAATCTTGTGTGTGTGTGTGTGTGTGTGTGTGTGTGTATGACGTATGTTTGTCCTATTATTTTGAAACATATATTCCCTAGAAGTAGAATTATTACCCCAAAGATCTTATTGAAGGTGAGCCAAGACTCAACATCTTCATTGCAATAAGAAATCTAGCAGAGATGGACACTGTCTTGTGTTTCAGAAATCTGCCAGGTTTTTGTTCTGTGTAAGAATCCAGAAACATGATTGCACACCCCTGCCTGGGCAACAGTTACCAAGTAAGGCAAGCAGAGTTCCAGCTTTCTATCTGAAGTGATCTTCTTAGAAATATTGTAAGACCCTTCTCTTTAAATACCAGATTCACTGAAACCGAGAAATGAGCAAGGTGGTAACAGGAATGTGCAGACAAGTCCCAGTTTTGCATAGATTTGCAAGATTTACACACTTGTAAATGATCTGATGCAACAACTTACCAAATCAAATTCTTTGAGTTTTATAATTCAGAATGATTATCTTTCCCTTCATGATTTCAGGAGAAAAGAGACATCTTTAACTCTTTCTTAGGTCCCTTTTGTTAATTATGTAGACTTTTTTTTGACATTATTTATTTATTTGAGACAGAGAGACAGAGAGCGAGCAGGAGTGGGGAGGAGGGGCAGAAGGAGAGGGGGAAACAAGCTCCCCGCCGAGCAAGGAGCCCCATGCGAGACTCCATCCCAGGACGCCGAGATCATGACCTGAGCCGAAAGCAGACGATTCACCGACTGAGCCACCCAGGTGTCTCTAGACTTCCATTTTTAAAGCCAGGCTGTGGAGATTCATTAGTTGGCCCTAGAAGCTGTGGAGCTTAATTTTACTGAGACAAAAAAAGAAATAAATGAATAGGATCTTAATAACAGCTTATGACATTTCTTCTTCCCCGAAGAATAGAAACACTTTTTAATGGATACTGAAAAAATTAATTCCAGAAAGAATTACGTCAATTCATTCTTCCAGGGAGAGTGAAGCCAGTTTCCTCACAGCTTTGCCAGACCTGGAGGCAATTATCTTGTTTATTTTTTGACAATCTAATAAGACCGAGAAATTACCATGTGTTCATGTTTTTTTAAGAAACAGCTTTACTGAGATATAATTGGCATGCGATAAACCGCACATATTTAAAGTATGTTAATAAGCTTTTATGTACGCATATACTCATGAAACTGTCGCAATAATAAAGCTAATTAACATGTCCTTCATCACCGAAAGTTTTCCCGTGGCCCTTTGTAATCATACCCCTAACGCTCCCGGCTCACCCAGGCACAGGCACGGAGCGATCTGCTTTCCCAGCTAGATCACTTAACATTTTCTAGTGGTGAGGCTCACAGCCACCAGGGCACTCACTCACTGCTCTGGGAGCATAATTTTGCATGCCCCTGTGGAGGGCCCTTTGGCAATAGCAGTCCAGCCGACAAAGCCTCCTGTGAACCAGCCACCCCCCCTTCTAGGTATTTATCTTATATTAATACTCTAACGTCCATGCAGAACGGTGCAGGTACCAGGTCAGTTACTTCGATTGTAGTAGCAAAATATTGGAAACTCCCTAAATGTCCCTCAGTAAAAACTCAGGGAAATAATTGCAGTGCGCCAAACAATGGAGTACTATACAGTTGTGAAAAGAAGGGGGAAGTTCTCTCTGTCCTGATGCAGAAATTGCTCTAAGATAGGAGGTAAAGGGGAAGTGGGTGTGCAGAGGTGGGTGTTATGCGTGCCTCTTTCCTATTTGGGAGGGATCCATGAGAGCCATGACCCTGACCTTGCCTCTTTTATTCTCCCCTACCCCTCACGTCGGGAGAAGAGGAAGCACTCGATAACCATTATACTCTCTGTCTTTACGATTTTGGCTGCTCTAAGTACTTCATCTAAGTGGAATCATATTGTCTCTCTCTTTCTGTGACTGGCTTATTTCACTCAGCATAATGTCCTCAAGTTTCATCTATGTGGTAGCGAATTGTAGAATAATTAAGACTGAATGATTCATTTTATTTTTAGGCTATAAAAATCTGAATAATTAATTCCTTTCTCATTCAATAAATTCCATAATTCCATTTTAATTCCATTGTATGTATAGACCACGCTTTGCTCATCCATTCATCCATCCACGGACACTTTGGCTGCTTCCATGTTTTCGATATTGTGAATAATGCTGCTCTGAACATGAGTGAGCAAATATCTCCTTGAGACCTTCCTTTCACTTCTTTAGGGTACATACCCGAAGTGGAATTGCTGGATCATATGGTAATTCCACTTTTAAGTTTTTGAGGAACCTTTGTTCTGTTCTCCACGGTGGCTGTACCATTTTATATTCCCACCAACAGTGCACAAGTGTTCCAATTTCCCCACATCCCTGCCAACACTTGTTTTCTGTTTTTTCTTTCCCTTGAAGGCAGCCATCCTACTGGATATGAGATGGTCTCTTCTTGTACTTATGGTTTGCATTTCCTTGAACATCTTTTCATGTGCTTATTGGCCATTCATATATCTTCTTTGGAGAAATGTCTAGTCAAGTCTTTTGCCCATTTTTGAATGAGGTAGTTGTGTTTTATTATTATTACTATTCTTATTGAGTTTTAGGAGTTCTCCACATATTCTGGATATTAATCCCTTATCAGATCTATGGTTTGCAAATATTTTCTCATTTTCTCCCATTCTGTGGGCTGCATTTTTACTCTGTGGTTCGTGTCTTTTGATGTACACATTTTTTTAAAGTTTTCATGAAGTCCCATTTGTCGATTTTTTATTTTGTTACCTGCGCCTTCAGTGTCACATCCAAGAAATCACTGCCAATTCCAAAGTTATACAGCTTTGACTTATGTTTTCTTCTAAGAGTTTGATAGTTTTAGGTCTATCATTTAGGTCCTTGATCCATGTCAAGTTAATTTTTGTACATGGTGTGAGGTAAGGGTACAAATTCAGTCTTTTGCATGTAGATATCCAGTTTCCCCAGCACCATCCATTGAAAAGACTCCTTTCCCCTTTGAATGGTCTTGGAACCCTTATTAAAAATCATTTCATGAGAGGTGCCTGGCTGGCTCAGTTGTAAGAACAAGCAACTTTTGATCTCAGGGTCATTGGGTGTGGAGAGTACTAAAAAAAGAAAAGGAAACTTAAAAAAATAATTTGATGCTATATGTGAGGGTTTATATCTGAGCCCTTCATTCTATTCCATTGGTCTATGCCTACCTTTATGCCAAAACCACACTGCTTTGATTACTGTAGGTTTGTAGTAGTTTTGAAATCAGTAAGTGTAAATTTTCTAGTTTTGTACTTCTTTTTCAAGATTGTTTTGACTATTCAAGGTCCCTTGAGATTCCATGTGATTAGAATGGGTTTTTCTATTTCTGCAAATAATGTCATTGGGGTTTTGATAGGAATTGCATCAAATCTGTAGATTACTTTGGGTAGTATTGACATTTTGACAATGTTAAGTCTTCCAATCCATGAACATCAATGTATTTCCATTTATTTATGTCTTCTTTATTTTATTTTAGCAATGTCTTGTAGTTTGCATTGTGCAAGTCTTTCACCACCCCCACCCCCAGTTAATTATTAAGTATTTTATTCTTTTTGATGCTATTGTAAGTTGTTTTCGTTTTGTATTTTCCTTTTCAGATTGTTCATTGTAAATAGAAATGCAATGGATTTTTTGTGTTTTGACTTTGTGTCCTACTTTGCTGAATTTATTTATTAGTTCTGATAGCTTTCTGTGGAGTCTTTAGGGTTTTCTACATATAAGATCATGTCATCGGCAAACAGATAATTTACTTCTTTTCCAAATAGGATGCCTTTTAGTTCTTTTTCTTGCCTAATGCATTTGGGTAGAACTTCAAATACTGTGATGAAGGAAGGTAGTGAAAAAGGGGATCCTTACCTTGTTCCTGATATTGAAGGAAAAGCTTTCAGTCTTTAACCAGTGAGAATGATGTTTGCTGTGGGTTTTTTCTTTTTAATATGTGGCTTTTATTATGTTTGAGTTATTTTCCTTCTATTCCAATTTTGTTGAGTGTTTGATTATGAAAGGGTGATGAATTTTGCCAGGGCTTTTTCTCCATCAGTTGAGATGATCATGTAGTTTCTTAACTTCATTTTGTTGCTATGGTGTACTACACTGATTGAGTCTAATATGTCAAACCATCTTTGCATTCCAGTAATAAATCCTATTTGGTCATGGTACATGATCCTTTTAATGTGCTGCTGAATTTGGTTTGGAATATTTTGTTGAGGATTTTTGCATCAATGCTCATAAGGAATACTGTTCTGTAATTTCTTTTCTTCTGGTGTTTGTCTGGCTTCGGCATCAGGGTTATGCTAGCCTCACTGAATGAGTTAGGCAGTGTTCCCTCTTCAGTTTTTTGGAAAAGTTCGAGAAGAATGGTATTAGCTCTTGTTTAAATGTTTGGGAGAATTTACCAGTGAAGTTATCAGGTCCAAGACTTTTATATGTTGGGAGATTTTTTTTTTTTTTTTTAATTTAAGTAGTCTCCATGCCAGTGTGGAGTCTGATGCAGGGCTTGAACTCATGACCCTGAGATCAAGATCTGATCTAAGATCAAGAGTCAGATGCTTAACTGACTGAGCCACCCAGGCACCTCTATGTTGGGAGATTTTCAATGACTGATACAATCTCCTTATTAGTTATAGGTCTATTCAGTTCTTCTATTTCTTCATGACTTGGTCTTAGTAGGTTTCCTTTTTGTAGAAATTTGTCCATTTCATCTAGGCTACCCAATTTTTTTTCCTGTACAATTGTTCATACTACTCTCTTATAATCCTTTTTATTTCTGTAGGAATCAGTGGTAATGTACTCACTTTCATTTCTGATTTTAGTAATTTGAGTCTCCTCTCTTTTTCTTAGTCCACCCAGCTAACAGTTTGTCGATTTTGTTGATTTTTTAAAAGAACCAACTTTTAGTTTCTTTAGTTTTCTCTATTGCCTTTCTGTTTCCTCTCTCATTTATCTCTACTCCAATCTTTATTGTTTCCTTCCTTCTGATAGCTGTGGGCTCAGTTTGTTCTTTTTCTAGTTTCTTTATTTTTAAAGTTAGCTTGTTGATTTGAGATCTTTCTTGTTTTTTAATGTAAGCATAGATAGTAATACAATTTCCCCTTTGCACAACTTTCACTGTGTCCCATAAGTTTTGGTATGTTGTGCTTTTGATTCATTCATCTCTAAGTATTTTCTAATTTCCCTTATGATTTCTTCTTTGATTTCTTGGTCGTTTAAAAGTATGTTGTTTAATTTCCACAATATTGTGAATTTTCTAGTTTTACTCATTGTTGATTTCTAACGTCATCCCACTGTGGTCAGAGAAGGTATTTGTGTGATATTTGTCTTCTTAAATCTATTGGGACTTAATCTGTGGCCTAACTTATGGTCTATCCTGGAGGATGCCCCTTGTGCACTTGAGAAGAAGATGTATGTTGTTGTTGAGTGGGGTGTTCTGTGTGTGTGTGTGTGAGAGAGAGAGAGAGAGAGAGAGAGAGAGAGAGAGAGAGATCTGGTCAGTTTATTGTGTTGTTCAAGTCCTGTTTCCTGACTTATCTTCTGTCTGGTTGTTCTATCCATTGGGAGTGGGGAATTGAAGCCTCTATTATTGTATAACTGTCTGTTCTTCAATTCTGTCAATTTTTCCTTCATACATTTTGATGGTCTCTCATTGTGTGTAAATACTGTAATTGTTATATCTTCCAGTCGCTTTGAGCCTTTTATTTATTTACTTGTGATTTTATTTTTATCATATTTTTTTAATTTGAGTATAGTTGACATGCAATGTTATATTAGTTTCAGGTACAACTTAGTGATCTGACAATTTTATACAAGAACCTCATATTAACATATAAATTAGTCTTTGTCTCTTGTAAACTTTGTTGATTTATAGTCTATTTTGTCTGATGTTGATATAGTCACCTGCTCTGTTTTGGGGGCTATTGGCATGGCCTATCTTTTTTTATCCTTTCACTTTCAACCTCTCTGTGTCTTTGGATCTCAGTGGAAGCTCTTGTAGGCAGTATGTTGTTGGGTCATGTGTTTTTATCCATTCTGCCAGTCTCTGTCTTTTGATTGGACAGTTTAACAATTTACATTTAAGGTAATTACTGATAATGTGCTATTCATTTTCTATATGCCATGTAGCTTTCTTGTCCTTCATTTTCAGCATTACTATCTTCTTTTGTGATTAATTGATTTTTTTTGTAGTAAAATGTTTAAATTCTTTTTGTGTATATTCTATAGCTATTTTCCTGTGGTTACCCCATGGATTGCATTTAACATCCTCAGGTTATAACACCCTAATTTGAATTTATACCAGCCTAACTTCAATAACATACAAAAACTCTGCTGCTTTACAGCTCTGTCTCCACCCCTTTTGGTTACTGATAGCACAAAATTACAACCTTATACATTGTCGTGGTGTCAGTCCCAGCCTATTAGTGGTAATGCCCTCAGCTAGGAATGTCTCAGGCACTGGCCCAGGCCAGCATTACTCATAGAGAGTCCCACAGATATCTCCCTTGCTGGGGCCAATTATAGGGCTGGGCCAGCCCTTGATTTCTTATTGTGATGATAGGATGTACTACAGAAAGAAAAAGAAAAAAAAAAAAAAAAAACAAACACCCAAGGAGCTTTGAGGAACAAGCTTTATTACTCACACGTTTTGGAGGATACACAGCACACCTGAGGGCCACAGAGTGAGGTCATGGAGGGAGAGAGAGAGAGGGAGAGGGAGAAGGAATGTGGATCTGGGACTCTGCCTCTATTAGGGTCCAAGGGTGGGGTTTCTGGGGTTTTGTGGTGTCTCTCATTATTGCCTAATTTGAAGCATATGAATGGGAATTAGGGTGTGGGAGGGTGGAGGTCAGTCAAGTGGTCAGTTATCTAGATTGCCCCCAGTGTTCTGCAAGAGGAACTTCCTGGGTGTGGTTGGCCTCATTCCTCATCTGGTCATTTTGCTGTGCCTTACAGCTGGCAATATGTTTATTCAAAATGGTATCTTTTTAAATGAATGCCTCAGCAACCAAAAGCTTAATGTCAGGCACTTACAACTGTGTTCTCAAAAACATAAACTAATAATTCTTTTAAAGGTATTAGTCTCCTAGATTATGTAGAAAACAAGATTTGGAGTTGCAAACCAAGTACAGTAATACTAGCTTTTACACTAGTAATTGGTTTTTTTTTTGTTATTAGACTCTTAATCATGTAGGAAATCAGCAAATGTACAATTATAAACCATTGTTACAACAATACTAGTTTTTATAATTGACTATGTATTTGCCTTTATTGAGATCTTTATTTCCCCCATATGTCTTCAAGTTACTGTCTGATGTCTTTTCATTTCATTTCATAGGACTTGGGTTAGGGTTAGGGCTAGGGTCAGAGATTAGGGTTAGGGTTAGGGGCTAGGGTTAGGGTTAGGGTATTAATTGCAGGGTGGGACTAGCAGTCACAAAGTCTCTCCATTTTTGCTGATCTGGGAATAGGTTCATTTTTCTTTCACTTTTGTCAGATACAGGATTCTTGGTTGATGTTTTTTCTTTCAGCCATCTGCATATATCAACCCACTGTCTTCTGGCATTAAAGTTTCTTTTTTCAAAATGTATTTATTTATGTATTTATTTATTTAGCAGAAGCAGAGGGAGGGACAGAAGGAGAGGGAGAGAATTTCAAGCAGACTCCCTGCTGAGCGCACAGTCTGACATGGGGCTTGATCTCAAGACCCTGAGATCAAGACCTGAATTGAAATTAAGAGTCAGACACTTACCAGCTGAGCCACCCAGGCTTCCAAAGTTTCTGATGAGAAATCTGCTGATCATCTCATTGAGGATCACTCAGATGTGATGATTTGCTTCTCTTGCTACTTTCAAGATTCTCTTTTTCTTTTGAATGTTTGATTATAATGTGTCATGGTGTTGATCTTTGAGTTCATCTTGCTTAAAGTTTGTTGAACTCCTTGCATGTTTATATTCATGTTTTTCATCAAATGTGGGAAGTTTTCAGCCATTACGTACTCAAATATTCTCTCTACCCACCCTCTTTCTCTTCCCTCCGCCACTCTCATGATGTGTATGTCGGTCCTCTGCATACACAGGTCCCTTAGGTTCTGTTCACTTTTTTTCCCATCTGTTCCTCAGCCTTGATAATTTCTATTGTCCTACCTTCACTGATTCTTCTTGCTCAAATCTGTCTTTGAGTCCCTCTAGCAAATGTTTCATTTCAGGTATTGCACTTCTCAAATTGCTCCAGAATTTCTTTTTTATTTCAACTTAGGTTTCTATCTCTTTGTTTGATATCTCCATTTTGTTCACACATCACTCTCTTACCTTTCTCCACATCTTCCTTTAGATCTTTGAACATCTTTAAGATAGTTGTTTTAAAGTCTTTGTCTAGTAGATCTGTCATCCGGTCTTTTTCAGGGACAGTTTCGGTTTATGTATTTCTTTTTTCTTTGAATGAGCCATACTTCCTGGTTTGTTTGGTTGGTTGGTTTTGTACGTCTTGTAACTTTTTGTTGAGACATGGACATTTAAATGTAATAATGTGGGAACTCTGGAAATCAGGTTCTCCTCCTTCCCCAGGGTCTGCTCTGTGTTGTTACGATTTTTGTTTCTTGTTTTTATTTTTTTGATCATTGTAGGCTGTCTCTGTGCTAAGGATCAGTCCGAAGTGTAACTATAATATCTTCTTGGGTCTTTTTTGAGACTTTCCCTGGGTATTCATGGTCATTTACTAATTTCTCCCATATATGCAGTTATTTTTGAATGCCCTACTCATTACTCTCTGGCTTCCAGAGGGGGAGGAAGTTAAAAATGAAGGGGGTAGAAGGGCACTAGTCCCTTAAATTTCCTGGAAGTCACTTCAGCCAGAGGGGGAGGGTCTTTCTACAATGTGGAGGATGTGCAACAACAGTGGCCCCTTGCTTCTTGTCTGCACTCTGTGACCAGACACAGCAAGCAGTGATCAGAGCACAGATCCCCAGTATTTGGAGGACAGGGTCTTTTTGCCCACCCTGATTCCCACAGCTGTGTGCAGGCTGCTCCAGGAATGTGTGCACAGCTGCCTGCCTCGTGGCAGGTATGGGGGTGGGGTGTGGGTATTTGCTACTGTGCTAAGAGCTGAGAAGGACCAAAATTAACCACAATTTATTGTCCAAGTCTTGCCCTAGAAGTTGCAAGCCTCCAACAACCTCCAGAGCTCCAAAATAGTTATATCAGACAGATTCTGCTGGCCCAGTTGTTGTCTAAGTGGGGAGGCAGATTCCTGATGCTTCTTACTCAGCTGTCTTCCCAGGATCTTCTCCAAGGTATGTATATTTTATAGAGACATTACACAATACATATATGAATATATGAATGCATAACCCCCCCCAATGATAAGATTGTTCATCCAGAAAATAAAAGAGACTAAACTAAAAGGCTTTTAGAACAAATAATACAATTTGATAAGGTCACTGATTACAAGATAAAGGTACAAAACTCACTAGACTGACACTTTATGCCCAGTACCTAGTAAGATAATTTTTATGAGAAGTGGTCTGCTTGACAATATTGGCTAAAACTATGAAAAGAACTGTTCGAGACCTATATAATAGCTTCATAATAGCTTCATGGAGAACATCCAAAACTAAAAAATCAGAAAGGAGGATCAGAAGTCACAGGCTGAGGTGAAAGGGGCTGCCTGGTGTGGTGCTCGGGGCGTGGAGAGCAGAGGACTGACTTTTTCATTATAAGCCTAAAACTGTTCTTTGACTTTTTAAACTATGTTTACATGTTAGTCTGGTAAAAATTTAAATTGAAAACTTAAAAATTAGGGCGCCTGGTTAAGTGTCTGCCTTCGGCTCAGGCCATGATCACAGGGATCCTGGGATTGAGCCCCGCATCGGGCTCCCTGCTCCAAAGGAGGCCTGCTTCTCCCTCTCCCACTCCCCCTGCTTGTGTTCCCTCTCTCGCTGTGTCTCTCTCTGTCAAATAAATAAATAAAATCTTTTTTTTAAAAAAGAAAACTTAAAAATTCACAAGACAAAACACATTTATGAGAAGTTACAAGGTAATTTTGGAACCTTTGAATCACATTTCGTTAAATAAATACTCAAATGCCCTCCAGGAATTTTGTGCTAAGTTACAGTCCCCACAATGGCAGATGCATGTATTAACTTCCCACACTTCACTTACACAGCCCTGAGAGTGTTTCCTTCAGAGCGAGGCACCTAAGGAACAACATTTGAGTTCAGGCTCAGTATTTGCATAATCCTGGGAGTGAGCACCTCCTTAAATTTTGTGTCCTCGTGCCTCACTTCATCCTGGGTGTGTGTCCCTGATTGTGTCCCTGGGTCATTACAGAGATTAATGCCAGCACTGAAGACTTGAAAGAAGCAGGAAAATAAATACCTATCACATTCCCATACATCTAACTCACCAGCTTAGCCTGTCCAGATGTTGGATGGATCCTGGAGTATGACTGTGAACAGTGATAAGCATGATTACATGGTGGCCCCACCTGAACCTGCTGTCCCATGTGTAGTAAGTTTACCGGAGCAGATCAGTATGGCCCCTGGCCCTTGGTATGGAGCTACTGGCCTCGCTAATGCCTTTTCCTCCCTGTTAATTTTTAAGGACCACCAGAAACAGTTTTCTTTCACCTGGCTGGGCCAACAGTACACCTTCACAATGTTGCCTTCTCACTACGTAAATTCTCCTGCTCTCTGTCACAATATAGTCCACAGAGATCTCTATTGTGTCTTTTCACTGTTTGTCACTTATGCTTCAAAATAAGCTGAGAAAAATATTTAATTTGCATATGAATCCCCTGGGGATTGTTCAAGTACAGATTCTAATCCAGTAGGTCCAAGGCAGGCATTCTGCATTTTTAAAAATCTTCCAGTGTATGCCAATGTGGGTAATCTTTTGACCATTCTATTAGTATCAAGATCTTAACATGCTGATGTTTTTTAATGTAGTCAAATAAAAACACCAAAAGAATTTTATTTTAATCTATGCTTAATTTACTCCTGTCTTTTAAAAATTGAGATAAAATGAACATAACCGGGAACTTCCC
Organism: Zalophus californianus; assembly: GCF_009762305.2. NCBI lineage: Eukaryota > Metazoa > Chordata > Mammalia > Carnivora > Otariidae > Zalophus > Zalophus californianus. The sequence continues at coordinate 2,491,664 of NC_045600.1, forward strand.
ATGTTAGCCAATTTAAAAATGCACAGGGCGGTGGCATGATGTACATTCACATCATTGAGCAACCAGCCCCACTAGACATCTCTGGATATTTTTTCATCTTGTGAAACCAAAACTCTGTACCCATTAAATAATAACTCCCTGTTCTCTCCCCTTGCCAGCCCTTGGCAACTGTCATTCTACTTCCCATCTCTATGAATTGATCTTTTTTTTTAATCTTAACATTCCACGTTAGATCACACTGGCCACCACACTGATGTCATTATACTGATTGGATCTGATAAACAAGAAATAGCAAATATGTGAGATGCCTTGAGAAGACATGTGTGAACCTGAGAGTGGGAAACACCCTTCCCCTCAAAAAACTCAGGAGCCTGCGATTTCTCAGTTTCTGGGAGTTATTTGGTCTGGAGGATTTTTGAATGTAAGTTAAAAGACAAGTTGTTGGGCCTCTTACCATCTACCGTGAAAAAAGAGGCAAATGCTTGGTAGGTCTTCTTGGATTTTGGAAGGGACACGTTTCGATGTGCTGTGCTATTACCCATCTAGCTAGTTTTAAGAGACCAGGTTCTGCAGATCCAGGCTGCTCTACACATACCAGCCCCTCTACCACCTGGGCCCTATGATCCAGCAGATCCACCTGTACTCACGATATCCATGATTTGCGTCAGTGGGAGAATCACAGCCAGATCTTTAGAATTTGGGAGCAAGTCTATGCCCTCTTCTGGAGATGACTATTTTCCTTCTGAGGAAACTGCTTCTGACCTCCATCTGGGATTCGATGGAGACTGAATGCCCAACCATGGGACACTGGTCACCATTTTGCCTGAGTTTCCCATCATGAGCTGAGAGTTGTTAGACCCACCTTGCCATAAGGTTTGGTGCATATGGCAGCATTCTATCATCATATGGAAGTACTATGTGAGAGTCTTGAGCTCAGGCAGGTCCAGGAGGCGCAAGTAGTGTTCACGGAAGGTGGCTCAGACTCCAACACCAACTCCTGCTGCATTGCTTTCTTTCCTGAAGCCTGTGCCCGTAGCCTCTTGTGGTGCTGAGCAAGAAAAACTCAAGCCTAGCTGACTGATGGGTCTGCACAATGTGCTAGTTCAATGTGTTTGTGGACAGCTGCAGCCGCAGCTGAAATCAGGGGTGATCTTGGACAGTGTGGAAGGAACATCCCCCTAATGGGCAGAACTTTGAGCAATACATTTGGTTGTCCACTAGGTCTCGACTGAGAGATGGCCAGAGGTACAGATCTACACTAACCTAGACAGTTGCTCACAGTTTGGCCAGATGGTCAGGGCCTCAGGGGAAAACAACAGCAACAACAAAAAAAACAGAACGGGGAATTTGGTGACAAGAAAAACTAGGGAAGAAGTGTGTCGATGGACATCTCCAAGTGGACAGAGACTGTGGAGACATTTGTACACAGTATGAGTGCCCACCCAAGGGCATCCACTCCAGAAGAGACCCTTAATAATGAGGTGAGAGAATGAAGCTCCGTAGAGATGTCTGTCAGCCTCTGTCTTCGCTTGCTAGGGTGCCCCATAAACAAGTACCACTGACTGGGTGGTTTAAACAACAGAAATGTATGTCTCAGTTCTGGAAGCTAGAAGCTGAAGAGAAAGTTGTTGGCACGTTGCTTCCTTCTGAGGCTGGGAGAAGCAGTCTTTTCCATGCTGGTGGTTCTCTGGAAGTCTGGCGTTTCTTGGCCTGGAGAAGCATCACCCCAGGCTCTGCCTTCATCTTCACATGGTGTTCTCCCCATGTGTGTGTCTACCTCCAAAATTCCCGCTTCTCTAAGGACACAGTCATATTGGATTAGGACCTACCCTAAAGACTTCATTTTAACTTGTTCACCTCTGTAAAGATCTTATCTCTGTAAAGATCTTAATCTTATCTCCAAAGATCTTATCTCCAAATAATGTCATATTCTCAGGTATGGGCATTAGGGCTTCGATACGAATTTAGGGGGACACAATTCAGCCCGTAACAGCCTCTTTCCCCAGACACTCCAGTGCTTTCTCAACGGACCAACAAACAAAGTAGCTATGGTGACAGGGATGGAGACTAATCGTGGGCTCAACGACACAGCCTTCCCCTTACCAGGTGCTCTGGCCACTGCCGAGTGCCTCATCCGACAACAGTGCAGACCAGTGCTTAGCCCTTGACAGCCCGTTCCCTGGAGAAAGCAGCCAACCCCCCTGGTAGCAGGTTGATGGCACTGGACCTCTTCCGTCAGGGAGGGGGCAATGAGTCATCCTCTGGAAGAGACACATTCTGGACATGGATTTGGCTTCCTTGCCCCCCTAATGCTGCTGTTGGCACCACCACTCACAGACTCACAGGATGCCTCGTGTACCATCATGGTATCCACACAGCACTGCTTCTGCCCAAGGAATTAGGTCACCACCAAGGAAATGCAGCAGTGTGGCGTCACAGCCATGGACTTCACTGGTCTTACCACATACCCTCTTACCCGGAAGTGGCGGCCTGATTGAAAGGCTGAGGGACCTCCTGAAGATTCAGTTATGGTGCCAGGTGGGAGACAGCATCCAGGAAGGATGGGGCTCTGTCTCACAGGATTCCACTTGGAGTTATTAGTACACACAGGGATGGGTACAGTTCCCCGCGGCGCTGCATCTCCTCACTGTGAAGTGTCTTCCCTTGTGGGAAGGACAGACGGGCAGTGTTCAGCAGGCATTTTTGTGAAGGTCTGATGTGTGTAGAAGAGTGTGTGTGGAAGCTGAGTGCCTCCTGTCAATCTCCTGCCTCCCTGGCCCAAACTCATCTTTCATTGTCCTGTTTGGGCATTCTGGAACTTTCTCCCTTGTCCACTGGCAGAGTGCTAAACTCTGTCAGTAGAGGGTGCTGGAAAGACAGTAAAGGAGGAAGGGGGTTCTAGTGCACAAGTGGCGCGGCTCCTCAAGGACAGCTTCCTCCGCCCTCGTCCTCCAAGGTCGACGACCTTGATCCCAGGTAGCAAGTTTCCAGCAAGTTCTGCTGGCAGAGCACCTTGGTGAATCTCACCAAGGCTGCATCCTCTCCAGTGAGGCCTGACTGAATCCCAGTGGCGGTCTGGGGGGGTGAAGAGACTCTGCTAGATTTACCCCTTCCTTGGCGCTCTGCCTCAGCCCTCAGCTGGTGGCCGCGTACCTGCTCTGCCTGGATATTTGGAGTTCTTGGCCTCTCACTGGCTGACCCCTTGTTACCCCAAACCCCTGCTACAGTCCTTTAAGCGTCCCCTGTTCCAATTCCTGGGGGGTTCCCCACTCTCGATTGGACGCTGAATGATGGAAAGACTAGGGAGTTGCTCAGCTGCCAACATGGACCGTTGGTTACGGCAAAGGAAGGCCCCTCGGAGGGTAGAGCTCGGGCACAGACGCAGGGTGGTGGAGTCTAGGACTGTCCAGGAGACAGCATTCAGGGGCCGGCCTTCTGAGCGATACCCCCGCCTTATTTTTTAAAGATTTATTTATTTATTCTTGAGAGAGGGAGAGAGCACGTGGGGAGAGGGGCAGAGGGAAAGGGAGAGAATCTCGAGCAGACTCCCCACTCGGTGCAGAGCCCAAGGTGGGGCTCGATCCTACAACCCCGAGATCATGACCTGAGCCGAAATCAAGAGTCAGGTGCTCAAACCACTGAGCCACCCAGGCGCCCCAAACAATGTCGCCAACCGTGGCACCCTGTCCCTGCGCCTCCACTCTGTGTTGAACGTGTCAGGCACCTTGACTTGTCTTTTTAGTTCATGGGGTGTGGGTCTGGAGTTGCTGGCCCAAGGAGTTGCGCTGGAGAAACTCATCTACGTTCAGTCCCACTAAAAGGTCAGAGATCATGCATGGCCCACCTGGTCTATGACTGGATGAGACTGGGCGATCTGGGGAGAGGGCAAATCTGTGTTTCACAAGGGAAGCATGTAAGTACTTATAGTCACAAGGCAGATTGGGGGAAATGCCACAAACACTCCAGTTTCTCCCATCAGAGGGGATCCTGTTTCTCCAGCCCTTGAATCTGGACCTGCTTGTGTGAGTGTGACTGCCTCTGACCACAGGGACCTTAGCAATTGAGCACAAGCAGAAGCTGGAAAAACACTCTTGCACCAGGCTCACCTTTGCTTGTTTCCAGGACCTTCCGGCCTGTGTGTGAACAAGCCCAGGCTAGCCCCCCTTGACCCTGACAACCCCCAGGCCCTCAGGGTGTCTCTGCAGGGACAGTCACTGTCCCTACGGGAGCATCAACCACCTGACACACTGCCATCCTTAATGCACCACCCACCTAGAAGGCTCAGAGAATCAGGGTACCACTCCTTCCTGGGGTCACCCCAACACAGCTTTCTCACCTGAGCCTGGGCACGGCCCATCACAAACCTGATCCGTCCACTAAGTCCCGCGACTGTCTCCTGCTCTAGGCAAGGGACAGAAGCCAGGGGCTAAAGCTGATCAGCGCCCACCTACACTGGCAGGCACACCATGCGGCTTCTCCTCGCCCTTGCTGCCCTCCGCTCACCGCTGGGTCTCTCCCTGGCATCTTCAGAGGACATCAGCCCCATGATTTCATCAGCATTCTTGGGGGCCTCAGTATCCACAGGCTGCCTCCTGGTTCCTTGAGCCCTCAGCACCCCCCAATGCCAGCACACTCTCTCGAGTTTGTGCCCCCACCCCACCCCACCCCACCCCACCCCTTGTCCTCACCAGTAACTGCGTCACTTCCATGACCTCACCTGTAAGGGTCGTCCTCTGTGACCCCCTCCCTCTTGTGACTCCAGTCCTCCCCCCACCCCCACCCCTCCTCTCAGCTCAGTCTGATTTCACTCAGTCCTCCTGCCAGCCCAGTCCCCGGGGTCATGGCCGTGACCTCTCCCAGTGAGCCTGGTGTGACCGCCTGAGCAAAGCCCTGTTCTCAGTTAAACCCAACTCTGGGACTCTGGGTGGACACCTGAGGACTAAACTTGGCTGGAGAAAATCTCGGGCTGCTGACGAACCCACTTCAACGTGCCCTTGACATTGCTGGGCAATCCCACACCCAAGACCCGGGGCCTCATCTCTTCCCTTGGACCTCCCGCCACACTGGCTTCCATTCTCAAATACTGTCAGATTACAAAATGTTCACGTATAACGCATTCACGTGGCTCAGTAATAAAAATTTAAAACAGGGCATACAGTGGACTATCTCCTTCTCCGTCTCTGTCTCCCTCCCCATGACCCTCCTATGCCGCCCACTCTGTTCCTCCCCCCCCCACACACACCTGTGCGCCCACACACTCACAAGTAATCACTCTTATTAGTTCCTGGTGTATTCTTCTAGGCTACCTAAATGCACACACAGGCAAATACAACTGAATATATTATATAAATACATATGATACGTAAGATACAAAATTCTCTATCTTTCCCCACTTTTATTTATTTGAACGCAACACACCATAAACTGTTCTGCATTGTGCTTTTTTCTCCATGACATTCTATACTGGAACAATTTCCACATCAGGACAGAGAGACCTTACTCATGCTTTTGTACAGCTGTAGAGTACTCCACGGTCTGCTGAGCTGCGATTATTTGCCTGGAACTACTGATGAACAGGTAGCGAGTTTCCAACACTTTGCTACTACACGGTGACCAGCCTGGTACCTGCATCACTTTCCACGGGTACTAGAGTCTGGATAAGGTTCATTCCTGGACGGGCGCCTGGGGGGCTCAGTCGGTCAAGCATCTGCCTTCGGCTCGGGTCATGGTCCCAGCGTCCTGGGATCGAGCCCCGCATCAGACTCCCTGCTCCGCGGGGAGCCGGCTTCTCCCTCTCCCACTCCCCCTGCTTGTGTTCCTGCTCTCGCTGTGTCTCTCTCTGTCAAATAAATAAATAAAATCTTAAAAAAAAAAAAAAAAAAGATTCATTCCTGGAAGGGGAATGGTTGGTTCACAGAGCTTTTGTTGACTTGACCCATGTTGCCAGATGGCCCTCCGTGGGGGTAAAATGACCCTCCCAGCATAGCCAGTGAGAGTGGCCGATGGCTGTCAGCCTTGCCACACAGTGTTGTCACCCACTTGGGTTTTGGACAATCTAATGAGACACTCTTTCTGCAGACCTCTCAAACTTCACTCCCCAAATCTCTCCCCCAGGGCCTCCTCCCGCTCCCCTCAGGCCTTCCTCATCTGGGAGGTGGCACCACTGTCCCCCTGGCTTGGTTAGGGGCTTTCTGATGGTTCAGGAACTTGCTCTTCTCTCACACCCCGCTCCAGAGCTAACCCCATCCCCCTCCACATCGCGGCCCTCACTGACAATCTCATCTCTCCCCCAGGCAACCCCAGCACCCCTTTAAGGGTCTCCGTGCCTCCCCTCAGCCCCCCATTCTCCAGGCAGCAGCCAGAGGGGTCTTTCGGAGTCATACATCACATCAGTCCCAACTGCCGCTTCAAAATCCTCAATGCTTTTACAGCGGGAGTGGCCCCAACTCCCAGCCCCAACTAAGGCTCTCAGACCCGTCTCTTTGGTGGGATCTGGCTCCGCTTCCCACCTCACCCCCCCGAACCCTGGAGCTCTTGCCCTAGAACTGGAGCCCTTCCAGCACTACACCCACCTCCATGCTTTGCCCCCGCTGTTTCCTCCCCTGCACTGCTCTGCCCAGGTCTGTGTAAGTGGTCAAGTCTGGGGTCCCAAACCAACGGTCTCCTCCTGCGTGAGCACTCACTCCCCATGGCCACAGCCGGAGCTGCCCCACCTTAATCTCTACGGAGTCACTCCCACCCCATCACCCCACTGCACTTGGACCTGAACTGTTTTGTTTGCTTGCTCTGTGTTTTTTGTGGGCCTCTGGGAATGTCAGTCCTTCTGGGCGGCCTTGGCCAACTCTCACCACTGCCCCACCCCCAGCAGGGATGGGGAGGGTTGGAGGGCCCCATCAGGGCTTGTGCCCTGACTACTGACTCCCTTCCCCTTCACACCGGGGCCCATGTCCCTGTACGACCTGAGAGCAGGTGGCTGCTCCCTCTGCAGGCTGTCCCCTGTGTGCCCTGAGCCTGGTGACTCAGAGCCTTCCCCTAAGGGAATTTTCCTACAGTGGGGGGAGAGGATGGGGAGGTTCCTGAAGTGGAACCCTTGGTGGTAGCGGAGGCTGGTGACCTCCTGCCCCTTCCCACCCCGTTTGAGTCCTGTTCCTCATTTCTCCTGGAGCTCCACCAGCCCAAGTGGAAGGGGGGCAGTGCGGGGGCTCTGGGGTCCTCACCACTGCCCCCGGCTCCGAGGACCCCCACCCGCCGCAGCTGCAGCCAGGCTGGGGTCCTGGTCCCCCGGCCTTTCATGTCTTCAGGTCCATCGGGTCAGCCTGGCCTGAGCGATGTGAAGCTTCCACCTGGTTCTCAGTGCCTTCACTCTCCTCAGGCAGTACCAAGGGGGAGGGGCACGCTGGCCCCAGCACACCCTGCCCCCAACCCCTCACTCCCCACACCCCGGATTCCCACTGCCACCCCCCCACCTAAGGCTCCAGGGGGCCTGGGACCTGGGACCGGGCTGTTCCCCGGGAGCCACGTGCACCTGTGGGCCCAGCTGAACTGAGGGGGAGGAGGGTGCCCCAGGGCCCCTCCCTCCTTGCTCCCCACTGTGAGGCTGCTCCAGCTCAGCCCATCCCCACCGGCCTCTCTCCTCCCCTGGAACTGGCTGAAAGGGCCGCCAGATCCCCAGGCTCCACATGTGGCTCCCTTGGGGCCCTTCCCTCAGCTATGTGGAATGGAGGGACTCTGGTCCTTCGGGACTCTGCCCTTCCGCAAATCCTGGGTCAGGTGAACTGGTGTCCAGGTGAGCTGGGGCCATCTCTAGAGACAGACTGTGGGTCTCCTCTGGCCACAGCCGTGGCTCTGTGAGGTCAGTTCCAGAAATGGAAGGGCAGGTTCCCACTGGGCACAAGGGTGGGGGTGAAATGATTGTCTGGAGTCCACCCCTCCCCCCTCATCCTCCAAAGGAATGTGGGGAAGACCAAACCGGCTTATGGTCCCCTGTTTACAGGTAAGGAAACTGAGGCGCAAAAGAGCAAAAGGACTGGTTGTGCCCCATAGGCAGCCCCCCCCCCCCCCCGCCCACCCACAGCTCATGCTCATTGGTGAGAACGGGGAGGAGGCGCCATAGAGCTGGACTCCCGGGGGGTGGGAGGGGGGTCCTGCCACAGAGCCTGGGGAAACAGGGTTTCCCAGGCCCTGGGAGGCTGAGAAAGCCACCGCTGCCCCTTCTGGCTCCCAAAATGAATCACTCTAAGCCACTTTTGAAATCAGGTTTATATTAAGCTATAAAAACTCAGACCCTGTCCTGAGTACATACATACAAAAGCAGTGCTATCAAAAATAATATTAACAATATCAAACACACGAACTCCTACAAACGTACAAAGGCCCTTGTGCACCATTTACATGGGCCAGTTCCTGGCCACAGTACCGGGAGAGAGGGGGACAAACCCCAGTGTTCTGGCTCCAGACCCCACCTCAGCACGCTCAGAGGCATGAGGCTGAGTCCTGCCTGCGTCTGACCTGCACCCTCTTAAGCTGAGCAGGCCTCATGGGCTGGCAGGGGCCTGGGAGATTTCCTGGAGCCATGTTTTCCCCAGGGTGGGATAAGGCACCGTCCAGGGCAGGGGGTGGATGCGGGTGCATGGAGGGAGCAAAATCATGTCCCCCACGCCGGGAAGCCCACATCCTAACACCTGGAACCTGTGATTATGTCAGGGTCCGTGGCAAAGCGGGCTGAGGTTGCAGGTGGGGTGAGACTGCTAATCAGCTAACTTTAAAATAGGGGCTGATCCTGGATTATATGGTGGGCCAAAGGTCATCAAAAGGGTCCTTAAAAGCGGAAGCAGGGGCAGGAGAAGAGATCTGAGGTCTGTGATGTGAAAAGGATTTGACTGGCCACTGCTGGCTTTGAAGATGGAGGGAGCCACAGGCCATGGAATACAGGCAGCCTCTAAAAACCGGGAGAAGCAAGGAAATTCCCCCCAGAATCTTCCAGAAGAAACCAGCCCTGCTGACACCTTGGCTTTAGCCCTTGAGACCTGTGTCGGACTTCTGACCTCCAGAGCTGAAAGATAAGCTCTGGTTTCAATGACCATGTTTGTGGAAATGTGTTACAGCAGCAATAGGGCACTGATCCAGAGGCCAAGGGGTCAGAGGTCAAGTTTGCCCTGCCCAGACCTCAGGCTGACTTCCACGCAGCGGCCCCATGGAGCCCTCCCGCCCCCACCGGGCCTATCCCTACGTGGAAGACCCAGGATGTCCAGTGCCCAGATAAGAGTTCATTGTTTCCTTTGCTTTCTAGTTCTGCCTTCGATTCCACGGACATGCTGAGCCCCATTCACTGCAGCCCTGGGCCAGAGGAGGCGGGATGGGTGAGGCTCAGCCCCTGGCCCTCGGCAGCTGGGAAGGCGCTCAGACCCAGCCATGAGGACGGTTGTGATAGACGGTGGAGGGGTCCCATGGACCGGAAGTGACCCGGGACCTCTGGCCCCGGCCACTCTCCCTCCCAACTCCCTCCTTTGGTACATGCGTCGTCAACCATCATTTACAAAGAGTCTCTTGGGGATTGCCTCACTGCCCCCCGACCATGGGCGCTCCCGTCCGCACGGGACGGGCAAGTAAACCAGGCCTATCCAATTCCAGCCGCCCAGGGACTTGCGCCTTAACAGAGGCTGGGCAGGAACCGCAGCAGTAGGCAAAAAGCCTGCTGAGGGGCCGTGGAGTGGAGTGGTAGCCCACCAAGGGGGGTGGTGTCCGATGCTCACTGGGTGCTCACAAGCAGGCCAGGCCGCAGGGAAAGCTAACCGACCTTTATAAGTGAAAATAGGGGCTTGGTAGACTGGTGCGGTCCCATGCTGACGTCCAGGATGCTTCGGATGCTCCTGACCTCGCTGCTCGACAGGTTTCCCTTGATGGCCAAGATGGCACTCAGGTGGCCTTTGCTGGCAAGGAGAGCATCCTGTCAGTGCAGCCTAGTCACCAACACCCCTACTCACACTTCTTCCCAGCTCCCCAGACTCCTGGCCCAAGCCACAGGGCCCTGTATCCAAGCTCCTGCCCACGAGGGGGTCGCTGTCTCCTTTGCCCATTGTGCTCCACCAGCCCCAGACACCTGTCCTTCCCTAGCGTGCGCCAAACTCCTGCCGGCCTCAGGTCTTTGCACTGGCTGTTCCTCCTGAAATGTTCTTTCCCACACTCTGGAGATGAACAGCTCCTTCTCACACTTTGGGCCTCAGGGAAAATGTCACCTCCCCCAAGACTTCCCATCTCTAAAGTCAGCACCTCCTGTCATTCACAACCTTGGTTAAACAATCTTTACAGATCATAACTGTATTTCTTTGCCTGATTACCTCACTATTACTATCCTGCGTTAGGTTGTAAGCTACACAAGGGAGGACTGAGACCGGGTCTGTCTTATACTTCCTTGCATCCCAGTACCAAGGACAGAGCCCGGCACTTAGCAGGAAACCGCTCAACAACTGGTAGGATGGCTGGCTGGATGGAGGATGGATGAGTGGATGGATAAGCGGGTAGGTGGATAGATGGATGGGTAGGTGGGTGAATGGATGGATGGGTAGGTGGATGAATGGATGGATGGGTAGGTGGATGAATGGATGGATGGGTAGGTGGATGTATGAATAGGTAGGTGAACGGATGGATGGCTGGATGGATGGATGGATGAGTGGGTGGATGGGTACACAGATGTCTGGATAGATAGGTGGAAGGGTGGGTGGGCAGATGGGTGGGTAGCTACATGGATGGGGAGATGAGTAGATGGGTAGACGGGTGTTTATATGAGTAGATGGATGAATGGGTGAGCGTGTAGATAAGTAGCTAGGCAGGTAGATGGATGGAGTGGATCAACCAGAGGCTAGACTAGGCTGGACTAGGCTGGGCAATCCAAATCAAGACTGTTCAAACTTCCCCTACCATGTCAGAGGACTCAGCCTAGAGAAACAATTGCCCTAGCTCACCAGATCCTCAGAGGGCTGGGGGGTAAGCCTCCACTCTGACCCCAGGGCTGGATCCCAGCTTAGCATGACTTCTAGCAGGTCCCTAGTCTCTCTGGTTTCAGTTTCCCCTCTAAGGGGGGGCAGTATCGTATCAGGCTAAAAGTGTGGACTGTGGAGCCAGACTACCTGGCTTTTCCATCTTGGCTTCACCCCTGGCTACTGTGTCACCTCAGACAAGTTCCTCAAGCTCTCCAGGCTTCCTCTGCAGAATGGGGATGAAAAGCCTCTCCTTCATAAGGCTGTAGTGAAGTTCCAGTGAATGAGCCACTGTAACATCTTAGCACCGTGTCCGGCGCTCAGCCAGCCCTCCACAAGGGTTAAGTGCTGGGACGGTGTCCCCGAGGCCGGTATCAGCTCTGGCAGCCCTGAAGTCCCGAGTCCAGCCCCACCAGGCTCTGACCAGTGCCAGCAGGGCCTTGTGAACGGCCCCGGCCTGTGGTGCCCTTGCTCTCACCTGAAGTCGGGGTACCAGGTAGCATAAGTGGCCACCTCGATCTTGATGGCACTGGGGTCTTGCAGGCGAATGACCTCGGCGAGCTTGGGGAGGGCGTGATGCAGCCAGGTCGCTGAGGAGCCCTGCAGGCATAGGTCTGGTTGGAGGCGGGCCGCCCCTTCCCCGAAGGGCACCCGAGGGCCCAGAGAAGTTCACGTCGGACCCGGTCAGGGCTGGGGGGAGGCCCGGAGGCGGTCCTGGCCCTGCAGGACTTAGGGGAGGGGCAGGCAGGAGCTTACGTACGTCACGTACGTTACGTACATTCTGGGTGCAGAAGCGCTGGATGACGTCGGCGTTGGCCAGGACGTCCTCGGCCAGTTGTTGCTGCTGCTCGGCCGTCCTGAGCACTAGGCTGCGCTTGCTGAGGCGGATGATGTATTCCTTCACCAGGTGCAGGTGGACGACCTCCGCGAGCTCCTGGCGGGGCGGGCCGGCGGGGGGGTGTGAGCGGCCGCGGGCGGGGGGCGCCCCACCGTCCCTCCAGGCCTCGAAGCCAGGAGTCCAGGCAGGGCCAGGTGCCTACGTGTGCTTGTGTGTGTGCATGCGCGTGTCTGCAGGTGTGCGCCGCGCACACGTGTTAGGGTGTGTGTCCAGACTGCCCCCCGCGCCCCCGCGCCCCCGCCAGGCCCAGCCACCGGCCCAGCACCTCCTCACCTCCCGGAAACAGTCGTGCAGTTCCGAGAACTCGGGCAGCCTTTCGGCCACGGTGGAGAGAATTTCTTCCAGGGTCTGCGCCGGCGCCGCCCAGCGGGTCTGCGTGAACCTCTTGAACAGCGGCTGCGGCAGGAGAGAGGCAGGATGTCTGGTCGCGCCCTGCAGAGGAAGGCCCGCCGGCCGCAGACACACGCACAGCGACACACGCGGCCCAGCGCAGGGGCAAGGTGGGGGGGGGGGGCGGAGGGGGGCGGGGGGGGCTCGAAGACTCCCAGGGAACTTGGGCGGAACTCGGGGCCCTGTTCCCAGACAGGAAGTGGAAACAGGGTCCCTGGACCCTTCTCCAAGGTCAACCAGCTGCAGCTCTGGAGCCAGGCTGGCCATCTGCCTGCCTTGAAGCCTTTTCCACCGCCCCCCCTCTGAAATAAATAAATTCCTGCATAAACAAGGACTTGTGCTTGGCGGGGGCCTGTGAGGACCCCTGCCAAGTCATCCAGGGTCACTGCCCGGCCTTCAACCCCGGCTGGCTACCCACAGCCTTCCGCCTCGGGCAGTAGGGACAAGGCGTGCTCTGGCGGGAAACAGGCAGGGAGCTCCGCCTACTCTTTCTTTCCAGGGACCCCTGCCTCACCCTCTGCTAAGGGAGCCAGGGGGTTTCTCTGTGGACTTCTTGGCCCACAGCAGATGGGGCAGCAGCTGCCAAAGGCTCCGAGCATCCCCGCTGGGAGGAAGGCATGGGGACGGGGCGCAGGCAGGAGGGCCTGGGGGAGCTGGAGAAGGAGTGCACAGGCTCAGGACTGGGTTGAGTCTCAGTGCGGGGAGAGGCACTAACGCTTCTCTGGGGGTTCCCAGCCCAAGGGGCCCCTCTGAGGCCAAGCCCAGGCTGAAGTGGTGGGGATGAAGTCAAAAGCCCTCTATGGCCTCCATCACTGGGGTGGCACAGGCCTCACGACAGCTGGCCACACACGTCTGGGTCCCTGCTTCTGCCATTCCTCCCCTCCCGGTCCCTCTCTGCGTCCCCCCAATGCTAAGCTCAGCAGGCACCCCAGGGAGTCAGGCTCTGGTACCTTCAGGTCCCCGAACAGGCGCTGGAGCAGGGTGTCAAAGCCATGACTCTTGAGCTCACTCAGGGGGCTCAGCAGATGGCCCGGGATGTCCTGTGGGGTCTGCCAGTTCTCCATGGAGGTCCTGGAAGGACACGAATGTGGCAGGGAGGTCACGCCAGCCCTGTCCAGACTACAGTCCCCTACCCAGAGAACCTACTGGCCCCAGGCAAATCTTCCTAAACTATCTCTTCACTCTAGAACCCTCCATGACTCCCCATTCCCTGTGGAAGCAAGTCCGGATCATCCCATCCCTGCTCCGGAGGCAGCACCTAGCCTGCTCACCCCCAGGGAACTCCTGCACCACTTGCTCTTCATCCACATCTGCCCAACAGACACAACCACCGCATCTGTTTCAGAGGGGTGTTACAAGAATGGAATAAGGAATAAATCCTTCACATGATGCTTGACCCACCAGCACTTGATAAATGTCTGCCGCCCCTACAGACCCCGGCCATCTCCTCACAACCATGCTCATTGTAATCCCACAACTTCGCTCATGCTATGCTTCCCCCCGGCCCCCCGCAGCCCCCACGGGCCTCCCCCCCCCCAGCCATCCTCTTCCTCCAACAGCCTGGCAGGCCCAGCGATTCCCAATTCCCGCTCCCACAAACCCCTCGTAGCGCCCTTACCCCCTTACCGGAGGGACAAGCAGTTGTTGATGTTGGCGATGACATTGGCCCTGTAATTTCTCAGCTGTCTGCATTTCTCCAGAAATTCATCAAAGGCTCGCTGGTAGCTGGTGAAACCGGAAGGGGCACAAGCAAGGATCAGCACAAACACTGGGACAATAGCAGCCTCAGGCCTGCCCCCCAGCCTCCCTGGGCTTACAGAGCTCCTGTCGGGTTGACAGGCTCCTTACAGCCCAGGGAGGGGCTGCTAGCCCCTGAGCATCAGTAACTGGCTTTGCAGGCCAAGGCAGAGTTCCTGCTGCCCCACTCCTTCCCCCCAGATCCTTCGATAGCTGGAAGACGGGGGCGGGGGGTTGGGGGGGGAGAAGGCAAGGGATACGTGGAGGAGTCCTCAGAGGAAGGAAGGGAGGCAGCCAAGAGAAATGCCAGGCTGGAGACCCGGGGCACCGCAGAAGGGAGGCCAGGGCCTCAGCCCCTCCTGGGGCATCCTCTTTGCAGCTGGAGGCTGCAGGGCTAAGGGCTTCCTGTTCAGCGGTCTCATCACCCGAGGCTCTCAGGGCTCAGGTGGGAGGTTGGGGCGGAGGGGGGGGGGTGCGGGGAGGACTCCTGCTCATAATGACAGACACCTCAGAGGCAGAAGGGGACGCTGATCTGGCTTGGATACCCAAGTGGGACACAAGGGAGGGCAGGTGGCTCTGAGAGAAGTGGCGACAGGGACCAGGCCCCCCCTCCCAGGCACAGGCAGGCGCACACCCACCTCCTCAGGAATGTAGCCAACTCCAGCAGCAGCAGGTGCTTTATCTGCACGCCCAGGTCAAGGGTGATGCTCTCGGCCTTGGCCTGGCCCTGGGAGATGATCTGCAGGGGTGAGGGGTGAGCTGAGACGGGGGAGGGGGAGGGGGTAGGCCGGCACAAGGGGAGGGCGGTGCTCAGAGTGGGCACGTGTATGCACACACATGGGGTAGGCGTGGGTTGTGCGAGAGCCCGGCGGGCGGGCTGTGTTACCTGGATGATGTCGATGGCCAGCTCGCTGTGGCAATGGCCGTCCAGCCTCTGGGGAGCCACATCCCGGGCCCAGCGTTGTGACTCCAGCTCCAGGGCCCGGGCCATCAGCTCCCTCACACTGACCTGGGGGAAAGAGAGGCAGGTCAGGGCAGCACAGAGTCCATCGGCCGGGCCCACGTGGGAGTCCCTGTCAAGTTCCTTGCCTGCGTCCCGCCTGTCTTCGAGCCTCCCCTGGCTTCCTTCCTGCACTGCCCTGGCCCCGCGCCCTGGTGCTGGACTCACCACCTCATTGGACAAGAACGTGGCCTCCAGCAGCCGGATCTGCCTGGGGGGCAGAAGGCTCCCAAGCTGGACTCTCTGCAGCTCTCCCCCCAGCTTGGGGCTGTTGATGATGTCACTGCAGGCAGAGGGGGGCTAGCGTGAGAAAGACTGCACCCCCACTTAGCACCAGCGCTCATGCCAGAGCCCACCTTCTCAGCCTCAGGCTCCGGCAGGCCCAGAACTTGATCGCCCTCCCCCCAGCCCTGCTTGTCCAGCTCGGAGGATGGGTCCCCAGTCTGTGCAGTTGGGTTTCGGTCAGAAACCTTGGAATCTTCACGCCTGCTCTGACTCATTCCCCCCCATCCACTCCTACTGAAGCAGATCAGCCTCAAGTCACCCTGCCCGAGGCCCTAACCACCACCATCATCGCTCGCCTGGCTGGCTGCAGGGGCCTGCTCTCCAGCCTCCTGGGCCCCAGCAGTCCCTCTTCCGCCCAGCAAGCATGACTTTGGAGTCCGGCCCCCTCCCTGCCACAAGGCCTCCAGCTCACACAGATACAAGCTGGCTCCTTCGTCTGCAGACTGGCCGCTCGCTCCCCACCCCTCCCACCTCATTCCCTCACTGCACTCCAGGCCTGCTGGCCTCGGGAATCCTGCCAGCCCGGGACCAGCACCCCCAGGCCGGCCCTGCTGCCCCCCCCCCCCCAGGGCGGGTCCGTGCAGGCAGGAAGGGCTGCCCCACCCCAGCTACTCCACTCACTCTTGCGGCGCCTGTGTGGGATCCGGGAGCCCCAGGGACCGTCCAGCCCTCCCTGGCCCTTCCGCAGGGGCCTCTGTCTGCCCAGACACACGAGAACGGCCCTCTCACCCCTCTCCCAGCCGGGATGTGGCTGGGACCCTTTGCTCCCTGTCTTCTGGCCACTCTAGCCACACAGACCTCAACGGCAGCCCCCTGCACTCCCTCTCCCCGGGGCTCTGCCCTGCTGGCCTCAGTTTCCTGCTGTGCCGACCCTAGTGGGCCCCAGGCCAAAAGCCCTGAGGTCACTGGGGGCAGGAAGGCTGAGGTGCAAATGCCCAGTATTTCCTGGTGAGTCAACATAAGCAGGAGAAACTGGCTCACGACTGGCCCGTCTAGCCTGCCACCCCTGCCCTATGCCAATTTCCCTATGCCCTGCTGACTCACCCACCACCTCCACGGCATCCTTCCTCTGGCCCCCCAGCTGGAGGCTGAGCCACTAGCACCCCCGGTGACCACCGGCCACCCAGGTGTGTCCGCGAGACCCTCAGTCACTGCTCACACATGTCCAGGCTTCCTGCAGGCTCTACCCTGGCGGCCAGAGTTAGCCCCCACAGGAAGCCCTGGCCTCCCGTGCCCTGGGCATTTCCACCCAGCACTGCACTCCTCACCCAGCTTGGACAAATGACAGATGTGCTCAGGACTCTGGGTAAATCAGAGGGGACCTGAGGCACTCTGTTCAGAGCCGGCCTCCCACCCAAGGAGCTCTGAGCCTAAGGGACCAGAACCCAGTTCTGCCGTGGGCTCACCGGCGGACCCTGCACAACAGCCACGTGGCCCTGCCATGGCCCTGCTCTGCCCCATTCCCCGTGCTGCCCGGAGCGCCCCCATAGCCTGCCAGGAGAATCCAAGCACGGGCCAGCTCTGCACAACTCCCAGGAAGTCTCAGGGCTCGGCCCGGGCAGTGGAAGATGACTCTCTCGCTCGGGACCACCGCCCTCCCGCCACCTTCTTCCAGGCCTGCCCTCTCCCCTCCCCCGCCTGCCTCTCCTCCTCCCCGCAGCAGGCAGAATTTGGTTCCTCTTCCTCCCCTCCTCCTCCTTCACCAGCTCAGGGGTGGCTTCCTCAACCCACTCGGGCTGCTCAGGGTCCCTGCTGGTGGCTCCCACAGTCCCTGGTCTCCTCTGCCACCGCCCTCCCGGCTCTGGATGGTCACCGCCTCACCCCGCTCCTCAGACTGGGAGCTCAGCAATGAATGATGAAGTCCCCGCCAGTCCCCGTGCCTCGGTTTCTCCAACTGTAGAATGTGGCTGAAGCCAGGAAATCAAGGATTCCCAGGGCCAAGCCGACGGAGCGCAGGCCCTGCTCCTGAGTCGCCCAGCCTCCGGGAGCGCGGCGCCCACTCACTTGGGGTAGAGGTTCTGCACCCAGACCAGCAGCATGTAGGTGTCGCGCTCACACAGCTCGAACTGCGCCATGGCCGCCAGCTGGGCCGCGAAGTGCTCGTGGTAGCTCTCGGCGTAGGCGGCCACCACGTCCACCTCGGCGGGGAACAGCGGCTTCAGCCGCTCCACCACGGCCTCCAGGTCCTCCTTCATGGTGCGGCCCATGTGCAGGAACATGCGCTCGGCCTCCGAGCGGCCCTCGGCGCCCGCGGCCGGCCGCGCACACAGGCGCTCCTCGGCCGCCTGCGCCACCCCGCGCCGCCACAGCTCCAGCCAGCGCCGCGGGCGCGCGCTCACCAGCGCCGAGGCCCCGGGTTCCGCCGCCGCCGCCGCCGCCGCCGCCCGGCGGTCCTCGCGCTCCTGCTCCGCCAGCACGGCCAGGGCCTGGCGCAGCCGCTCGGGCGCCACGTCCAGCGGCCGCCGCAGCAGGCCGAGCACCTGGTCGCGCAGCAGCACGTACAGCGCCTCCACCTTGCTCTGGCGTCGCACCAGCTCCTCGGCGCTCTCGCCGCCCGCCGCCGCCGCCGCCTGCAGCTCCCGCTCCAGCGCCAGCAGCGGCCGCGCCGCCTCCAGCCGTCCGCGCTCCAGGTCCGCCTTGAGCTCCTCCACTGCGGCCGGGACAGCACGGGGTCAGCGCCGCCTGCCCGACGGCGCCCCCGCGCCGCCCCCACCCCCCACCCCCCGGGAGAGGAGGCCGCGCGCCCGAGAGGTGAAGGGATGCGCCCTAAGGGGTCCGTCGGTGCCCCCGACCGGACTGAAGCCCGGTTGCCCCAGGATTAGGGGGCGCAACGGCCCTTGGCGCACGGCCAAGCCCATCTCTGCTGCCCTCCCCGTGTCCGGGGTGAGTGGGCCATTCCCTGGGATGAGCCCCAGCCCTGCCCAGGCCCCGGCCAGCTCTGATCCCAGACCTCCACCCCGCCTGGGGTCCCAGCCTACCTGTGGGCGGCGGGCGGCTGGACTCAGGCTGGGACTCCGGGGCGCCCTCTGGCTCTGCTGAGCTGGGCTGACCTTTCTTCTTCCTCCCTTTAGTGAAGACGCTGAACATGTTGGCCAGTCCTTTTGGCCTCTTCTTCTTCTTTTTCGCCTCTTCCTTGTCCCTCTCGGGGGCTGCCTTGGGCGCCAGAGGTGGCACCAAGTCTTCAGAAGAGGCCTCTGACATGGAGGCCTCGGATTCCACCTCGGAGGTGGAGGGCAACTTCGGGGAACTTCCGGGGAAGTGAAGAACAAGAACCCCTGGCACCGTCTGCTGGCCTGGAAGGTCTTGGAAGAAAGTCATCATCTTCAGCATCACCCGGGCTCAGGCCTGTGGATGGGCAAGGGGAGAGGGAATGAAAGAGCAGCTGCAGTAGACAGGCCCGAGGACACAGCCGCGGTGGCAGCAACGGGCATGCTCCATCTCTCCTCACCAGACGACCATCAGGGTCCGGCTCTCTCCTGGCCCAGGGGGACACCCACAGCTCAGCTCCCTCCCCGGACGCCAGTTTCTCAGCACCCACAATTCCTCTTCCAGTACCCCCAGGGCCTCCTCAAATCGCTAGAAGCAGGGAAGGATCTGGAGATGCCAAGTCTCCCAGGTGGAGGGGGCCTTCACTTCATTTTGACAAATCCTTCCTTGGCAGCCCACCCTCTGGGCAAGGAGAAAGGACTGGAGGGTATGAGTTCCATCCTGCATCCCATGAGGCCCTGGGAGAGGTGGCAGAGCACAGCACCGTCCCACCGCACAGAGCAAGGATCGAGGTCCAGAAAGGTCGCAGAGCCAGAGGCGGCTCCACCCTCCCCGCCCCAGACTCCCTCTCGCCCGGTTCCTCTCTTGTCTACGTGGAGCCACCGAGGGACGATTCGAGCAGAAACATGGCTGCTCCGGCTGCGACTCTGGGAAGCAGAGTGCGATCCCCTACCCTGGCCTTGGGGCTCAGGTCTAGAAATCATAGTGCCCTCCCAAACTTCAAGGGGTGGGAAAGGACCTTGAAGACTTTCACATGTCAGCAGGGACAAGGGGTCCAAAGAGACACCGAGCTGCCTGAGGTCACCCAGTAACTCAGGCCAGGAACCAGGCTTCCTGGCTCCCGTTTCATCCTGGCTGCTCCCAAATGGGGTGACATCATCATCACAAAGGCTTCCACTTTCTGTGCCCTCCCTGGTGCCCATCCCATCGCTTCCTCATTCCCTTCCGGGGGTGGTGGTGGTGGTGTATTAACCTCACTGCACAAAACTGATCCAGGGAAATGTCCCTATGGTTGACAGCTTAGGCTTGAAACTCAGATCACCCGGTGCTGGGTCCTCCTGCCTCCATGTCCCCCACCGCCTTGCAGGCTGCATTCGGAGATGCAGGACCCCCTTGTGCCCAGCAGCACCCTCCCTAGCAGCATGGCCAAAATCAAAGCAAGGCCAGGACCAGTGAATGGGGAACAGGGCTGAGCCTAGGAGAGGGGAGAAAGGCAGGGCTGAGAGTGGGGAGCAGATAGGGTCAGGCTTCCCTGATGACTGGGGCGATCCAGGACCATAGCGCGTGCCCCGCCCACACACACACCCAAGCGTAAGTACAATGAGTTGTGACTCGTGCAACACTATGACTTTGATTCACCTCTGCAACAGCCCTGCAAGGCAGATGGGATGATCCATCATCCAGGAGAAATTGAGGCAGGGAAGGGGATTGGGAGGTGCTTGCCCCAAGCACATAGCAGGCATGGATTAGGTCTATCAGACTCTTTCCACAGCCCCTACTACCTCCCCACCAGCCCGACTATCCTGGGCCTCATCACAACCCCTGAGTTTGGCCAGAGCCACCTGGGGGGCAGGAAGCCCGAGTTTCTCCCCAGTGGCTTCACCAAATGCCCTCAGCAGAGTCCAACACCGCTGGACCTCAAGCGCCTCTCCTGTGCCATTTGGGCTGAGAGTTCCACTCCAGGGCCAAGTGAGGGGTGCTCGGGGAGCCGAAGAGCAAGGCCACTAGGCTCTTCTGCCCTGCCCACCCACTAGCCAAGCCCCCTCTCCTAATCCATCCCGTTGTCACGCCACATACCCACAGGAGCTGGTCCGGCCACTGGCTGGGGCTACTCAGCACCACCCTGACTGAGCAGACCCCACTTCTGCTCTCCAGCTAGGGTGAGGGAGAGGGCCACCCTGACCCACCAGCCTCACCTCTGCGCGCGCGCGCACACACGTGCTAGCCTCTATCCGACCTCAGACCTGGCTCCTGCAGGTCCCCATATAACATCGCTGCCTCCTTGCCTCTGGTACAAAATCCTCCTCACCCTTCCAGGTCCTGCAGCGGCCTCCTTGGCTCCATCCCAGGCCTTGATTTTCAGAGGCAGCTGGTGCAGTGGAAAGAGAAGCGGCAGGGGGATCAGCTGGACCACTCACTAGCGTGTGGACAACACCTCCCTACCTCCATCTGTGAAATGGGCATGAAGATCCCCACCCCACAGTATTGCTGCAGGAAGCGGCAAAACCCTGTAGCCCCGTGCTGGCGCCTAGCCAGGCTTCCTAAGGGTATGTGTCCCGTGTCCCTGTGTCCATCAAGCCAAGCTCAGCACCGGGGTAGAGCAGAAGAGGGCAGGAAAGGCATTCCTTCAAGCCTGGGCTCTAGGCTGGGCACACTGACACAAGGGGCCTGCTCAGTCATATCATGTGACCACAGCCTGTGGCCCCACAGTGGCACCCTCTCCTGACCTCCCAGCTTCTCCTCAGGCACCGCACGCCCCCTATGCTCCTTCCTGGGTCAGGCCTGAGGCCCACAAAGCCTCCCATGGCCTCTGCGCCTGGCTCCTCTGTCCTGGCCGGGAAAGGGAGGGCATAGCCACCCCCGCAGTGAGGACACCCAGACACAGGCAGCAAAGTAACTTGGCCGGCCAGCCTTCTGCAAAAGGAGCAGAGACCCCTGCGCCTTCCCCCACACTCCTCCCTCCCTGCCCTTTGCAGGACCGAGGCCCGGGTGGCAGTACCAAACCCGGGCCCCCTGCACCCTGGCGCGCCGCAGCGGCCTCAGTTTCCCTAGAAGTGGGGCTGCCGGAGGCCTGGGGCCCTCGGAGCGTTGTGCCCCCTCGGTCGGGCCGTGCCGGCCGCTCCGTCGGGGGAGCCGGCCGGGACCCCGGGGTGGAGGCGGGCGGGCAGCCGCGCGGAGCGGCGGGGAACCGACGCGGCGCGGGCGGAGGTCACTTACTGTGTCCGGGCCGGGCCGCCTCTGTCCCCGCAGAGCCTGGCGCCGCCTGAAATAGTCGCAGACTCCGCCCCCGCGCGGCCGCCCGCTCGCCCCGCCCGCGGCAGCCGCGGAAAACCCGCGGGCGGAGGCCAAGGCACAGTGTGACCCGGGGCTGCCTGCGTCCCCGAGCCCGGAGTCGCGCGCGCCCCGCCGAGGGGAACAGGGGTGTCACTCCTTGCCACCGGCCCGGGCTGGCCGAGCGTCGCCGCGGTCTGTGGGGCGCGGGGAACCGCACCCAGGGCGGACCGGGCTCAGCCTGCCGCGGGCCCATTGTCCGACGGCCGCTGCTGATTGGCTGCCTGGAAGGGGCTCCGAGCTCGGGCCCGCGGGCCCGCGTCACAGAGCGGCGCCCACCCCAGCTCGCCCGACTGTAGCCCCGCGGGGTCCCGGGGACCGACCCACCACCCCAGCTCCCTGGGCCGCGGGACGATTGCTCCCTCTGGGTAGAGCGTTCCCGCTCAGGGAGGCCCGGGAAGGGGTCCTGCTGGGAGAGGCGCCCTAAGGGGAAGTGGGTGCAGGGAGGGACAGCTGTTGACAAAAAGCACGTTTGCTGGGTGCCTGGCATTCCCTCTCATTATCAAGCCTCGCTAGAAAGGGGACTATGGCTCAGAAAGGTGAAGCGACCTGCAACTCCCCCGAGGTCCCACACCAGGCTGCAGGCCTCCCACTGGAGCACTTTCCCTTTCTGGGACTGGGGTTGGGCCGAACAGGTTTCGGGTCACACCAGGCCCGGACCCCGACAGCTCAGGCTTGATCTCAGTCGGTGGAGACTTGTCCTGCCTCAGCGTCGTCGTTCGTCCGGGTCTGCTGTCGGGGGAGGGTTGGGGGGGCTGTTGCTGGTGAAGAGCAACCACTGGGGACTCACCCCCTCCCCTCTTTCTCATTTTAGGAATTCCTGCCCTCTGGAAAGAACCGTGTCATTAAGGAATTTCCCAGCTGGGCACTAGCTTCCCTTTTATTTTATTGTTAGAGCCCCTGCTCCTCCCATCCTTTTGTTTGCCCCTACCCTTGGTCCCTCCCTCCCCGTGGATTCCCCACTCCCCCTATCAGCTGGGTACAGATCTCTGAGGCCTGGGAGTGGGGGGCGGGGGAGCTGGGGGTGCCCCTTGGGACTGAGAACTTCCTCTTCCTACTTGGGAGTGGTAGTCAAGTGCCAGCTTTGGGCTTGGCCATAATCCTGTCCCTGGGGGGCCTTGGAGGGGGGGACATCAGGAAGTGGCCGTAAGATGGATTCCACACTCTCTTTCCCAGAGTCCCTGGGGGAGGGGGTTGCAGGGTGAGAGTTTTCAGACAAGCTCACAAAGCCACGGTGCCCCAGGGCTGGGAGGGTCATTCCTTTTGCTTCCCAGTGAACAGATGAGGAGACTAAAGGCCAGGTCCCCAAATTCATCCAGTCACATAGGGGTGATGAGGATGAGAAGCAAGGGCTCCTGGCTCAACGCCTAGGTGGCCTCGTTGTGCAATTCCCACACTTTCCTGCCAGGCCTCCTCTCCTCACCCCGAACAGATTGGGAAATCGCTGGAGAATCTGAAGCTTTCTGAGTCATGT
Source organism: Zalophus californianus (assembly GCF_009762305.2). Classification (NCBI taxonomy): domain Eukaryota; kingdom Metazoa; phylum Chordata; class Mammalia; order Carnivora; family Otariidae; genus Zalophus; species Zalophus californianus. The sequence goes on from NC_045600.1 coordinate 2,514,742, forward strand.
GGGGGGGGGGGGTTGTCAGGCCCACAGATTCCACTATCCCTCCGCCCCTGTCAACCCCAGCCCAGGATCCCGATCAGCGGAGGCAGGAAGGACACTTCCCAGGGCAGGGGCTGGGCAGGTGACCTTGTCCGCAGATGCGCAGGCTGCCTGAGCTCCCTCTCCATGGCCAGGAGTGGGGAAAAGTCACCTTCTCCTTTGTGCTTGCACCAGTCACTTCCCCTTTCCTGAGTTAAGATAGGAGGGTCAGGGATCATCTACATGGAGCCCCCAACACAAGGGAAACCCTCTGAAAACAGGGTTGCATAGAGCCAAGGGATGATAGCCAGCGGGGCAGGCAGTATCCTTACCCCCTCATGATAGATGAGGAAACCATCCTCAAGAGGCCAGATGCTTCCAGAGGGAGCCAAAGGCCAGCCAAGAATTCCACTCCCAGCAGGAAATGAGCATCAGATGCTGGTTGGGAGTGTTCCTGGCCAGCTGCTGTCCCATCTGCCATCTCCCCAGGGGATGGGCAAGGGAGACCAGGCCAGCTCCACCTGGAAGAGAGGACGGCAGGCGGAAGCCGACTGGCAACAGACCTCCCCAGGCCAGCCCAGAAGTCAAGTGTGCCGGCACCGGGCCGGGAGCAGTGGCTAGCTCCTTGCAGGCAACCCCGGGGCCTCAGAAGCCCAGGACCCATGTGCGCCAGCCTCCCTGCCCTCTGCGCAGACATGACAGCGGACCAGTTTTTTGAACTGTGATAAAATACATGGAACCAAATTTACCATATTGACCTTTTTAAGCATACAGTTCAGGGACGTTTACATTATTATGCAACCACCCCCACCGTCCATCTCCAGGACATTTCTCACCTTGCAAGAATGAGAATCCGGACTTACAACGCTATTTCCCCTTTCCTTCTTCCCTGAGCCCCCGGCAATCACCGTTCTACTTTCTCTTTCTAAGTTTGACTATTCTAGGTAGCTCATAGAAGTGGAATCCTAATAGTATTATCCTTTTGTAGCTGGCTTATTTCACTCAGCGTAATGCTCCCAAGGTCCCTCCATGTTATAGCAGGTGTCAGATTTTCCTTCCTTTCTAATATTGAATAATATTTCATTGTTTATCTATCAGTGGACACTGGGGTTGCTGCCACCCCTTGGCTATTGTGGAAAACGCTGCTTTGAACATGGGTGAGCAAATAACTAAGACCCTGCTTTCAGTTCTGTGGGTAGACAGCTGATTTCATTGACCTCCGCAGGTGCCAAGCTCTATCCTAAGTGCTTTGCGTGCATTAACTGATTTCGTCAGACCACCTTAGGAAATGGGTATTCCTTAATTATCCCCTTTTCACAGATGAGGAAAACAGAGGCACGGATAGGTTCAGTCATGTGCCAGTCGGTATGGAGCTCGGGGTGCCATCAGTAAGCACTGCTCTATATTGCTTCTCCCCCAGTCTGAAATGCAGCTTGACATGCTTAAGTCAGACTCAAGTAAAGGCTGCCAGAGCAGAGAGCTGAGATGCAAAAACGGGAGGTTTTATTGCCCTCCACTTCTTTTTCGTCTCTGAAAAAAGATATTCCCAATCTCTTTGGTCAATGACTTGTTTGGTCAATTACTTGAGTCTTCGCCTTCGACCTGTGGGGCAGCAGGTGGGGCCAACTCCGTCCTGGCAGCCCAGCCGGGTTGTGCCAGAGAATAATACAGGGCTGTGTGTGTGTGTGTGTGTGTGTGTGTGTGTGTGTGTGACTAGTGATGCTCCCTCTCCTCTGTCTCCTTGCTGCCTGAGAACCTTGCTGGAGAAAAGCTCCCGGAAGAGGGGGACGCTGCAGTCAGAAGGAGGGTGCGGTTTGGTGCGGGCGTCAGCGGGTGCAAAGGCCCGGGAGGGCATTGCATGGGAATGAAGGGGCTGTGGGTCACTGGGCCTGGCTACCCCGGGAGCGCCTGGCCAGGGTGCCTTGGTCACAAGGAGAGGGCTCCCCAGGACTGGGAAATGAGGGCATTCCAGGATATCATGGAGCCCTTCCCCCATGGCCAGGCCCACTTCCCTCTGAGAGATGACTTGCACTTCCCACCGCCTCCACCCCAGCCCCGTTGCTTCCTTTACTTCCCAGGCCGGCCATCACTTGGCCCGGGATCCCTCCTAGGGCCTCTTGTTTCCGGGGATGCCCCACTCGCCAGCTGCACTGGGCAGAGCCATTGTATCCCCTGGTGACAGATGAGGAAACTGAGTCTCAGAGTGGTGAGCGGACACCAAATTTGAGGCCTTGAGGCTGTGGTCCCTGCTACCACCCGGCCTTCCCCAAAAGGGGAAGTCACTTGCTCCGGGGTATTTGAAGCCGCACCGGACCTCAGCCGGGGTCTGCTGACCTCCCCAGGGACCATGGGATGCCCAGGGACAGCTGACCCAGAACCTCCCTCACAGGGCATCCCCGCCCACAAGGGGATGTTTACCAGGTGTTTACCAACAAAGAGTGCCCCTCCCTCCACCCATGGAGGAAGCCAGGCCATGTGGTCCTTTTTGTGTCTGGCAGATGGAGAAACTGAGGTGACGGTAAGTGGCTTTTGCAAGAGTCCCAGGAGGCTGGCCCACCTCAAGTCGGGCGCCCTTGCTGGTGGTGATGCAAGGTGGGCAAGTTCAGTTCCCACCTCTTCAGACCTGGATTTCCAGGAAAACAGCCAAGGAACCTTGTTCCCCATCAGGTTCTGCCCAATGACAGAGGCAAGTCATGTGGCTGGAGCTCCCCGGGAATCCCAGCATTGCAGGGGCCTGCCCAGGGCTGCCCCCAAACCTCTCAGGGCCTGGGTGTTGGGAACTCCTCCTCCGGTAAGACAGAGAGGACACCCAGCAGCTCTGGGCTTCTGGACTTTGGAGAAGGAAGGCATAATGGTGGGGGCTGAGGCATGAAGACCACCTGGCCCCTGGGGAGCTCCATCACCGACATCTGCATTTTTAGACACGTGGCTGCATCCCTCAGGCCTTAGTCTTCCCACTTGGAAATGGAGGTGACACATGCTTGGGAGGTTGCCAGGAAAGGGTTAGAGGAGATGGTGCACGTAAAAACAATGCTTCCCTTGGGGGGAATGCCAACTGCAGGCCAGGCCCTCAGCCAGGACCACATTTGCATTTTCTCATGGAATGCTCCCCATTTGACACCTGGAGATAGAGCCCAGAGAGGCGGAGTAACTTGCCCAAAGTCACAAGCTAGGAAGGTGCAGAGCTGGGGTCCCAGCCCAGTGGTGTCTGGACCCAGAAGCTGATTCTTAACCCCTGCACCGAATCCGCAGGAAGGAAGAAAGCCATAAACCAGTGAGCACAGCCAGGCACACACACATGGTGGGTGCCCCAGAAATGGCAGGACTTTTCACGACATTCCTCTTTTCCAAGATCCTAAGATTTCATTATTTGAGGATTCTGTCAATGTAAGAGCATTAAGTTCTTCATCATTTGCTTTTACAGCAGTGCTCAAGAAGGACTGCCCCATTCCCCCAACCCAGGTGCTTCACCAGTGGCTGACACTTCATTATTCATGAATATTCCTTGGATGAGCATTGCTTCTTATCCTGTAAGGAGCCCTGGTTGCTTCTGGGGAAGGACACGAGGGATGGAAATAAGGAGACATCTCCCCTTATAACTTTTTTGTACTTTTTAATTATGAGCTATGTGATGGTGTTGCTACCCAAAACGTGATTAGAGTTTTAAACACTGAAAACAACTGGGGCGCCTGGGTGGCTCAGTCAGTGAAGCGTCTGCCTTCGGCTCAGGTCATGCTCCCGGGGTCCTGGGATCGAGCCCCGCATCGGGCTCCCTGCTCCGCGGGAAGCCTGCTTCTCCCTCCCCGACTCCCCCTGCTTGTGTTCCCTCTCTCGCTGTCTCTCTCTCTCTCTGTCAAATGAATAAATAAAATCTTTTAAAAAAACCAAACACTGAAAACATCTAACAAATACCTTTTAAAGGCCACTAAGAGGTGGGGATGTCTGTGTGCAGACACAGTATGGGAATCCCTGTGAAGAGGAAAGTCTTTGCAATGACTAGTCCAGGCCCCATGGGTCCCAGAAGAGGAGCAGGCCCCGGGGTGGGTTTGACTTGTCTGGGGTTCGTCCCCTCCAACCATTTCACCAGAGGAGGGGGCCCAGGGTGGCTGGGCTGAGACCCCGGCAGCACTCACCCATGGGAGCTCCCGGCCCCCGGCACATCTGCCCTACAAGGAGGGCCTGCACCGCCACCGGAGGGGGGGCTGATTCTCCCAGAGCCAGGGCTCTGTGAGGCTGGCCCTTGTCAGCAGCATCCTTGTCTCCCCAGACCTGCACACAGGCCCACGGCCCAGAGCTCCACGAGAAGGGCCCCTCCGGCCTGCTGAGTTCCCAGAGGGACCTCATGGTAGCAAAGGAAGGAAATGATGATGGGGATGGGGGGTGACCCTGGGAACGCTGCAGCCTCCTCTCCCCTCCCCTGCAGCGGTGGGGGCCTGCAAGGACCGCATCCTGGCTGATGAGGGTGCTGACCCCTTGAGGTGTGGGGCCAGGAAGGAAGGGGCTGGGGTCACCAGGCAAACAAGGAAGAGGGAGAGACTATGCAGGCACGGAGATGACACGCTGACAGCCCTGCCGGGACCTGTGGATGCTCTCGTCCACCCCCGTGCCTCAGAGGAGACGGAGCCTCTGAGCGGAAATGGTCATCAGCAAGAGGAGGGCAGGGCCGAGACCTGAACACACTCCTGCCTGGTGTGGCCCCGTGGGCGTGTACGGCACAACACGCTTGAGGGGAGCTGGGCCCGAGCACCAGGGGACCAGCAGGGAGAGGTACCCAGAGAAGGCACAAGTCCCAGGCTGAGCTAGGGTTAGGGACACTCAGGTCGCCTCCCGACACCCCGGGATTGTCTTTGGGCTGGCAGAAGGACTGGCAGGCTGTGGTACCCATCGTGTCCTTGGACCTGAGCCCTCCGCCCTGGGCAGTCTGCCCCTCTGCACTTTCTCACTGCCCTCCCCAGGCTGGGCTGGGGTCCCAAAGACTGCTCAGAGGGGGCCTTGTTGGTCCCACAGGCTCGGGGCCAGAGACCAGAAGCAACCTCCGATCCATGAAGGAGCCCCAGGAAGTGTGGCACTGAAGGAAGCCAAGCTGAGCTGGAGAGAAAAGAGCAGGGAGCTATGCTGGAGAAAGAGTGGCCAGGCAGAGACAAGACCAGGGATCAGCTGGTAGGGCCCAGGACCCAAGTTCTGGGGGCAAATAGGATGTCTTGCTCCAGAATGCAGGGGAACGCAGACACTGGGCACGGCCCCTCCATCCCCAGGCACCGCAGGAACACACATGCACACGGGTTTCCTTATCAGCCAGACAACCTGGCCCACAAGTCCGGAAGCTGCCCTCTGAGCGCCGGCCCCTCCCCCACGCTTGGCCTGGACAACAGGATGGCCAAGGAAATACGCTAGACCCTCGGCAAGGCCTCCTAGGACCTGGGCAGGGAGAACGGGAGGGTCTCGGGCAGAATGGTCAATGGCCAGACACTGGCTCCCTCGGTCTGGTCCTTCTTTGGGCCCCAGCCTTCCTGACTCCACCCTCATAGGAGCTGTTATCCAGCTTCCTGCTCATCCCAACTTAATCTAGGGAAGCCAGCCCCAGTGTCCAGACACTGCTGGGCTCACAGGAACACACACGAGGCACACATACCCGCCTGGGCATGCAGGTTCCAGCCAGGAAAACCTGACTTCCTGTCTCCAGGCCCAGACACGCTCAGGAAGATGGCCCGGGTCTCAGCCTGAACGCTTTCCACTGAGGCAGGAAGCTCCTGTCAGAGAGCAGCTCCTCAGCTTCGGCGCCTCTTCCCAGCCTCCTCCCGGGCACCTGCCCCACTCAGCAACCCCACAGACCTCAGGCTTCACTACCCCTCAGAGCACCCCCACTCCTGCCCCAGACCCGCTTAGCTTCTGTTTGCAGACTGTGGTCTGGCCGGGCCGCAGGCACACGGGGTGACAGGAGGGCCAGGGTTCTGGCTTTCAGGCTGGCTTATACTTCAGCCTCCCCAGCCTGGGGGGCATAGACAGCACCCCCATTTCATGGCTAGAGAAAACAGAGGCACAGGGAAGTAAAGGAATTTGCCTGCTGTCTCATGGCTGGGACTGAACCCCTCCCCGCCTCTGCAACCCGTCTTGGAAACCCAGCCCCAGGACCCTCAGCCTCCAGCCAAGGGGCTCAGGCAGGGCCAGGCCTGGTGGGGTCAGGGTCAGGGCCAGGGGCTGCAAGAGGAGGCTTCCACGAGGGGACTGGGGCTCCAACATGGGGTACGGGCTCCCTCGGAAGAACCTGAACAGGATCTGATCCAGCCCTCCTACGGCCCACCCCACCCAGGCAGTGCCCCTCCAACACCTCCCTTTCCCCCTGGCCTCAGGCTACCTGTGCTGGGGCCTGGTGTGCAGCAACCTCCACCCTCGGTGGGCCTCAGTTTCCCCACAGCGGAAAGACAGGACGACTGCTTGTCATCAGCCGAAACAGCCCCCCCCCCCCCGCCCCCGCCCCGTCCTGGAGCTTGCGAACTGAGCTGCAGCCTCTCCTCATCCTCATTCCTGCCCCACCCACCTCACCCCACCCCACCGGGTTCCCTGCTTAGGGAGGTCTGGACACCCCCTCAGCCTCCTGCCTGCCCCACCCCTGACCCCCAGCCCCCGTGTATTCATGGAGGGGGCTGCCCCTGGTACCTGCTTCTACTCCCTTCAGGACCCCGACAACACTCAGATCTGGCTGTGTTCTCCAGCCTTGGCATAGGGGCTGTGGGAGACCTGCCCGGGCACTGCCCCTCGCTGTCCGTGGTGTGGGGAGGTGGGCCCGGGGGAGGCAGGAGAGTCCTATCCCCCACCTGCCTGGGCCTGCAGTCTGTTAGAACCCTTGCCCTGTGCTCAGGAGACTCAACAGCATTGGGTTCGTAGAACCTTGGCCCACCTGCAGTCACTTGCCTCCCACCACTGCCGTGGTCAAGGTCAGGCTCAGAGAGCCGGTGGTCTGCTGCAGAAGGGCGGTGGGAAGGCACCCGGGGCTGCCCGGCTCAGTGTCCCCCCCCACCCCTGCCATCTCAGCGCTCAGTCTCCCCGGCAAGCTGGAGGCTGCTCATGCAAATGAGTTTCCTTGTAGCCCTGCCAGGAGGCTGGAGTCAAATTCCAGTGCCAGCCTTCTGGGAGAGAAGGGGGGGTGGGGGGGGAACAGGTGCACACTGGGGCAATCTCCTCGCAGCCCCGCCTGCAGAGCTGAGACCAGGAGGATCAGCACCCTCCACACATACTCCTTGGGTGACACTTGCCCTGCTGGGAAGTCCCTCTTACATCTAACCCAAATACTTCAAGCTGCAGAATATGCCTTGGCCTTTTCTCGTCTCCGAGGAGCCCAGGCCTGTTTAGAACAGGACAGAACAGCTCCCACCCCTGCTGGGTGAGGTTCACTTGGCACATGAGGCCAGTGGACCCAGGATCCCAGGGTTAAAGACTGTTTAATCTGCACAGCCATAGGCACAGGCTTTCCCAGCTCTGTACCTGCCTCAGTCTCCCCATTTGTACAATGGGCGGGAAAGGTCCATCAACCAAATGGAGTCATCACAGAACTTTCCATCCCGACCCCTTACGACGTGGGGACCCACACTTTCTGCTCCTGGCCAACTCGGCCCCACCCCCTCTTTAGGGAGGCACATTTTAATTCACCTTTATTTTAAAAATAAATACTCTGGTCTTCACATTCAGACTGGGGGTGGTGCTGGACAGTTAGGCGGGGAGGCCTTCCCTGGTGGGCTGTACTGAAGGGAACCTCTGCCACCCCAAACACTCCCACACACATGCCTGAAATGCCTCTCTTCCTGCCGTGCCTTCTGGTAAGCAGCCATGCATGGCTGAGAATGAGGGTTCCTTATGATGGGCTTCAAGGTTGGGAGTGGGGCTGAGCGTGCCTCCCTGGGCTCCAAGCTTGGTTCTCAGACCCTCTAGCTGATGCAGCCCCCCACCTGAGCCCGCCCCCTCTCAGACCCAGGAGCATTAGATGCAGGTGATCAGCAGGTCCATGGAGGTAGGCACCTCGATCTCTTCGAAGAGCACGTGGCCCCCAGCAGCCGCAGGGCCGCCCGCCTTGGCCGCAGACCTCAGCAGGTACTGGGCATGCTGCAGGAGGCGCTGGTTCCGCCGGTGGCCCAGTCTGCGCAGAGCCAGAATGGCCAGCACGTGGTCCCGCCTGCAAAGACACGCCCCGATCACTGTAGGCCCAACATCTCCAGTGGCAGTCCCAACCTTGAGTGAGGGGAACCCCTGGGCTCAAGTACAGGGCACCTGGCATCCCTGGGGCCTGGACCGAGAAAGGCCAAGAATGACCAAGGCCGGGGTCAGGGGAGCGGGCAGTGCCCCTGGACAGGGTGGCTGGGGCTCCAATGGTGTGGAGCTGGGTGGGGGGGGGGGGCATGCCCATCAGGGAAAACAGTCCAAGCTGGGCTTCAAGAAACAGTGGAGGAGTGAGCAAGGGGGTGATGTGGCTTCAAGGAGAGTGGGTCCAGGCCAGGAGGTGTCCCGGGCCTCTTCCTGGGAGCCCTGCGCAGGGAGCCACACGGACACGCAGCAGGGAGGGAGGCACAGCGGGGACCCTGGCCCAGCAGCATACGGACGGAGTCCCTCCTCCTGCCCTCCGGGGGGGCAGAGCCCGCCGAGTGTAGGGGAACTCCAGGGACCAGGGGGGGATCCCCTGAGCTGTGAGGGGTAGTCATTTCCAGCCAAAGGCAGAGACAGTCCTGGCTGGGGAAAAGGGCCTTGCCCAGGGCTCTCTGTGGCCTCCCCATCCTGGAATCTCCAAGGCTATGGAAAGATTCGGGCTGGAATTTCCACGGGATCGATGACTCACCAGTCCCCCCAACACACTCCCGGGGGTCAAAGCCTCCTTCCTCCTGGCCGGTGTCAGGAGTCGGGCTCCCAATAGGGCTTTCTCGCAGAGAGGGCTGCCCCTCCCCTCCAGACGCGCGGATGCGGGTACTTGTCTCCACGCCTGATGACCAGGAAGGGGCCCCGGCCCAGACCCCGACCCCCCCCAGGCTCTAGGGCCCTCCCCGCCCCACAGCACTGAAGGAGAATGGCCAAGAATAGCTTCTGAAGGAGGGGCAGCCCCCGCTCCTCCGCCCCACCCCCACCCCGGCCTGAAGGTCAGGGGCCGCGGTCCCCGGGCCTCCACACACATGCGCACAGTAGCCCGCTTGGGGGGGCCACCCCGCCTGCACCGTGGCTCCCCTCCCCACTGGAACAAGCTGTGCCTCCCTGCGGTTCCTCACCTGCCCACCTAGAACCACAGGGACCCTCTGGAGGCTCCCTGCCTGCCCCCCTGCCCCCGGGCCTGGCAGCGCTCTGTCCTCGGAGCCCAGTGAGGGAGCAGGTGGGTAACAAACCTGATGTCAGGGTAGCTCCCGATGAGTGTCTCCAGGTGCCTCCGGATGTCATCTTTGTAAGTCTCACCCAGGATGTCAGCCACACACGGGATAGCCTGGTCCAGCCACGTGGCCTCAGAGCCCTGTGGAGACACGGAGACAGTGCCGGACCGGCCACCTCCCCGGAGAGCCTCCTTGCCGTCCATGCCCGCAACCCCGCCACTAGGGCACAGCAAGCCCGCCCCCTGCAGCCACCACCGCGTCCCCACTGTGACTGGGGACTCGGGCCTGGTGCTGTGGACTCAGCCACAGAGCAATATTTGGCTTCCCTTCCCACGATACAGTGCAGAGATGTCTTCCCGTCTCTGCTCAGATGGGTAAACTTAGGCCCCGGCCCGGAAGTACTGCCCGGAATCCTAGAGCCTGTGGGGGACCAACAGCCCAGATAAGGGGTGTGTGTGTATGAAGTGCCTCAGCTGCAAGGGCTGGGTCAGGGGTGCTGGAAAAGCCTCCCACAGGCCCCGCCCCTTCCCTACTCACCCCACCAACTGTATGCAAATATAAGGAGATGACCTCCCCCTGGCCCCGTCCCAGCCATACCAGAACTCCCAAACCCTCTCCTGGTTGATGGAGAGTGGGGAGAGCCACTTCTGCCAAAGCCCACCCCGCGGGGGCTCTTGCAGAGGCCCCTAAAATGGGAACAGGGGGTGCCAGTGGAGGGTCCACAGGCCAGAGGCCCTAGAGGAGGCAAGCACTTGGGGCCGTCAGCTGATGCTCCTACCAAGCCCTGGAAGGTGTCGCCAATGGCCTGGGCGTCGAGGCCCATCTTCTGGGAGCCAGTCATGCGCTCCTCACCCCGGAACCGTTCACGCGGCCTCAGCACCTGGGCCAGGTACTCACGGACCACGTACCGGTGCACCTCCTGCAGAGTCTCCTGGGCGGGCCAGGGTGCAGGGTCAGGGTCAGTCAGAGCTAACAGCCCCAGCCCAGGGCGCGTCCCCTCCAGAGCCCTTGCCCTTGAGATACCTGTGCCCGCAGTGGGGCCACGTGCTCCAAATGGCGGGCAAAGGCCACCACCTTGTCCATGATCGGCTGCAGCACGTCCTGTGTCAGCCAGGCCTTGGTGCACAGGACCCTGAAAAGCGGCTGGGAGCAGAGGGGGACACGAGTCTTCCAACCATATCCTCCTCCTCCCCAGACCCGCCCCTCAGAGCCCCCGCTCCTCAGAGCCCAGTGCCTGGCTCCTCATGGGGCGTTTCGGGCCAAGGGAGAAACTGTCCCCGGGAAGAAACTCTGGAGGGGCTATCTGACTCCCTTCTAAAGTCACCCTGATAACATTTCCTCTCTCGGCCACGAAAGTCACAAGGCCTTTGGCAGGAATGCCTCCTCCAGGCCCTGAGCTCCAACGGACAGGGTTTGAGTTTGAGCCTCTGGGCAGGCCTTGCTGAGGGGAACCTGGGGAGGCCTTGAGGGGCTGGGTGAGGGGTCTGGCTCCTTGAACCCACCTTCTCCGAGAGGCGGAGACTGAAGTAAGTAGGTGTCTCCTGACCTCGCTGCTCAGCTCAGGTCCCTTGCCCACCCCACAATGTACCACCCCTGAAGCTGCCCCAGGGGTACGTGAATGCTGTGAACTGGCCCCCCCAGGCTCCAGGGCACAGGGCGCACCTGCTGGGTGTGGAAAGTGGGGAGGGAAGTCCCACTCACTTGCACATCACACTGCAGGCCCCGGAGCAGCCGCTTCTGGAAGGTGCAGGTGGCAGCCACTAGAGGTTTCTCCAGCTCTTCAAAGGTTCCTGGGAACCTGGCCAGAAGATGGGTCCTGGGGAGGGGCCAGGACAGGGGAGGGAGTGGGCAAGGAGGAGCAGGCTGTGGAACGAGTTCTGGCATACAGCCATGGAGGCTAGATGCCACACCAACTCCATTCACTTAGACTAGAATGTGAAGGGCAGCGCCTAGGGCTGCACGGGGTAGTAACCCTGAAGGCAAAATGATCCCTCTAAGGCACTGAGTCCCCATGCAACCCTCGGGAGCAGGTGCTCCGATCTCCATTTCACAGATGACAAAAGGAGGCACAGAAGAGGGAAGTGACTTATCTTGGGGCACACTGCGAGCAGGTGGCAGAGCTGAGATGGGAGCCCAGCCAGGGTGGCTCAAGGTCCATGCCCACAACTGCTGGTGCACCCACAATGTGGGGGACACTGAAGCTGGTCCTGGTGTTGAAGGCACAGAAGGGGGGCCGCTGCCACCAGCAGAAAGGGGGACCTCTGCCTTCCGGGGGGAACTTAGCTGCCACCCCCAGGGAGTGTCAGGGAGGGCTTCCCAGAGACAGGTGAGAAGCCATCACTAAAGCCCCAGGAGCTGATCACAGAGGGTAGGTCCGTAGGGGGCGGTGGTGGCCCCACGGCACAGCAGAACTCCCCTGTGGCAGCTCTGGACCAAACTTCTGTCCATCTCGGTGATGAGACAGTGCAGCCTGGCCATGACTGGCACAGAGGCCCTCCTTTGAGCCCCATAACTGCCTCCCTGAACGTGACAATGTCCCCATTTCACTTTTGAGGAAACTGAGGACCAGGCTATGCCCAGTCGCCAAACAGGGACACAAAAAGGCAGGCTAAAGTTGCATCAGGGGCTGGGCCAGAGGTTGCCTACCAAGGGGCAGAGAATGCTTCCTGGGGCTGAACGGACCGGACCAGCCTGGCTCAGATTAGGGATGAGAGAGTGTTAGACGAGCGGTCCTCATCATGGTCATGCTTTGGATTCAGACAAGCCTGGTTTAAGTCCCAGGTCCAGCACATACAGGATGGCGCACGATGGCGGGCAAGTGGCATTTCCTTTCTGAGCCTCCACTTTCCCATCCGTGCACTCCCCGGGGACAGCGCACATGGGATGAAATGCATCAGGCGGGTAAACACTGGCACAGTGCCCAGCACATCACAAGTGCTCACGAAAAGTGAACACGAGATGATCCCTCTAAGGCACTGAGTCCCCATGCAGCCCTCGGGAGCAGGTGCTCCGATCTCCATTTCACAGATGACAAAAGGAGCCACAGAAGAGGGAAGTGACTTATCTTGGGGCACACAGCAAGCAGGTGGCAGGGCTGACATGGGAGCCCAGCCGGGGTGGCTCAAAGTCCACGCCCACAGCTGCTGGTGCGTCCACATGTGGGGAACACTGAAGCTGGTCTTGGTGTTGAAAGCATAGAAGGGGGGCCGCTGCTGCCAGCAGAAAGGGGGGCTCTGCCTTTGGGGCCGAGGGACCCAGGTGCCACCCCTAGGGTAGAGGGGAGGGGGCACGGAGGGTCAGGGAGGGCTTCCAGGAGAAGGGAGTGTCCCTGAAAAGGAAGATGGCTAACTTGGATGAAGGGAGGAAAGAAAGGAGCCCAAGGTGGCAGGGGACACACTGGGCAGGTAACGGGCATGACTGGGGTGGCTGGAACTTAGCCTCGGCTCAGCGTTGAAACTCCCTGCATCCTTTCCAGGGCCTCAGCTCTGCAGGGCGGAGGGAGGACCTTACAGCGGGGGCGGGAGCGGAGAGGGGGAGCCATCCATGGAGGCCTTCTGGGAAGTTCCCCAACGCAGCCGCCCGGCGCCAGATTCTTCTCCCGTGCGCTGGCCGCCGGGAGCTTACTATACCCCACTTCCCGAGCTCGCGCGCCCCCTGCTGGCTGTTCCGGGCACCTCCCCTGCGGAGGAGCAGGAGAGACCCACCTGAGCTCCTCGCAGGCGTTGATATTGGCGCCCAGATGAGGCTCGTTCACTGCCTTCGACTCTAGAAAAGCCTTTTCAAACCTGGGGGTAAAGTATGCAGAGGCCTTAGGGACCCTTACTGAAGGTGCTATGACCCAGGGTCCGCCCTCCCCTCAGGTCCCCACCCAGACCCCCGGCCTTATAAGGAGGCCCCTTCCTCTCCCCTGTCCGGGGATCTCAGACTCCGAGCAAACGGATTGGGCCCTCCCCCATGGACGACAGCCCTCCATACCCTGGCCACTCCACCCACCCCATCCTGGGGGGGAGGATGTGCCCGCACCTGGGCAAGAAGAGGCTGAGCGCCCGCGTGCAGATGCACAGGGTGGTGGCCTCCAGTTCCGCAGAGATGGCACCGGCCGCCTTCACGTGCTCTGCCACGAGCTGCAAGAGATGCCACCCGCTGAACCCACATCAGAGCCCAGATCCCGAAGCCCCCTGTCTCCAGCCCACTCTGCTCTGTCTCCCCATCTCGGCTACAGCTTCCAGAAGCTCCTCCTGACTCCCCACATCCACCGGCCACTGGCTAAGCTGGGCACTATGCCCCGGGGCTCCCAAGCTGGCAGGAGACCCAGGGTCCCTGATTCCGCCCCAGGTGGGTCCTCAGGCTCTCGGCTAATGGGGAAGGGAGTTCAGGACTGGATTGTATAGTTCTGGGTGTCCTCACCTCAAGGGGGACCAAACACCACCAGAGGCCCAAATATACATCCCTCCCCCTGAGGCTCACCATGTGGACATCAATGGACAGCGGCGTGTGGTAGAGGCCTTGTAGCACATCGGGGGCCTCAGCGTCCGCCCAACGGCTCTGTTCTAGCTGCAGGATGCTATCGAAGCAGCTCGTGATCTTGGTCTGTGAGAGGTGGGGAGAGGGGCACAGTGAGACCCTCTCAAGAAGGAGGTCCCAGTTCCCCTACCTCCAGCACTCTGTCGTGTGCCCTTGGAGAAAAGGACCAACCTGCCAGGGCATAGGCCCATGCCAAAGGCCACAGGGTGAAAAGTGGCTCTGGCCTGAGCCAGGGCCACAGACCCAGGGTGATTCTGGGCGCCACACCTCCCCACAGTGAGGTAGCCACATTCAACCTGGATCATGCCCCTCAGGCCTGGCCCGGCCCCGGCCTCACCTCTAGGAAGCTGGTGTAGTCACTCTGCAGGCGGGCCCACAAGGCAGGTGCCAGGAGTGGGGGTAGTGGCTCTGTGGACAGAGTCAGGTCCGGGGCACCCAGGAAGTCAGGACTGGAAGGCAGGGGAGGGGCTGAGGGCCTAGTGGCTGTCCCAGTTTCCCCCTGGCCAAAGCCTGACACCGTCACCAAGCACCACACAGCTCAGGGATCTGCCACTCTCCAGCCCACTCCAGGGAGGTCCAGAGAGTGATGGGCACCTGCCTGAGGCCACACAGCCGATTAATGAACCCAGGAGTGTTTAGTCACCCTCTTCCCACCTGCTTTCTGGCCTTCAGAGCCGAGGAGTGCTCAGCAGCAAAGGTAATCCACCCCATCACACCGTGCACAGCGGGGGGTGGGAGCTGATAACAGGCTGGGCCCTGTACCTAGGTGCCCATCCAAAGGGAAGAGTGGCAGTGAGATCCAACCCATGCCCAGCATCTGTGATCTGCAGCTGTGTCCTGCCTGGAGAGCTGCCCTTTTGTAAATGCACACACACGCCCTGTGGACTAGCATGGGCGCTCTACCTGGACTCCCTTCAGATGCTTTCCTGCTTTCAGGAACAGGTGCATGGGTGGCCCCTTAAGAAAATCCTGATGGGAGAGTACCATGGCCCAGAGCAGGAAGAAAAGAATGTCGAAGTCCCAGGGATCTGGGTCGGACGCCCAACCACCAGCCTCCCCCAGGGAGGAAAGAGAGAAGAAAAGTGCCCCATGCTCCTCGGGACGGGGGGGGGGGGGGGGGGGGGGGGCGGTGTCGGGGGGCGGGAGGGGGCTCCCAAAGGTCTCCGGGCGGGCAGTGCCAGGTGGGCAATGCCAGCCCCTCCGCCCCCCCCCGCCCCCCCGCGGCGCTCTGGCTGGGGCCTCACCTGCCATAGACATTGGCCGCCCAGTCCAACAGGACATAGAGCTGCTCGCAGCCCCGGGCGTCCTGTGCGAGCTCCTGCAGGCGCTGGGCCACCGCGCCGTGGAAGGCGCGCAGGTAAGCCTCCCACGCCGGGAGGCCGGCGGCCGAGTAAGCCGGCTGCACCTCCTGCCGCACCTTGTGCAGGTCGCTGCGAACCAAGCCGCCGAGCTCGGCCAGAAGCTGGGCCAGGCCCGATGCGCCCTCCGCCTCGGCTGCCCCCCGAGCCTCCCCGGCGCCCGCCTGCTGCACGCGCTCCTGCGCGCTGCGCCTCACCGCGTCCTCCCAGTGCTGGCGCCAGCGGCGCGGGGTGAGCAGGAAGTCGCCGTCGGCCGGGGGCACCGGGTGGGCCGCCTCCTCCGCGCGCACCACGCGGGCCAGGTCGCCCAGCGCCGCCGCGTCCACGCCGTCCGGGCCCAGCGTCTCGCGCACGATGGCGCCGATCTCAGCCGCCAGCCCGTCGTAGTGCAGGCACACGTCCATGGCGCGCCGCGCGAAGCCGGTGGGGTCCTCCTCGAAGGTGTGCGAGGCCTTCTCGGCCACGAGCCGCACCTCCAGCTGCCGCAGCTGTTCGAAGGCCCGCAGCAGCTGCCGCTCGGTGATGAGATCGGCCACAGATTTGCCTTTTGCAAGGACAGGCGAGGAAAGCGGCAGTGAGCGGTGCCGCCTCAGCACCTTTGGTGTGTCCCGCCCTGGCCCTCCCCATGCGCACATGGCTGCCAGGCGCCCTCTGGGACCCTGGGACCCGAGAGGGCCAGGGCCTTGGTCCAGCCCTCTGGTTTGGCCAGGAGCCAGGCTCTGGAAGGCTGTGGAGAGGTGAGGGTTCTGGGGTCGTGCAGGTCTGGGTTCAAATCCCATCTCTCCGCTTCCTGGCTGTGGGACTTGAGGCAAGTCACTTAACCTCTCTTGAGTCTCACTTGGCTCACTCCCAGCTCTCTGAGCCGCGTAGTGGATGCTCCCCTGGTTGAAATGCTGGGAGAATGTAAAATGCAATCGTGCAGGGCAGTGTTTGGGGGAGCTGGGGAGGACAGCCTGTCAGGAAGCCTGGGCCCTGCTGCTCACCCTCTGGCCTCAGTTTCCCTGCATGCTCAGTACTGTTTGTGAAGCTCTCACCTGCCTCAGGTTCCAGTTCCTCAGGCCCCACCCCAGCGGAGGACTGCCGGCGGCCACCATCCATGACCCTAGAGGGCACCTCTGGGCCATGGGTCACCCCTGGCACAGCAGTGGCCTGGGGCTGGCGGGCAGGGGAGCCATTATCCTGGGCACGCCGTAAGGACCGGAACAGGAAGCGGGAGCTGCGCTGGAACAGGCCCAGGTCCTCCTCGAGGGCCTGGCCTGAGGCCCGCTGGCTTGTCCGGGAGAAAGCCCACCGCAGGGTGCCCAGGCCGGGCCGAGTGTCCTCACGGTGGGTGCTGGGCGTGCCTTCACTGCTTGTCCGCCAAGTACCCCGCACTGGTGGGGTCTGCAGCTTCTTCGCAGCCCCCTCAGGGCTGTGCAGCTCCGGCCCGGAGGTCACTGTCCGTGGCAATGACATCTTGGTAGCAGGAAAGCTGGAGATGAAAAGGAGGCACAGGAGGCCTGGAGTGAGGGAGGGGGGTGGCACCCAGCCCTGGGGAATGGGCCCAGAAACCCCGTGAGAACCCTGTGAGACCTGACGGAGCTCAGTGGCTGGGCTTTGTCAGGGAAGCTTCTCCCAGGAGATGACCCCAGGCCAGCACCAGGCAGCTCTCGAGGCCAGAGCTGTCTTCATGCCAGGCTGCAGCTGGCACTGAGATGCAGACAGCTACCTCCTTCTGGAAAACTTCCGTGACACCACCTTCCCCAGGGTACCCCCAGGTGCCCAGCCTCCCTGGCTCTGCCAGGCCAGACCCTCCCGTCAGAGCTGGAGAGAAGAGTTGAACTTGCGGGTCCCAGGGCACAGCCCAAGCCACAGCCCACAGCCCCCGGGGCTGGGCCCAGCAACCACATCCAGGATTTCCTGGATGTTAGGTCCTGAGGCCTAAAATGCCCACTCTCCCCACCCCCTAGCCTTCACTGCCCTCCCCGCTCACCAAAGCCCTCAGCTCACCCCCATTCAGCCCATCGGACCTAACTGCTTCTGCTGAAAGGGGAGCTCAGGGACCCCTGTAAGAGACTACCTCCTCTGGGTAGCTCAGAACTGGAGGGAGGCGGGGTCAGGCCTGAGGTCTATGGCCACCCCTAGCTGCCCCTAAGGCTTATCTGCCTATGCGGCCTTGCAGCACTGTAGGGGGAGTGGTGGGAGGGGCCTCAGGTCTATATTTAACCCGGGGCTGGGGGTCCCCGGGGCGGTACTCATCCATTGCGTCTCCTCCCCACCCAGCCCTGGTGTGCTCTGCCCGCCCCCCCAGAGGGGATGCTGAGGGGGTCCCTAGGGCAGGAGGTGCAAAGCAGGGGCTGCCCCTGCCCACCCTGGGCCTCAGGCCTTCCGTAGGCTGCACCCACACTCCCTTCCCGCACAGCCTGGCCCGTGTTTGATTTTCTGGCTTTAGGTTAAGCTGAGTGGGACCTCCTCAGCCGGAGGGGACCTCCCACCCGCCCCTCTGTGAAGGTGTTATGGGTGGGGGGGCTGTCTTAGACCAGCAAGGTCTTACTTTAGCCTTGGAGAAGTTGGCCAAAAGGAGGGCTGGACTTATTGAAGTCACTGGCCAACCAGAGGCCAGAGCCCCCAGGCCATCCCCTGGCTCCCCCCACCCCCAGGACAAAGGTCAGGCTATCACCTGACGCTTGGGTGACATCGGGCAGGAACACCTCTCCCCAGGTCCCCATTTGCCTTGGGGGGGGGATGACACTGGGATGGGCAGGGCCCAGACCCTCACCCACCCCCAATGCCCTCCAGGGGTCAGACACGCAGGTGGTCAGCGGAGGCCTCCCTCCCTCTGCCCAGAGGCCACCTAACAGCTGGAGAGAGGCCCTGTTGAGGGAGAGGCAGGCCCAGGTGATTGATGGGTTCTTATCAGCCCTGCCCAGGCCACAGGTCATCGTCCTCTCCTGGGCACCGGGACTCGGAGACCCTGCCCTGATTCGACTGACCCACACATGCAGGGGACATTGTCCCAAAGCTCCCAAGAGCTTTCTGCCCTCCCCACCCCCAACTCCCCTCTCCCTGGGGCCCCTCAGTCACCGGCAGGGTCTGGGTGGCCTGTGCTCTGCCCAGATGTGCTTTGAGCGCCGTCACCAGGGGCATGTGGGCAAGGTCTTGGCTGGGGAGAGTTCACACTTAGTAAGCACCTACTGTGTGCCCAGCCCAAGGCCTGGCGCACATCAGATCCCCCTAACAACAAAGTTGTAGGGTGTCACTTTATCTCATAGGTGAGCAAACAGGCTCTGAAAAGAGGCAGGGTCTTGTCTCCAGCCACACAGCTCAGGGTCAGGGAGCCTCGGCCAACCCAGGCCCATGCGGCCCCAGGAGCGGAGGCCGGGTTCCCCCGAGTCTCCCAGCCCCAGTGAGCCAGGGCTGCTGCCCAAGGAGCCCTTTCCCCTGGCCGCGGGGCCCACGGTGGGGGCAGCGTCCAGATGCCAGGAGTGGGGCCGAGAGGCAGGTTCTGGGGGGAGGAAGGGCGGCTGGCAGTTTGGGTCTTATGTGAAGCTACACAAGCACACGGGTCTCCCCAGCCTGCTCAACCACCCTCATCTGGAACTGGACCCGTCCCGAAGGCCCATCGAGGCCCCCGGCTGGTCTCTCTGCCCCCTCTGACCTTGCTCCCACAGTTTCCCAAGCCATTATTGACCTTCCCACAGCACGAGCCAACGAGGTCACTCCCTTGTTTTAAACCCTTCCATGGATCCCCAGAGCCTGGCACCCAAGGCCTTCCCAACCCCGAACTTCCTCCAACCTCACCTCTGGGCCTCCTTGACCTGCACCCATCCAGCCTCCCGGGCACCTCTCTGTCCCTCGAATGTCCAGCCTCCCAGCTTCCTCTCAGGCTGCTCCCTCTCCCGGCCTCCCCATCTTTGCTCTCTAAATCTGACCTGGATTTCAGGGCCCAGGGGTATGGGTGCCCCCACCTCCAAGGTGTCCTTGGGCTGCCCCACTGTCCCTGTGGCAATGGGGCCTTCCTTACCATCCCAGGAGCCTCTGTCCATCCACCCCCTCCCCATCGGCCCAGAGCCAGCCTGGAGGAGGAGTGGACCATCAGGGTCAGGGTCACCCCTCTCCCAGGTTGGCCTGGCCGGGCACCACACCGGTATCTGCTGGACTCAGTGCCCTGCTGACTCTGCCTTGGTCCCTGACCTGTACCTGCCTCCTCATACCTGTGAGGACTCCTTCTGGCTCTTTCTCTCTCTGGCCCTCTGGCCCCATTTCCCTGAACGTTCAGAGGCCCCGGTTGCCGTGCGGGGGGCTGGGGACTGGTGTATGCTCTTGCCATTCTATTCAACATTTGAAGAATTAGTTAAGGCAATAAGACAAGAAAATAAGTGAGGTTTCAATATCGAGAAGGACCTGGTAAATCTGTCATTATTTGTGGGCAACGATGATCATTTGCTTAGAAAAGAACTTTCCTATATATTAGCAAAGCCTGTAGAAAAGGGCGCTTGAAAGACTCCTCTTCTCAGAAGTGACAACAGAAAACCCTCCGGGACCCGCAGCGCCGGCAGGAGAAGCCGACCCCTCCATGGGTGGGCCCTGGAGGCCCTTCGTCATCCGCCCCTCCGTGCCCGCTCCCACCCACTCCCCCATCCTAACCTGCTCCCTTCCCTCCCACACCTCCACACAGGCTGTCCCAGCTCCCGCAAGCCTCAGCACCCGGCACCCAGCACCCAGCACCCAGCACCCAGCACCCAGCAGCCCTTCCCGCCCAGCGGCTCCCGCTGCGGACCTGGTCCCAGCCCTGGGCATAACTTCTCCCGTGACTGAGGGACGGCGGCATGGTCCGGGGCCTCTGCCACTTGGCCACGAGCCCCCCAGGGCAGGGAGTGGGCCTGACTCACCCCCCAGCCAGGCCCGGCCAGTACATGGCAGGGACCCAAGGAAAATAGATAAGCAACCTAATGTGAGGGTAAGCCTGGGGGCAGTGTTGCCACTTTTGTGCGGAGGGGCCTCGTGTGTTGACCTGAGTGTGTCTCCCTGTCCGTGTGCCCCAGAGGCCTGCGAGCGGCTTTGGCCGTGAGTCCGTGTGTGTCTGTCTGGGCCCGCATGCGTGTCTTTACGTCCGCACATCCGCGTTCCGCATGTCTGGGCCTGCACACGGCGGTTTGAGCTGGTGCTCCGGCCTGGGCTCCGAGCCGAGGCCCTTGGCCCGGAAAGCCACTGGGCAGGCCGGCATCTGTCCTCAGTCCCTGAGTCCCTGCCCACTGCCCACAGCATCCCTGCAGCCCTCCTGCTCCACCTGCACCAAACATACCTGCCGGGTGAGGAGAGCCCGGGGCCCCAGGCAGGACAGGGCAGCCAGGAGAAGCCAGCTGAGCCAGTCCCCCGGAGCCGGGCCTCGGTGGCGAGACCACTGGAGCAGTCACTCACTCTCACAGCACTGTCGGAGAGTGAGTGACCAACAGCTGGGACTTCCCAGCCTGGTCTGCAACGCCCTGGGCCCACCGGCCCCACCCCCCGCCCCACCCTCCACCCCAGCCCCGTAGTTTCACTTTCAGAAGGGCTCCCACTCCCTTTCCATTCCAGACACTATCACTCCAACCTTTGATTCCTGGCCGTCCATGGCGCGGGCTTCAGGGAGCATGCGAGGGGAGGGGCGGGCCTTCGGCTCAAGGCAGTGGGCGAGGGACCCTGCAGGGAGCCCCTCCGGCAGGCACACTGGGGCCAGAGGCCAGAGGCGCCGGCCTGCCGGGGTGGGCGGGGTGTGGGAGGGGGGCACGAGCCCACAGCACCCCAGCCTGGAAGTGGGGCAGCTCAGGGAGGATGTCACAGTGACAGCAAAGGGAATGTCGTAAGTCACAGGCCATTCCAGAGGGCTTCAGGAGCTGGCGTGGAAGGGGGTGAAAGGGAGAGAAGGACTCCCCTCAGGGGTGAGGAGGGATGGCCTCTGGGCAGGGGTCAGCAAAGCTGTGAGCACAGGCCTCCTCCTCCACAGTGGATCAGGCTGGAGATGATTCGTGGAGAGGGTCACCGAGACTTCCCAGAAGAGGCAGGCCGCATGTCTTCACCGGGGGGGGGATTCCGCTGCTAGCATCCTTGGAAAAAACTTAGGGAAAATCCAAGGAGGACTGATCCAGGCCTGTCCCAAGCAGGCTGGAGCCACCGGGGCAGGGGCCGGAGGAGGGCAGGTGGAGACAAGCTCGTGCGTTAGTGTCCGAGGGCTCTGCCAGAACACAGTACCACTGGCTGGGGGGCTTAAACAGCAGACGTTTATTTTTTCAAAGTTCTGGAGGCTGGAAATCCGAGATCCAGGTGTCAGCAGCGCAGGTCTCCCCTGAGGCCTCTCTCTGGGCGGGTAGACGCTACCCTCCCCCACATCCTCACACGGTCGTCCCTCTGTGCGTGTCTGTGTGTCTCCTGGTCTTAGAAGGACACCACTCATATAGGATTAGGACTCACCCTAAATGGCCTCATTTTAACTTAGTCACTTTCTTAAAGGCCTTATCTCCAGATTAGTCACCTTCTGAGGTACTGTTGGGAGTTGCGACTTCAACGTAAGAATTTTTTGAGGACAAAATCCAGTCCATAATAGATTGGAAGGCACCTGAGATGCTGCAGCACCCCACTGCCATCTGCAGACAGGCCAGATTGGACCCAGAGATACCAGCACCTCCTCCAGGAAGCCCTCTGGCTTCCCACTTGAGTCATTAGCCCCCTGAGCCTTGGGTACCCCTCTGTGAAATAAGGTCACAAGAGTCCCACCTCAAGCCCTGTGGGCTGGAGGGGCCTTTCCCCCTAGCTCAGGCTGGTCTGCTCGCTGGCCTCCCCTGTCCCCCATGTCTCCAGCAGTCAGAAACCGAGAGACAGAGGGGACACCCCACGGTGCCTGCCCGGGACTCCTCAGTGGGAGTCCCGGGGCCTCTGTGGAGCAAACACCCTCCACCCTCATTGTACTGGAACACCGACTCCGAGAGGCGTAGGAACTGCTCACGGCCACGCAGCCGGTGAGACGCGGCCAGGATTCCAGCTCCGGGTTCTGCCTCTGAGGACTCGGTCTTTCCACAGGGCCGGCCCCTGGCAGACCCTGGGGGCTCTTCAGGCTGACCTTCCTGGTCTCCAGTTCACTGGGCACGTCAGGGTCACCTCGTCTCAAGAGATGGGGTCCCTGGAAAGCTGGTGGTGTCCAGGGCCTGGGGCGTTGCTCTGGGGCCTCTCCCCAACTCCCAGCCCCACCCCACGGCCATCCCAGCCTGTGCCCACTTTTCAGCATGAGACTCTGCAGGTTCTTTCATCCTGTCTCCACGCTGTGGTTCTCCAACCGTCTCAGTAAAAACCCTGCAGAAAAGTCCCAACCTTGTCTCGGAAGAGCCCTAGGCTATGGCGGGATGGCACAGGGTTGCTCTGGCCGGGCTCAGGAGAAGGCAGAGCAGAGGGGGCAGCTGGGAGGGGGAGGCGCAGCTGGGGGCCCCAACTAGAGGACAAGTCCAGCTGCCCTACGTGGGGCTGCACAACCTTGGGAGAGGCACCGGTGACTGAGCTTTAGGGTTCTCCTTCATAAAATGCAATTGTTGGCATCAAATGGGCCCACGGTAGCAGAGAACTTGGCTCCCAGGTGGGGAAGGGCAGCCCCACCCGGGGTTCCTGGGAAGCCAAGCTGTCACACCCCGAATGCAGATGCAGGAGGGGGCAAATTTCACCCACACCGCGGCCAGGACCAAACACAGACCAGTCGGAGAGCAGGAACGGGCTTTGGGTCGGGGCAGGGGACGGCGCCTCTCTCCCCGAGGCGGATATTGCAAAGTTGAGGTAGCCCATCTCCGACCTGCACTAGGCAGTGACCCCAACCAGCCGCAGGATGATTCCCAAGGCCCTTTCCCCAGGTCGGGCGCGCCTGCCTGCCTGCCTGCCGGGGGCGGGGCCTCAGGAAATTTGGGCGGGACTACAGGGTGGGCGGGCATCCACTTCTGGCACCGCCCCCTAACGGGCACAAGCCCTTGCGAGTGAAGGTGAGTCGGCTGGGGGCCCTGTCTTCAAGGGACTGGGTCCTGCAGGCTGGGGGCCCAAGCTCGGTGGGGCAAACAGATGCTCTGCTCTGCTCTGCCCTGCCCCCACTGGACTGCCTCGGTGGGTCGGACTCCCCCCACCCCTGGGCTCACTGAGCACCACAGGGTCTTGGGACCTCCAACTATGGGTCACCTCCACTCAAGGCCTGCCTGGTAGATGGTGGGCTCCAGGGTGGTATTGTGGGTACCACTCAGGCCTGGGGCTCAAGGGACCTGGATTCTGTCCCAGCTCAGCTACTTGTCAGCTGTGGGACCTCGGGAAAGTCCTATATAAATGGGTGTAACACTGTGCCCGGGAGGGCCCCGAAATCTCAGTAAATCTCAGGCCACACCCTGGCTGGCCCCCCTCACATTCCGCACCAGGAATATGGAAATCATCCCTGTTTGCTCAAGTGCCTTGCCCCATGTCCCGTGTGTCAGTCTGCAAGTCCTGGGGTGCTTCCTGTGAACTGTCTGCCCCCCGCCCATGTCCCTGTGGGACCACAGGAGGGCTGGCAAAGAGGGACAGGAAGGACTTGGAAGGGCAGTCCAACGCCTCTCCTAGAGACCTGGGGGGACTAGGGAGACATCTGGGACTATGACCGTGGCCCATGGGGCCACGGGGTTAAAATGAAAACAGGCTGCCGGGGCCAACTTCTGCACCTCCGCCTCCCACCTCTCCTGCGTTTGGGGGGTGGGTTATTTTTAGAAGGAAGGCGTGCTGGAGAAAGCGCCTTATTCATCCTTGAGGGCAGCAAGGCCTCCAGGAAAGAACAGAAGGGCCTGTGTATCCTGCCTGCCCCCACGAGCTCACCAGGGCCCTGTCCCACCCGACCTGGGCCCGAGGACTTTGTTGAGCTAACATTTATGCAGGGCTGCCTCCTGCCAGGCCCTAAGCTTCCTCTGTCCTGGGTCAGGCTAGCCAAGGGCAGGGGACCAGAATGCGAGGATGGGAGGGGGGGCGGCCCACCTGGGCCCAGGCAGTGATCAGGTTTCTGCCCCCCATCCTAACCCCAACCAGCCAGGAGGGCTCCCCTGGTACAGAGGAGGGACAGAGCCAAGAGACAATGTCGCTGGACCCCATGGAGGGACAGGACCCTCACGTGGGCAGGAAGAGGGGCCTCCACACTCAGCCCCAGGGATCCCGTCATAGCCGGGGCCAGGACAAGCCTTGGGTGCCTCTTTCACACGTCAGTGTTGTTCATCTGCAAAGTGGGACTTTTGCAAGGATTTAATGAGATCCAGCCTGGTATAGGACACCCCATCCCATGGACCATTCCTGTGCCCCATGCACCCAGTGAGGAGGGGTGTGAGAGGAAGGAATCTTGCCCTCAGGGTCCAGCCAGAGCTGGAGGCCCCAAGGAGAGGTGGGAGGGCCACCCGGAGGAAGCTGGTCCTGCCTTGGGCGGTCCCAGCTGAGGCCGAGCAGAGCAGAAGCCTCTGGGCAGGGGAGCCCGAGGAGCAAACTCCACGGCCCCTGGATGGCCCCACCAGCCACCCCACCCCCAGTGTAGAACACCCGCGTGGTCCCTCACTTGGCACTCTGGCCTGGTCAGCGTGGGCTCCGAGTCACGGCCCTTGTCTGGAAGGCCATGGCAAAACCAAAACTGTCCCCAGCCCTTCGAGTCCCTAGCAAACATGCCCGCCAGCCACCAGGAAGGGCCTTTATTTCTGCTTCAAACCTCAGGACAAGGAGGGTGTGATCCAGACCTGGGCTGCGGATGGGAGAGGGCAGGCCTGCAGTCCTGGCCAGACCCCGTGAGGCCGAGGAGGTGGCTCCGCTCCCCCCGCTCCAAGCGTCAGCCCAGCCACCCCGGGGCTGAGGCCCTGTCAGCTGTCAGCGAGCAGGGGCAGGGTCTGCAGGGCCCCCCCTCCCAGCAGAATCCGGCCATGTCCCTGTCGCCTCACTAGGGGGCTTGGGGAGCCTGGTCCTTGCAGCTGGCCCGCTCACTGCTGGCGTCATCTGGAGCCTTCTCTGGTGCTTCCCTAGGTGAGGGGGCTGCAGAAACATAAAGGCCTCCGTGTTGGTGGGGCTGCATTTCTGATAGGCTTGCAAGGAGTTGGAGGGTCTGGGGGAGGGGGGGCGGGGTGCTTCAGCCAGGCAGGGCAGGCAGGGCCCGGCAAGGCCTGGCTCTGGGAGCAGGAGCACTCCCTCCCCTGACACGTCTAACAGAGCAAGGAGGTGGCAGATTGAGGGGAAGTCCAGGGCCCACCTGGAGACCCTCCCCAGAGCCCAAGTTCCAGTGGGTACCCAAGGGGTGGTCCCTGGTGCCGCTCTGGGCCCTGGATGGAACCTGACAGAGGTTGAGGGGGCTTTGGGGAAAGGTGGGGGTTATGGCCCGGACAGGCCCCTTCTGGGCCCAAGCTGTTGGGGGGCCGACATCTGAGGAGGGGGAGAGGGCAGGAGGGTGCTAGGCGGCCCCAGCTGAGGCCAAATTCATTTCCTCTTCAAGAGACAGACTCCCCAGGGGACGAAACTTCCCAGGGCACAGCTCACCCCTCATGTGCCCTCCACAGAGGCCCCCATTGGCCAGCCTGCTGTCTCTCCCATGCCTCACACCTGGCCCCTGGAAGACCCCTCTCCTGCCCACACATCCTCCTCCTTCCAGAAGCTTCCTTGGCTCTGGCAGCCCCTTGGCCTTTGACCAGGCACCTATGGCCAGCAGGCGAGCCTGCTACCGGGCTGGCGCATCTCCCCACATCATGGGCACCTGGGTCAAGCCTGCTCAGCACCCATCCCCTCACCTTTGAACCACACTCGTCTCTAAGGCAATGAATCAGGAGGGAGAGAAGAGCCGGATCTCTGAGTGGGAGCATTTAGTCCCGGGTCCAGCAGACCTCTCATGGGCCAGGCCTGGGGCCACCACAGCCGACGGTGTCCCCGTGTGCAGGTGGGAGGGGACATTGGACGGCGAGGGGGTCAAGGCCAGGAGGCCCCCAGGCGCCCACGCGGAGGCTCGGAAGATGGGCACATGGGAGCGGTGGGGGGCCCTGCTTGCAGGAGCGGGCAGGAGGAGCCCCTGCTTCTGACATTTCTCTTGGCACCCCCACAGCCCCTCACTCACCAGCAGCAACCCGGCTCTTGGCGGACGCCCTCAGGGCACCCTCTGGGGGCCAACGCAGCTCCCCACTCTCCACAGAACCCACCTCGCTGGACTCCACCACAATTGAGGGCAGCCGCTGGCCCAGCCGAGGGCCCTTCTCCCAGGCACCTGCCGCAGTCTGCAGGGAGGGTGGGCAGCGGTCGGGGTGATGCCGAGCCCCGGGCTCCCTGCTCCCTCCCACACCTGTCCTGCACTCTGTTCACTGGGAGGATCAGGGGCCCTCTCTGCCCAAGCTTCACGTGTGTGTGTGTGTGTGTGTGTGTGTGTGTGTGTGTGGCGGGGGCGGGTGCAGGTGCCGGCCCCTCCCCCATCCCACCACTGGGGTTGGAGCACTCAGCACCTGGGGCACCAAAGGGCACCAAATGGGCTCAGCCCTTAGGCCCATTTCACAGACAGGAGCCTGAGGCCAGAGAGGCCAAGGCCACACTGTGGGTGAGTGAGCCCAGGGCTTCTGTGCATCCCCAGCTGCCTCCTGTATCCTGCACATCCCCTTCCTGGGGTCTTCCCTGCTGGGCCCTTGGTCTCCTCCCCAGCTCAGAGGAGCTGGGAAGCTGTTACCATGGCAACCGGAGGCTCTCTGGGCTTGCTCTAGGCTCATTGTTTGGTGCCCACAAGAGTGTGCGGGGGCTGCCTCCCCAAGCCCTCCTGGTGCCCTCAGCAGCTCCGCCTCCCATCCAAGGCCTTCCGAGGTAGGGGCCTGAGCTGCAAGTGACGCCACAGCAGCTGACGCCTGCACTGTCCCGCATCCCTCCGCCCCTCTGCCCCAGCAGGCCCCCCTTCCTGGAGCTCCCCACCCCACAACTCTCTGATGTAGACCTGCTTGGTGCCTGGCTCCCTCCCCCAATGGCGTGAGCGCCTTGAGGAAAAGCAAGCACACAGCTGCAGGGTTTTGCTAAATGGCTCGGAACCCCCACAGCAGGACCATCTGAACATGTGTTTAAATGCACATTCCTGGGCTCGAGCCCAGACTCTCCGGGTGGGGCCCAGGAATCGGCATTTCCGCCGGGTACCACAGGTGACCCCACGGGGCTGGGACATCTGTGGAATCAGAGGAACAGCAGTGCAGGGACCTGGCCACGCCCCAGCGACCGGGCCATCCCGGCTCCTCCTGCTAGCATTGCGGGTCCTCCTGGAATCCCTCCCCACCTGCCGTTCTTCTCCCTGTCCTCCTCTGCGAAGGCCCGCTGACCCCCAACCGGGGCGCTCCTCGGCCCAGAGTGTGCCACTGGGATGGGGGAGGTCCAGCCAGCGGTGCTTGGAGGTCTAAGGCTTGGCGTCCATCTGTCCTGCCAGGGAGGTTGGCCCCCGTGTGACTCTGGGCCAGCCCCCTTCTCTAGCCCCGCTGCCCGCCCGCAGTGCCAACACAATGACAGTGTCCCAACTCCAGAACGCAGAACATTAAGACTGCACCCCTCACGTAGGACTTCACTTTTTGGCTGCATTAACACAGCCCCCGAAAACTAGGGGACCAGGACAGGGGACTCTGGCATTGCCTCACCCAGCAGAGAGCAAACTGCTTTGGGGAGCAAACCCTAGAGTCCTCGAGGTCCAGGAGTGGTGCTGAGGAAGCCAGGGAGGCTCGGCCTTCAATTGCTTTATGCAGCAGACTTCTAGAGAGGAGCAACCGCCTCTCTCACACAGATGGGTAAACTGAGGCATGCCTCAAATCACGGGCCAGGGCTTGAGGCTGGCTTTCTCCTGTCCCCCATGGCTGGCACACCCCAGGGCCCCAACTGCATACCTTTCCTGCTGGCCCTCCAGTCTCCTCCGCTGGACTTAGCTCTGGCATGGCAGGCTGGGGGGCAGTCATGCTGTTGCCACCGCTGGGGTGCACGAAGACAAGGGGAGAAACGAGGTGTCTGCTGTGGGACAGATACTGGAGTCCACTCTCCTCCTGGAAGCTTCCGACTGCTCCAGCCTACACCCAGCCCACCCTGGGCCCACAGCCCCCTGCTTCAGCTGGACCTCTTGCACCCCTGCTCCCCGCCCAAACCCACCATTGGAGGGGGCCCTGGACAGGCACCACCCACCGTGCCCAGGGTTGCAGAAGGGCAGGGGCAGAGCAGGAGAAGCTGACTCAGCCTTGAGACCCACGAAGGCTTCCTTGAAGACGGTCAGCTGATGTGAGGCCTGGGGGCTGAGCAGGAGGCAGCCAGGCCAGTGGGGAGGAGAGATGTCTGCGACAGGGAACAGCTAGGGGAGGGCAAGACATCTGGGGACCCAAACGGGTTTCTGAGCCAGGAGGCTGGGAGCAGCGGGGGTCAGGTTCAAGTCAGCCAGAGGCAAAGGTGGCCACGTCCTCTCTGAGAGCGGACACCCCACACCCGCTCTGGGCCAGGCCCTCGACACCCACAGCCAAAGGGAAAACGGCATCCTGCCTGCACTTGGCCATGCCCACTTGGGCCAGCACAAGGGCAAAGGAGCCCAGCCAGAGATGGCACAGCAAGAGTTTTGGGAAGAGAGACCCTGGCGGGCCTCATAGGCACCAGCCTTGGACTCTCCACCTGCACTTGGCCAGAGGCAGAAATGGGGGAGGGGTCTGGCTGGGAGGCCGCAGGGGGCCACAGGCGAGGGGGCAGGAGTGCTGGGAGGGACCTGGGGCAGAGGGAGAGCAGCAAGCTGGGGGATGGAATGCCTGAGAAGCCTTGCTGGTTGTGGGGGAGGGGTCCTGCGGGCACCCAGCACAGGGGGAGGGTTGCTATTCTGGGATATGAGCTTTCTTTCACCAAACACCCAGCTGTTTGGTCAGGTCCTATTGAGACCCAGGCAAGGCTGGGAGGGGGCCATAGGCCTCCACCCAATCCCAGAGCGGGAGGGAGTGAGTGCCTAGCCTCCCTCTCCCAGCCGATGCGCCCGCATCAGTCCTGCCACATGAGCCCCTCTTGGAATCCCATCCCAGGACTCAGAACCTCAGCTGGAGCCGGGCGCAGCCAGGCCAGAGACCAAGAGACTGGACTCAGAGATCCACACAGGTTCGAGAAAGAGCGGAAAGCAGAAGAACCAGCCGGCCAGAGACAAAACAGAGGTGACAGGACTGGAGAGAGAAGAGGGAAACAGAGCCAGAGGGACCATGCAGATAGAGGGAGAGTGGCGGAGAGATGAGAGAGGCCGATGACAGAGCTGTCCCCTTGGGCTGAGCCAGGGGCCAGGCAGGCAGGCAGCAAGTCTTTAGGGGCTGCCTCCCCGCTGTCCCGCGCCGGGGTCCAGCGCGAGCGGCAGCATCCGCACCTCAGGGACTCCCACCCCCCACACCTCCGCCGGCGCCCAGGTGGGGCAGGCCAGGTGTGGCTGTGCACAGCCCCCAGGAGCACTGCTCTCGCCCAAAGCCCGGCGTCCGCAGCCGGCAGCTGAGCGCGGCCCCCACTCGCTCCTCTTTCCCCGGGGCAGCTCCGACTCGAAACCCCCCAAACTCCCCCCCTCCTCCCCTCCCAGCCAGGGCGCACCGGGGGCGAGGGCCGGGACTAGCGTGGGGGGGGGCACCCCTTGCGCCTCGCTCACACTCACCCTCCGGCGCTGGATGCTCTCGCCGGGTCGCCAGGCTCGGCTCGGAGCTGCGAGCCTGGGTCCGCCCTCCCTGGCGGCCGCCCGCCCTCCCGCGCGCTCTCCGCCCACACGCGCGCTCCCGGCCCCTCATTCACACTCAGGCCCCGGGGCGCTTCCGCGCTCCCAGCCCCAGCTCCCAGGTAGCACCCCGGCCGCAGCCTCCCTTTGACAAAACAACATCCCCCAGAACCTGATCCCAGTCACTTGAGACCCCAAGCCTCAGGTTCGAGGTTCAGGAATTGGGGTGGGGGTCAGATTTCAGCGGGGCCAGATACAAGGAAGGAGGACACCCTCCAATTTGAAGGAGTGAAGAGAAGGAAAACAGGCGGGTTGGCCAACAGGGTGGGGGCAGGGTGTGTTACTGCCCTGCTTCCTGCTCATCTTCATCCCCAATCCCATTCCTGAAAAGGAACGAAAGCGTCCTGGGACAGTTTCGTTCGGCCTGGTGTGCAGACCTGACGCCTGAGGCCAAGGTGCATGGCCTCTGGCCCACATAATTCCCCACCCTTCCACCATCCAGCACCTAACACCCACCATCCTTTATCTAACACCCAGCTTCTAGCCAACATCCACAGTCCACCACTCAGCATCCGCTCCTCCAACCATTATGCACCATGCACCACCTATCCACGAATCCTCTACCGACCAATCACCGTCCAGGCACCATCCCACATTCATTAACCTTCCAACCCCAACCACCACCCACGATCCAACCGGTATTCATTTCAGCCATGCATCCATCCATTCGCCACCCATACCCACTATTTACTAAGCATCCATACACCACAAAAATACCCATCAGTCCAACATTAATTCACCATCCATCCATCCACCACCTATCCACGCATCATTCACTGTCTAACAGCTTTCCATCAATATTAAACCACTATCCATCTACCATTCATTTATCCATCTACCATATGTCTGGTTGTCATTAATCAATCTATCATTTGTCTACTGCCCATTTACCTGGATTTATCCCCTACCCATCCACTAGCCTCCATCTATACGATCAGCCACAATTCATCCCATCTACAATTCAGTTACCAATCACCATCACTCCTCCATTCATATTTCTATGAACTATGACCCACCATCCATCCATTCACTAACCATCTACCATCCACCCAACTCTTTTCCCTATCCACCACATACCTATCCATTCATTGTCCATCTCACAATATTCTCTGTCCATCATCCAGCCATAATTCACTATTCATCCAAAACCCATTCAGGTATCTTCTACCATCCATCCATATTCATCCATTATAGAAAAATTTATTGAGCGCCTTCTATGTGCCCACTTTTGTTCTAGGGGCTGGAGGTAGAGAGATAACAGTGAGCATTCAACCGCCATACTCCATCCACCATTACAATCCATCCACGATCCGTCCATTTATCAACTGTGCATCAGCTCCCACCCGTTACTCACTATCCATTTAATATCCATCTTCATTATTCATTCACCATCCACTTGCCATGTACCCATCTTCCTCCATTTATACACTAAACAATGCATTTACCATACACCACTCACCATCTACCATCCGTCCATCAACTCTCCACCATCTTCTCCTTCACTTTTCACCTTTCATGCTTCCATTTTCTGAGATGTAGCCGTCTGTCATTTAATTATCATCCATTCATCACATAACCATCCATTCAGAATCCACCCATTCATTATCTTTTCATTACCCACCTTCCATCTGTACTCCCATAGCACACAAACCACGACCCGTTGACCTAGCAACCGTTCATTTGTCATCTTTTTCTCTACTCGTGCACCATTCAACCCCTTGTACATCATTCACAATCCATACATCCTCAACCATACATCCATTCACATTTATCTGCCATCTAGCCATCCATTCTCTATGGATAGACGCATCATAATCATCCACTTACTATTTATCCACCATCCATCCATGCTTCCATGATGCAGCCACCCACCGAGCATCCACCATCCACCACCCATTATCTGTAATTCGTCCTCTATCTATAGATTCTCTCAGTACCCATTTAGTACCTCCCTCTACCATGCTTCCGATACTTATCCAACCATTATCTATACACTCATCCACGTCACACACACACACACACACGCACGCACGCACGCATTCTACATTGCATCCATCTTTCATCCATTAATTCATCTCTCCATCCAGTCATTCATCCCCTACCAACCATGCATTCACCTAGTATTTCACCCATTCATCATTCTGCCCAGCATTCATCCGTTACCCCTATATCCTTGTCACCCATACACGTAAACGTCAGTTGACTTTTTTCACTTCTCTCTACCAACCATACCAATCATTCTCTCACCCACCTATCTTCTCACCATTCCTTCACCCATCCAATCATAAACTAAACATGCATTAATAAATATTAATATGAAACACGTATTACTCAACGTTCGTGCTGGGTTCTAGGATCATCGAGATGAATAAGAGCCCATCCAATTTCATGGTCTGATGAATTTACAATCTGACGATCCAAAAAGAAGAGACAAGTCAGACAGAGAAGTGTCATTGTAAAAATATATGCTGTGTCTAAACCTTGGTGCCTCCCTCTCCTGGCCATAGGGAAGCCAGAGCTCTGTGCACAAGTTTCCCAGGGGGAGGGCCAGGAGCGGACATCACAGCAGATCGGCAGAGGCCTGATCTGGCCATGGAGGCTGCAGTTTGGGAGACCTGATGATGTGGGTGTAAAGAGGGGTAAGCCTGGAAAAAGAGGTTGGCAGAGGTCATGCAAGACTAGGAACACCCGGCTAAGGGATAGATCCCTGATGATGGGTCCCTGACGACAACAGTGAGCTCTAGGAGGGTTTTAGGCAGGTAAGTATCCCAGTCAGCTAAGTTCTAAGCAAGTTCCACATGCATTTCTCCACTGAAGAGTACCTGAACCAGGCAACCAGAAGGACAGGGGCCTGCCTTAGGGTCACACAGCAATGCCAGAGTGGTGCCTGTGCCTGCAAGTGTACCATCCCTACACCTAGACACCCTGTGTCAGGAAAGTGTATGTTGGCATGCTCCCATTTACACCCCCCAACCCCCAAAAGGCCACTTTCCACCTGGGGCAGGAATTGCTCTTCCTACTTGTTAATGAGGGTGCTAGCTGTCACCTAGGGTGTTGGTTATCATCCAAGGTGTTAGCTGACAAGGGCCTCACGGCTCCTGGGGATTGCTGCTAACAGGCTTCTCAGGAAGTGCTCAAGGCCCTTGAGGCAAAGGCTCTGGTGGTGGAGCAGCAGGCTGGGGACAGGGAGTATCTTTAAGGACAGGCCTGGAGGCCCATATCTGAGCCCGCAGAGTCAGCCTTGGGGCCCATCTTTGCCTCTAGCCTCCGATGGTGCTCCTCCTCCTCCTGCCCGGCCTCCACCAGGAGACGGGCAGTTCTGGAGGCAGGAGCCTTGTGTCCTGGCCTCACTCAGCCTTTGCTGTGTATCCTTGGGAGGCCCTGCCCCTTTCTGGACCTGTAGTCCCTACCGACGTAGTAGGAGGATAGAGTGGACCAAGTGAAGAGTAAGGACCAACGATCTCTGAGGTTCCCGCACTGATGGCCGCGGTGAGACTAGAATTATGCCCTTAACCACCCCCTTACCACACACACCCTCCAAAGCTTTAATGGGGGTGGAGGGCAGCCTGCCCCCATGCGCTGGGGGTAGCCAGGGCAGGTGGAATCCTGGTTCTGGTCCAGGAAGGTTTGCTCTGCGCGCCCTCTTGCGGCCGTTCTCGGGTAAAACACCCCAGACTCCCAGATGGCCGCCGCAGGGTAGCGACAACACAGCAGCTTTGGGGTGTTAATTTGAAACATTTAATATTTTGAAGTGGGACACGAGCACCATCGGCCTGTTCTTTGTCCTCACGTGCTGATCCTCGAGAGGCAGCTTCAGGACCGAGCCTCGACGCCCTTGGTCCTAAGGGTCCTGACTAAATTACCCCAGGTGAGAAGAGGACCTGCTAAGGGATGAATTGACCGAGATGGTTAAGGAAAGGTCTGGCTGGAGAAAACCTCCATCCCCTTCTACTGACTGTCTCATCTCAATAAAATTTCCACCTGTCTGGCACCAACACTAAATCTTCAGCCCCTCGAGATTGGTTGACTGCACAAAGTTTCAGGACCTTTCTCTCTAATGCAAATAATCAGATTTCAGAGTTTTATTTTATTTTTTAAGATTTTATTTATTTGACGGGGGGGGGTACACAAGCAGAGGGAGTGGGAGAGGGAAAAGCAGGCTTCCCGCTGAGCAGGGAGCCTAATGTGGGCTCGATCCCAGGACCCTGGGATTATGACCTGAGCCTAAGGCAGACGCTTAACGACTGAGCCACCCAGGCGCCCCAGATTTCAGAGTTTTTAAAATGTCATAATAAGAGAATCACACCAACAGAGGCAGTCCCAGGAAGCAAGGGTGAGCAGGTGGGTGGGCACAGTGCAAAGCACCCTTCCCAGGGTCTATAGGACCCAGGAGCCTCCAGCGTTGCCATCAGCCACCACCGCAGCATCCCTGAGGCCTGCAGGTGTGCCCTGGGGCAGAGGGGCGGGGTGGGCGGGGTGGGGGGAAAAAATCTGTCCTCCCTGGGAGGCTGGAGTAGGGATAGGAGAAAGACGCGAGCCTGTCCTCCAGACCTGAACCGCCCTCCCTTGACCTGCACTGCGCAGGACTGAGCATGGGGGGTTGGGGCGTGTGAGGGAGTCGGGGTGAATGAGGCTGGGTGTCACTTGGGCTGCCAGGCCCATCCCTTCGGGGCTCCAGGAGTCTGGGGTGGGCGTTCCCGGTGGGCTGCGGGGCTTCGCTCCAGCACCCCTCCCAGCCTGGGAAACACCGCTCAACGTCCAGGGACCTCCCCGATGGTGGGCGAAGGGGCGGCCATGCGCACCAAGAGAGCCTGGGGGCGCCCATCCCTCCGCCCCATTCCCCACGTCCCACTCCCCACGAAAGAGGGAAAGACAGCTTCACGGACGACCCGCCTGGGGGCTTCGCTGCCCTCAGACGGGCGCTGTCCGATGCCCCGCTCTCCCCTCGGACCAGGTGGCTCAGAGTCTGTCTCCTGGTCTCAGTTTCTCCAAGCCTCGGGCCCTCCCTTCCTCCCCGCGGGGACGGGTGCAGATTCCCGTCGCCGGAGCCAGGGGGCATCCGGTTGACGTTCCTTCCCCACTCAGCGCCGCCCGCCCGCAGCCTCTACCCCTGGCACATCAGGAAAAACTGGGGCTCGAAAAGAGGGGGTCGCGGGAGCAAAGCCGTCCAGGCTCCCTGGCGGGCGCCCCGCACAATACAACCCCCTGCGCACTGGCGGAGGAAGGGGCTTGCTCCCCATTTCACAGGCCGGGGAGCCCGCTGGTCCCCCGCGCAGGGAGCTTGACTCCGCGGGCCCATCCGAGGTCTGTAGCCGGTGGCCTGAGAGGAGGTGACGGTGCTTGATTTCGGGCCTGAAGGACAGGTGACATTGGACAGGTGGGGATGGAAGCGAGAGAGGCAGCCCAAGTGTGGGGACTACGACCAGGGCAGGCGACAGTGGGGCTGCTGCCGGGACCTGAGGCTGGTCCCACTGCAAAGCTGACCCAGGCAACAGGGATGGAAGAGAGCTGTCCAAGGTCACGCTGCCCGCCGAGGTCACCGGGGCAGACGTCATCCCACCCGCGTCCTGCTAGCAGGGCGCTGGCCCCACCCCACTCTGGGCCCGCCCACCACTGGGGACAGTGCTGTCGCCAGTCCTTCCAGCTGCCTCACTCCAACCCACCCCCAGAAAGTGAGGGTGGGCAGGATACCTGGTGGTGGGGTGGGGGTGGGGTGTCAGAGTTTTAATGTCTAGAACCTTCAGAGGTCTACCCACTGCCAGAAGCAAAGGGCAGGACCCGGCTGGCCATCCTCAGAGATCCCAGGTCTCACCACATATGGCCACCCATCCCCACCCCACTAAGCCACAGCTCCTGTTCACAGAGGTGGTGACAGACCCTTCTCCAGGAAGCCTTGGTAAATGAGCCGTGCCTGCCCTGAGCCACCTTTGTGTAAGACACGTAAAGTTTAAAATAGGTGCCCCTTTAATGCACACAGACGTTCGTAGAGCGTAGCACGGTTCTGGGGTGGATACACCGGAATTCTAGCAGCCCTGCCTGGGGGCTTTGCCTGGCTCATTTAATCATGGACACCCTACAAGGAGGGTATTTTATTATCCCATTCTATGGAGGAGACAAAGGCACAGAGAGGCTGAGAAACCTGCCCAGGGCCACAGAGCTGAGTGCGAGCCAAGGCTGGGATTTGGAGGGGGCACACGAGACTGCTCACCGCCTCGCTGGGCTGCCGCTCTGGCTTACTGGGGTACTGGGGCGCGGGGCGGTGGGGAGGCACACCTCTCGCGGTACCTCCACTTACCGCTGGCCACACCCCAGTTGGGACGCGGCCAATCCGGTCGGTCCGCCAGCTCTCACCGTAGCCCTGGGAACAGGTACGGGCTCAGACGCAGACGCCGAGAGGGAGGGGGCTTGCCTCAGGGCTCACCACGCAGAGTTGAGCGTGGGACTCTGTTTTCCCGGCCCCTCCTGCCTTCCAAGACCAGGGGCCGCAGGCGAGCCCTGGAGTCGTCCCTCTCTCCACGTCCCGGGGGCGCCGAGTCCCTGCAGACCCCGGGTGGGGGGTGGGGGTGGTGGCGGGGTTGTAGGCCCTGGGACCGCTCAGAAACTGCCCACTCCCCGGCAGCCTCCCGTTAATCGATTCTTCGGGCCGGCGGAGGCTGGGCTCTAAAAGCCCCCACGTGAACCCTCTGCGCGCTGGGGGGCAAAGCCGTGACCGCGGGCCCGGGGACAGGCCGGACCGGAGCCAAACGGCGCGGGGGTGGGGGTGTGTGTGTGTGGGGGGGAGAGGACGGCTCTTCCTCCCAGCCCCGCCTGCGGGGTTCAAGGCCTGGAGGCCGAGCAGGCTGAGTGATGGGACCTGGCACCCCTCGATCCTGCCGGCCCCTGAGCGGGGAGCAGCGGAGGAGAACGCACGCCCAGGCGCGGGCACTCCCGTACTCCCGTCGCCCCCGAACCCGGCCCCCGCAGCCCCAGTCGGTCCCGCCCCCCACGGCGGGTCCTGCGGCGGCGCGGGCCCCTGTTTCCTCCCGCGTCCATTCACCGAATGCGCAGTGCGACAGCTGCCGCCCCGGGCGCGCCTCGTGAGTGCGAGCAGAGGGCCCCCGACCCTGCGCCCCGCGGCGTGCGCTCCGCATGGAGGGGAAAGGCCGGAAGAACCGACGCGAGGGGCGGTGCGGGCCGCGGGCCCTGCGGGGAGGGGCCCGGCCTCCGACTCCCTGACCCGCGCCCAGTCCGCAGGGAGACTCGCGCTGGGGGTCTCCACGGCCGATTTAGGGAGCTGGTCCTCCGAGCTCGGCGAGGGGCGCGGGGCGGGTGAGATCTACTGAGGATAAAGGAGTTGTGAAGTGCCTTGTCCGCCCACCCCGCGCATTACCCCCACTTAATCCGCACGAGGTGGGGAGCATTAGACCCATTCAGCAGGTAAGGGGTAACTTGCTAATGGGTTTCGTTCTTCCGCTGGACTCAGGTGAGGCAGGGGACTGGCCACGGGGGTGTCCAAAGTAGGTGTCACCCTGAAGGTGACCGCACCCTGGGTTCCCTCTCTCTGTTCCGGGGGGTGGGGCTGTTCGTGCCCACCATGGCCCAGAACAGAGGCCCTGGAAGGAAACGGAATCAGTCCAGAGCCCCTGGGCTGGTTCTCAGTCTTGAGCATGCGGCCGAATTACGGGGAGGCCCCTATTCCACTGGTTCTGGGTCAGTGAGTCTGACGTGCGTTTCTAACAAGTTCCCAGGGGGCGATGCAGCTAGTTGGGTCTGGGGACCGCACTTTGAGAACCACAAGGTGGAAGGGGTGGCAGAAGGACAGGAATAGCCTCAGTCTGACCCTCCTAGGCCTCCACGGTCCACATTCCAGGCTGGACATGTCAGCCTTGCAGCCTGGGGACATCTCTGTGCTCAGGGGCAACACTCAGGCCTCTGCTGGCCACACAGACTTAGAGGAAGTTCTGACTCGGCCGGGTGCCCCTGGGTGGGTCTCTTGGCCACTCAGAGCCTCAGTTTCCTCAAAGATTAGCGAGGAGGAGAACAAGACCGAGTGCAGATAAGCAAGAGGCTGCGTGGAAAGTGCTCGACAGATAGAAGTCTCTGGGTTATTCTTTTTTCCCAGGAGGGGACACCAGCCTGGTTTAGAAGGTCTAGAAGGAGGGCCTTGCTACTTTGGGGAAGGCAGCGTGGTGGGCCAGGGCCAGCTCAGAAGCAGGCCCGCTATTTCCCAGCAGCTGCTTCACTTCCCCGAGCCTCGGTTTCCTCTTCTGAAGCAGGGGGCCGTTCCTGTCCCTGCCTCACCGAGTTCTCAGCGGGCTGGTCTGCAAAGCCGTGCACAGAGCACTTAGAGTGTTTTCAGGTTTTGTTGCGGAGCCTTGATGTCCTCCCCCAAGCTGCCCCCAACACGCGTGCACTCTGGATGCCTCCTCCCTGACTCCCTGGTCCGGCCTGCATACGTGCTCCTTCCAGGCAGTGAGTGGTTCTTTCTGCATTGCTGTAGGCTCTGGAACAGAAATCCTAGATTGGAGGCTCCAGAGGGCCCCATGTATCCCTGAGACAGTGAGGAGCCATGGAAGGCTTCTGAGCAGGAGAGATGTGGTCAGAGCCAGCCTTTGGGAAGATGCCTCTGGCCATGGCAGAGGGCGGGGGAGACTGCCAGGTAGGGAGGCCAGCAGGGCAGGGAGGCGGTAGTGCATGCTGTCTCGATCACCACCTTGTCTCGCCTTCCAGCATCGTTGCCGTCAGCAGCCACTATCTGTAAGTACCACCACGGGACTTTTGCATAGAAGGTGCCCAGTGGGACTGCAGGCTATGGCCATGACCTCTGAAGTCTTGCAGCCTCTGCAATGCAGGGACTCCATGTCCCTTTCAGATGAGGAGCTGGGGGTCACAGAGTCAGCCTGCTGCTTCTGGTCTGGTCCTCTCACTCAGCCTGCAGAGCATCCTGCATGGGCAGCTGCTGGGCACTGCTGGGTTCAGTGCTTTGGGATGCCGGGAACATTCCTGGAGGCAATGGGGCGTCTCAGGCAAGGATATGCATGGGGGTATTAGGAGAGCAAGGCTTGCAAACTCACAGTCCGGTCTATGTCAAGATGCCAAGGAGACAAGAAGCAGCACGCTCGAGAGAGGACTGTCTAGCCTTCCCTCCCTCCATCCCTGCCACCCTCCCTGGGCTCCCAGCCTCCTTCCTTCATGCACACACGTCTCCGTGGGTACTTTCTTTGTGTCTGATCCTGGCAGGGTACTGGCTCATGCCCCTGATCTTCAAAGTCCTCCATGTTGTCAGCTGGGAGGTTGAGCAGGAGGACAAACACCCTTCAGGAAGAGCCACGGCCCAGAGACTTGGGTGGCAGGAAACCTCAGGAACCGCCACCGGGGTCACCATGACCGCAGGACCCAGGCGGCAACTGGCAGGGAAAGTGGGGCCATTGCAGAAAGTTGCATCGGCCAGGGCCCACCCGTGCATGTCTGGCCTGCCCCCTCCCTGCTGTCTCGGGCTGGCCACCTTCGGTTCCCATTCTGTGCCTGGAGAGCCTCACATGGCTTCTTCTTTCCTGCTCATGTCTTAGCTGCAGTGGCACCACGGGGCAGAGGCCTCCCTGGGTCCCCCATCTCTGTAATGCAGGTACCCCCTCCTTCTCCATCACGTTGCCGAGTCTGCTTTCCTCGAGGCCCTGGCCACTCTCCAAAGTTCTCTCTCTCTCTCTGTGCCCTGGTCTGTGGTCTGTCCCCGGACTAGAGTGGACGTTCCAGCATCCATCTGGGACACGGCTGTACTCTCGGTACCCAGGGCTGGTGCTGGCACGTGGCAGGCCTTCAGCAGCTTTGGGTTGGTTGAATGAATGGATCCCCGTAATTTTTTTTTTAAGATTTTATTTATTTATTTGATAGAGATAGAGAGAGGGAGAGATAAGAGAGAGGGAGAGCCCAAGCAGGTGGAGTGGCAAGCAGAGGTAGGGGGAGAAGCAGGCTTCCCGCCGAGCAGGGAGCCCAATGCGGGGCTCGATCCCAGGACCCTGGGACCATGACCTGAGCCAAAGGCAGCCGCTTAACCGACTGAGCCACCCAGGCGCCCCGATCCCCATAATTTTTTTAATGACTACATGGACCATTATGGATCTATGTGTCTAGGGTTGGAAGTTCAGGTTTTCATTATTTAATTGCAGGTAACTGATAATGAATATTACTGGTACATATGACTGCCTCTGTCAGAGTCCCAGCAGGGGCCCGTGAAAGCAGGAAATCAAGGACAGCACAAAAGGTGGCCTATTTACCAAGGTGTGGGCAGGGTGTGGGGCTCTCGGGAAGTGTGGGCAACCTCCCAGGGCTGGCAGTGGCTGAGAGCTTTTAGTACCCTGGGTTCTCCAGGGGCAGCAGGAAGGAGGGGTGGCTGGAACTTGGGGGCAGCTGCTTCAAGGAGAGGGGCCCCAGGCAGGCTGTGGCTGCAGTCACAGGGAAGGGGGAGGAGGGGGGTAGATAGCCGTCTGACTCTGCCCCGAGCTCCCCATCCTATAGGTGCAGCCCATTGGGGCGCAAAGCAGGTAGAGAGGGGCAGAGGGCACCTGAGAGGCAGAGGCACGCTGACCACCCTTGTGTCCTTTAGCATCCGCCCGGGTCCTATGCGGGAAATGTGTCCTCGACTGATCATCCTGGGCGATGCCACCCCGGAGTGTGCCATCCTGAGCCTAAGATGCCAGGCCTCATCATAGAAGGGGTGGGGGGGGTGGGGGAGGAAGACGGGCAAGCAGAAGACAGTCCCCATGAGGTCTGTTTGCAGGAGCACCTGCTACGAGGCACGCTCCTCAGCCACCAACCCCCATCCTGCCCTCTCTGCAGGCTCCTCAGCAGCACTGTTTGTTCGTCTTGGTGGGGTGACCCAGACTTTTGTTCCTTCAGGACCTGAGTCCTTTATGGGCCTGTCATGAATGAGCTCCCTTCCCTATCCCAGGAAGAATCGTTAATCACCACAGTGAAACCTCTGGGCTCCAGACGTCATCCCCTGCCCCAGCCCCGTGCATAGAACCAATGCAAAGTCTCTGATGCTTGGGTTCAGTGTCCCAGGCCCACAGTGCTCGCTTCTCTGCCTGCTGGTTCTGTGGCATGAGGAACCAGAAATAGCTGGTGGGGGGCAGGGGCAGCCTCAGCTTTAGTGCACTGGAAGCATGACTGTCTCCTGATGAAGGCATTCCTCTCTTGGACACCAGCCCAAGGTCACAGGAAGGAAAGCAGAAATTCTTCCAGTGTGTTATGCGGTGTTCTAGCGAGAGGGAACAGTCCCACCTCCACTGCATGGCTCCCGCACCCGCGCATTTGGGCGGTGGAGGGGGTGGCACTATATCTTGCCTTGCGGGTCGAGGCACACACCACAGTCCGGACCGCCGGGACCGGGGTGTTGGCTCTCCGCCAGCACCATAACTAGTCTTCTGCAGACCATTCTACTATTCTCTGAAGCACCTCCTTTGGGGTGTCGGGGCACATGGTAAGTCCAGGGAATTTCATGGACATGGGCTGTCTGCCTGCTGTGCTTCCTTCACCAGAAAATGAGGCCTTCAGTCTAAGGCGATGCTGGAGTTGCCTTGGTGATGGATAAATAAAACATTCTCCAAGTCTACAAATGGTGGTGCTGGCAGAAGTGACGTGGCAGGAAAGGCGAGTACTGACCTGAAGTATGCAAGGACCAACCACTGCCCTTTTCATGATGGAAGGGGTCCAGCATCACCAACCTGGCATCTAGGCAACTGCCCGTCCCCCGGGGGAATGGCACCATAATAGGAGCTCGCTGTGGGGCCCTAATGTTGACAAGGTGGGCACTCAGCTGTAATGGAAGCCAAGTCAGCTTCAGTGAGGGAAGTCCATGTGGATGAGCCCCTGCATAGCCCCCATGCCTGCCTCCTCGGTCACTAGTACACGGGCCTGTTGAGAAAGCCCCTGTTGAGAGGGGAGGAAAGAGGCCGGTATCCTCACAATGGGTCCACTTGACCCACAAGAGCCTCCTCCACAGTAGATGCCCTTTGATGAGCATTCTGTGCCCATCCTGAGCGATCCATCCACTTGCATTTCCCCCATAGCTCCTAGAAAAAAGTTTATTTTTTCCAAGTTTCTGATTGGTGAGCCAACCCACTAGCCATTGCCTGTGGATCAACCTAGAAGTTTTGCCTCCTGGGGAATTTTCCTTCACCAATGCCTTTCAGGGTTTCTCCTGAGCGTGTCTGCAAAGCGGCAGCCACCCTCCTCTGGCTAGCTCCAGGCCGACCAATCTTTAAATCAGGCCCCACCTTCTCAATCCTTTTTTGATGGGTCACAGCCCTTCCCATGAGGGTGTAGCCATGGGTTCAGAAGAGTTGGTAAAAGAGTAGGAACAGATACCATGGAGGCTAAGCCACCTACTTACTCATGAAGTTTACTCGTTCCTCCCAGGTCGGCTTGGGCTCAGTCTCATCTTATAATCGATTGCTGCATGCACATACAGTTTTATGATTTCGTGGATAAGATACTATCTATTTTGTAACGGACAGCTTGGGTTGCATAGTTTCTTGGTGTCCATGGCCAGGTGTTAAGTCTCTGCTAAGGTCCAGCAGCAAGCTAGGAGCTGTCTTTGAACTGCAGAAGAGCTTTCAGCAGAAGAAGGCATGGCCTTACTCCAAAACCCTGTGTGTATACACAGGGATTTTCCTATTGGGACTTCCCCGCCAAGAGTCTCCGACACACTCACAACAGAGGGTCTGGCTGGGTCATAGCGCTCAGGTGGCAGGGTAGCTTGCACCAAAGCCTGGACCTGCTGGAAAGCTCATTTGTGCTCTGGGTTCCACTCAAAATTGGCAGTCTTGGAGGGCACCCAGCAATGAGTCAGAGAAGCTCGCCCTAGCAATAAATGTGTCTATAAAATCCAACAAGGCCAATCAGGCACTGTGCCTCTGTCTTCATGGTGGGCCTTCTTATGTCTGAAAACGTTTTTATTTTCACCTTCATTTTTGGAAAGTTATTTTTGCTCGGTATAGAATTCTAGGCTGGCAGGATTTTTTTTTTTCAATACTTTTAAAGATGCTGTTCCAATGTCTTCTCATTTATGTAATTTCCAATAAGAAATTTGATGTCATCCAGGGCGCCTGGGTGGCACAGTTGGTTGGGCATCTGAGTCTTGGTTTCAGCTTGGGTTGTGATCTCAGGGTCGGGAGATCAAGCCCCGCATCAGGCTTTGCTCTCAGCATGGAGTCTGTTTGCGTTTCTCTCCCCCGCTCCCGCGCCTCTCCCTCCTTCCACTATCTGTCTCTCTCTCAAGTAAATAAATAAATCTTTAAAAAAAGAGAAATTTGATGTCATCTTTATTTTGTTCTTCTGCTTGTTATGTGTCTTTTTTCCCTGTTTCTTTTTTTAATAACTGAGTTGGAGGAATTCAATTATGGTGTGGCCTTAGTTCTTTCCCCCATGTTTCTTGTGCTTGGGGCTCATTGAAATTCTTGGCTTTGTGAGTTTATAGTTTTCATCGAATTTGGAAAATTTTAAGCCATTTTTTATTAACATATATTAAGCCATTGTTTCTTTAAATATTTTTTCTGTCCCTCCTCTTTCTTGGTCTTCTCCTTCAGGACCCCAGTTATCCATATATTGGGTCACTGGACATTGTCCCACAGTTCACTCATGCTGTTTGTTTTCCTAATTCTTTTTTCTCACTTTTATTTTAAATAACTTCTGTTATTATGCCTTCAAATTCGCTAACCTTTTCCTATATAATGTCTAATTTGCCATTAATCCCATACCGTATGTTTTCGAGAAACTGTAGTTTTCATCCCTAAAAGTTCTATTAGGGTTTTTAAAAAATGTCTTTTGTGGTTTTATTAACTTTTTTTAAACATATGGAATATGGTTATAATAACTGTTTTAATGTCCCTCTCTGCTAATTCTAACATTGTGTAAGTTCTGGGTTGGTTTATTTAATTGGTTATTCTCACTATGGGTTGTGTTTTCTTGTCTGTCTGAATGTTTGGTCATCTTTGATTAGATGCCAGATAGTGTGATTTTATCTTTTTGGGTGCTGGATATTTTTGTGTTCCTATAAAATTTCTTGAGCTTTGTTCTGGGATGTGGTTAAATTTCTTCAAATCACTTTGATACTTTGGGGTCTTATTTATATGATCTTAGGCAGATCTGGAACTAATTCCCATTTCCAAGGCACAACCTTCTCAAGAATTCTACCCAATGCTGGTGAACTGTGAGTTTTTCTAGTCTGGCTGGTGGAAAACAATACTATTCTCAATCTGTGTGAGTACCAGGCACTGTTTTCTCTAATTTTCTTGAATGGTTCTTTCTGTAGCCTTGGGAAGTTGTCCCCCACTAGTGCTAGCTGATATGCTGCTGGGTACCCACTCTGCAGATTTTCAAGGTCCTTTCTCTGTGCGAGGTGCAGGTTTAGAGGGGGTGGCAGGCAGAGACACCCAAGAACTGCCCAGCAAAGGAACAGTGACCCTTTGTCCAGTGTACATGTAATAAATTTATCAGAACAGTAAGCTGAAATTTGGTTGGGGGTGTCAAGAGACAACAAATGTAGAATTCCCAAACGAGGTGTAAGATTACCATATGTAGCCTGTCAATAGAAATGCAGGGAAACCTGTCCCACACCCTGGAATAAAAGGTGTGAGTATCTGATGATGTGGTCCTGCTGGGGCGTGGAGCATGGGGCACGCCTTCTTTTACCTGAAACCTAGGTGAAGGTGGCTTCCCAGGGATTCCTCAGAGAACTTAAGATGTGGCCCTCCATTTGGGGGCATCGTGGACTGGGGATGGACTCCCAGCTACGAAAGGAGGGCTCATGAGCTGCTTTGGGGGTAGAGTGTGCTGCAGTGCTGGGACCTGCTTGCTCTTCAGCATCTGTCAGAGCAAGGGATGCAAGAGTGTTTCCTGTGGACAGATAGGAGTCACAGGGATGGGTCATCTTAGGTCCTGTCTAGTGGTCCTCATAGAGGGGCAGAGGATCCCCTGCAGCCACCAGGTAAACACCCACCCAGGAAAGTGACA
The DNA here is from genome assembly GCF_009762305.2 of Zalophus californianus. Taxonomy (NCBI): domain Eukaryota; kingdom Metazoa; phylum Chordata; class Mammalia; order Carnivora; family Otariidae; genus Zalophus; species Zalophus californianus. The sequence continues at coordinate 2,559,708 of NC_045600.1, forward strand.
CATTGCTCAGGAGAGGGAGCAGGGAGCCTGTGACTATCCCCGGGTGTAGGGGGGGAGTCAGCTTATGCCCTGCCAGACCAGAGGTGAGACTGTAGCTTCCCTCCTCCCTGGTAGTAGCCCCAGGTGGGCGGAAGCAGGGCGAGGCTAGCTGAGGCTCAGGAAGCAGCAAGGAAGGCACCAAGCACAGCCCCTGTCCCCAGTGCTTATCTCATGCCCCCCGAGCTGGGTGCGAGGGGAAGATATTAAGTTAAATCAAGTTCCAAGGTGTCATTCTGCAGGCCTGGGCATTCTGATTTCTGAACTGAGACACTTCAGCTTGAACTTAAAATAAGCTGTGCATGTTGCTGGATTTTGGGCATAATGCTCTGCTTAGCCTGACTTGCTGTGCTGCACAGACCAGAAACCCACAGGAGCCCAAGCAGGAATTTATTGTAAGGATACTGCTACAGACAGAACATGTCCCCAAAACTCATATGCTGAAATCCTAACCCCCAATGGGATATATTAGGAGGTGGGACCTTAGGGAGGTGATTAGGTCTTGAGGGTTGAGCCCTCATTAATGGGATTACTGCCCCGTAGAAGGGCAAAGAACTACCTCTTTCCACCATGTGAGAATACAGCAAGACAGCCCTCTATAAACAGGAATGGGGCCCTCACTCAGAACCTGACCGTGCTGGCACCCTGATCTTGAACTTCTAGCCTCCAGAACCATGAGAAATAAATTTGTCTATAAGCCACTTAGTCTACGGAATTTTGTTATAGCGCCCTGAAGTGATTAAGACATACACGGAGGAACTTCATGGGTGCCTGAAGACACCGGGATTCCCTGGCCTGGAAGACCCAAGACCACTCAATCCATCAGCTGGTCACAGAGTCCCTAGTTCCCGAAACAGCAATTCTAATGCATACCAGCTACCGATGTGAGCATTTACTAGGAGCCAGGCACCATTCAGAGTGCTCTCAGTGGGTGTTCACTCATTTAGTCCTTTCAGAAACTCACTGAAATACAGGGTGGGTCTTACAGTTACTCTCTTTTTACACCTGGGACTGAGGCACAGGAAGATTTCTAGTTTTCAGAGTCGTGGGCAAGACCCATTGGTACCCACGGTGCCAAGTACTGAGGGAGACTATAGGGTGAACTGGGGTCTGACTCAGCCCAGCGAGTCACACAAGGCTGGCCTGAAAGGCAGTGCTCTAAGAGCTATGGGTTGAGCGGACAAAATGAAGGTGGTCAGGGAAGGGCATCCAAGCGGGGAGGTCTTGGCAAGTGCAAAGGCCAAGGCAGGAGGAAGCAGAAACAGTCGAGGTGCAGCAAGGAGGTGAGACTGGAGTCAGAGACTGAAGAGAGTAAGATCAGGGCTGGAGGGTGGAGCAGGGCCTGGCTGAGCCTGCTGGGTTTGGAGACGAGAGAATATATCGTCCAAGTGGGGGCACTGGGAGGATGGACATTGTTGTGCTTCCACTGCGACAAGGGCAATGAATGGGGACCGTCCCAGACAAATTCTGGCATCTCAACACCCTACTTAAAAGCCAAGGTAAAGAATTTGGTCTTTATCCTAAAACCAGTGGGAAATCTCTGGTTTTGAGCCAGCTGGTCTGCTCAGCCCCACCTCCTCCCTCTTAAAGTTGAGGTATCATACATATAAAGTGCACAAATATTTAGAGTACAGTTTGATTAAAAAATATGTATGTACAGATCCATGCTACAGGAGGGTCTGGTCAAGATACAGAATGTTCCTAGCCCCCAGTTCATAATTCCCCCCAAAGTTACCTCTCCTCTGATCTCTAACACCAAGATTGTTTTTGCCCACCTTTTAAAAATTAAGGTGTAACATATACAGAGTAGTTTGAAGGACGTTACCTACATGTACTCCTGCATAACCACCACCCAAATAAAATTATACACCACTTCCAGCAGCCAGGAAGACTCCCTCCTACCCGTTTCCAGTCAATACTTCCTCCACAGAGGTAGCTACTATTCTGATTTGTTTCCACACATTAGTTTTGCCACAGGCTCCTTTCGTTTTCCGTCTGCAAATCTCTATCCGCTCTGCCTCCTTGCCCCGGATCCACTGAAGCCCCCACCCCAACCTCTTCCTCCGGTTAGGCTTCCCCAGGCCCTGCACCCTCCCGCCCAGCTCTCAGCCACCCGCGTGGCGTCAGTGACATCCCACGAGCTCCAGGCGGCCCCTGCTCTCCTGACGCCAAGGGTCTGTTTGGGTGGGGGTGTTCCCCATCACCCTCCTGACCCCGCCACCCAAACAGACCAATAGTCTCACTAAAGCAGGGACTCGCTAGACAAACCCAGCCTGGAGACAGCCGGCCGCTGCCTACCAAAATCCCACCCTAAGACATTTGTTTGCGGTTGGAGTGAGCTGCACAGCAGAATCTGAAGTGCCCACTGCGGGGCACCCCGAATTCACGAGGGCCTGGGTGGCCCGCTGGGTCGCCGCTCTGCAGCGGCCTGTGCCCAGTCCGGGCCTCGGGCTCCCGTGCAAGTCCGGCAGGGCCCCGCTTTCCAAGGCTGCTCTGGGCTTGGAAGCGCCCTGGTTTTAAACCAACGGGTCACGCCGCCGAAGCCCCCCGGCAAGCAAGGGGAGTGGCTATTTCCCCTCGAGTCCCGAGGTGTGCCTGTGCGCGAGCACCGACTCGGCACACCCAGAGCTGGTCCGCGAAGCGCTCACGCACGCCGCCCGGGCGCCCTTTGCGCACGCGCGGACGCGCAATCTCGGCGGCGCACTGACCGCGCGCTCGCCCCGCCCCCGTCTCCTGGCCTTCCCAGCATCCCGGACTCCCTACGGCAAGCGGCGAGGTCCCATCCCGCCGGGAGCCGGGAGCCGGGAGCGCAGGGGCGGGGCGGCGCGCTGAGGTCAGCGCGGCGGCGGCCGGCCCCGCGGTGGTTGGCTGCGCCCGCGCTGGCCGCGCCCTGGTTGGCTGCGGGCCGCGGGGCTGGGCCGCCGGGTCGGGGCTGGGGTCGGGGCTCGGGCGCCGGCCGGGCTTGCGCTACGCTCGGCTCAGCGCCGCTCCGGGTCGACGGCTGGCGGCGAAGGCGGGGAGGGCGCGGCCGCGGGCGGGGCTGAAGGGCACGCGGCGGGCGGCGGAGCGAGGCGAGGCGAGGGCGGGCCGCGCCGGGCGGGGCGGGCGGCGGCGCCGAGGGGAGGAGACCGGCCCATGGACCCGCGGGGCCCGGCGCCCCAGACGCTGCGCCGCCGGGACCGAGCCCAAGATGTCGGCCTAGGCCGGAGCGCGACGACGCGGACGGGGCGGCGACGAGGCGCCGCAGCTGCCGGGGCTCGCGGCCGCCGGGCCCCCGAGGGCTCGCCCTGACGGACTGGCCGAGCGGGCGGCGAGAGTCCGGCGCGTTGGGAGCGGGCCGCGCGGCACCATGTCGGCCAAGGTGCGGCTCAAGAAGCTGGAGCAGCTGCTCCTGGACGGGCCCTGGCGCAACGAGAGCGCCCTGAGCGTGGAGACGCTGCTCGACGTGCTCGTCTGCCTGTACACCGAGTGCAGCCACTCGGCCCTGCGCCGCGACAAGTATGTGGCCGAGTTCCTCGAGTGGGGTAAGTGCGCGCGGGGCGCCGGCCTGCCCCTCCGCCCCCGGCGCTCCTCCTGCCGGCCCGCAGCCTTCCGCGCCTCCTGTCCCCAGACCCGCCGCCCCCTTCCTCTCGGGCCGCTCCTTGCGCCCTGGTCCCTTCGCGGCTCTCGGTCCCTCCCTGCCCTCCTCCTCGGCCCTGGCGCGTCCGCGTTCGGCCGTCCCGCCCCCTCATCCTGCTCCTGGGAGCCACATCCTCCGTTCCCACCCCCACTCCCCGCCGCCGGCCATCGCCCGGGCCGCTTCCTAGATCCACCCTCCGAGTCTGGATATCATTTCCTGCAGCACTCCCCGGGAAATCCGCCCCCACCCCCGCTCCTGCCCCTCGCCCTGGGGTCCAGAGTCAGCGTCGAGGCCCCCCCGCATGCCCTGCTGGCTTGTGGGGGCAGCCGCGTGCGGTTTTTACATCTCCGTTCTCCACCGCCCGGTGGGCCCCCTGTCTGCGTGTGCATTTCCGGGGAGCCCGGTTCTATCGCTGCCTCCTAGGCGACAGCCTGCTGCATCCCCTGGATGTCCAGGGCTTGAACACCCTTTACTGGAGCACCTCCAAGGGAGTTTTCAGGTTAAAAGCCTTATTTTGCAAGAGCAGATTGGTTCTTTTCGTTGTAATTGCGCTAGGTCCTCGTAACGTGTTGGGGGCAGCTGAACTGTCAGTATAGGGGAGGCGTTTAAAAACTTTCCTCGTGTGATCTTTGCATGCCTACTCTAGTTTATTCAGGGATCTATAGCGCTCTAATCATTCATCAACTAACCTATTTTGCTTTATTAGGACAAGAGTTTGATTAAGCCATTGGATGATTAGAGTCCCGGAGACAGCTACAGGTGTAAAGTGAAACCGTTTCGATTCGTTTCTAACAAACGTGGGCATCCTGTCAAGACCCTCAGACTCATCTGGAACGACCTAGTAGGAACATGCAGGGCTTATGTTCAGGCCAAACCGAAGAAAATCCTATCCTTGGGTCACTTGCGTCATTGGGCTAGGACTGTGCAGTTTGAACCAGTAATTTCTAATCTGGGGCTGATAAAGATGATATTTACACGAAGAAACGAATGTAGTCTGAGTGAGGCCTCCTACTCTGCCAAAATGGGAACTGGAATTTGGGGTTTTGTTTACTAATTAAAACTTAAGTTGAGATACTCTTTAGAGGGTTTGTTTTTTGCTCTTTAGCAAAATGATGTTTTGTGAGAGCCGCAGGAGAAAGGAGGCCCAGAGCCCCAGGACAGCCCATTATGCTTTATTTCGGTGAGGACCACCATGCTTGGTTACATACAATATCTGTAAAATGAGAGCGTTCACTTTCTAGGGTCCTTTATCGGTGACGTGATTTTCAACCAAATAATTAACTCACTTTCACAGTTGCTTTGAAAGTGAGGTCTTTGGTGCTTGTTACATCTGAGCCTTCTGAATGTTGTATTTGCCTTTCCTTTCTGGGCATTTGATGTTGAAATCCAGACAGTTCCACAATCAGGTTCAACTTGGTGCACAGTGTGTGGGTAGGAGTGTGACTGAAAGGAGAAGCGGAGGGAGGGTTGTAGTGGTGAGGTGTGGTCCATCTGGCCTCTGGCCTGGGAACTGAGTTGTGCCTCTGTGGGGTGAAGTCTGAGAGCCAGACACCCTGTATGTGGGTGGTTCTCGCCTAGTTCCATCCCTGGCCGACTGTACCGACCACTCTGTGACCTGGTGGGCTTTACTGAAGCAAGCTCCTCTCAGCATGTGTGGAGGTCTTATTTTAAGAGATTAGATCTTTCCAGATCGAAACAGAAGCTGTGTGCTATCACTTAGAATTATTATTATTTTTTTTAGATTTTATTTATTTATTTGACAGAGAGACAGCAAGAGAAGGAACACAAGCAGGGGGAGTGGGAGAGGGGAAGCAGGCTTCTGGCTGAGCAGGGAGCCCGATGTGGGGCTCGATCCCAGGACCCCGGGATCATGACCCGAGCTGAAGGCAGACGCTTAACGACTGAGCCGCCCAGGTGCCCCGTTTTATTTTTGAAATTGTATTCTGGCGTATTGGAACTTATGATTACAAATGAGTTACACTGTCCTAACAACTCAATTTGCACCGAAGTGTAAACGTTAAATTCCAGGGAAGAGAAATGGACTGAGGTTTAAGGTGGCATTTTAATGAAATATTAATACTACTTCTAAATACTAATGAAATAGGAAGTAGTATTTAATCTCATGCATGTTGACATGTACACTTGCAGCTCTGCAGGGTGCGTTACTAATGAAGTCGTTATTTAGTCTTACTTAGGATGCCTGCGTATTAAAAGTAGAAGGTGAGGAATGGTCTGTCGAGTGGAATTGTGGAGCGTTATCAGGTGCCCTGACTTCCAAGTGGAATTACTTCTGCTCTGGAAACAGACATAAGCTATCACCCTGGGGTTGCTGAGTCTTTGGGTTCACACTCTGCAGTGTGCGGAGTCCTGTCATGCAGAGGGCCAACCTCCCCCCCCTTCCAGATCTTGGTAGGTGTCTAATGCAATTAGGTAGAAGTCTTGCAACTTAAGAAATACAGCTATTCAGTTCAGATTTGGAGAGTTACTGAGGAATCTTTGAGGAAATTTGGAAAGTATAGGTAATAAAGTTTTTAACTTTTTTTACTTTAAAAAATGTATTTATGTTTTATAACAGCAGGTGATAATGGATTTTTTTAAAATTAGTTTCATGGGTAGAATCCAGTGATTCATCAGTTGCATATAACACCCAGGGCTCGTCACATCACGTGCCCTCCTTCATGCCCATTGCCCGGTTACCCGCCCCCCCCCCCAGCGGCCCTCGGTCTGTTTCCTTGAGTTAGGAGTCTCAGGGTCTGCCTCCCTCTCTGTTTTCACCTTATTTATCCTTCCCTTCCCCTGTGTTCATTTACTTTGTTTCTTAAATTCCACATATGAGTGAAATCATACAGTATTTGTCTTTCTCTGAAGTTTTAAGTTAATTTTAGTTTTTTAGAGAGAGTTTGTGGGTGCATAGGGAGAGGGAGAGAGAACCTCAAGCAGGCTCCATGCCCAGTGCAGAGCCCGATGTGGGGTTCCATCTCACAACCTTGAGTCAGATGCTTCACTGACTGGGTCACCCAGGCACCCCATCTTTAAGTTTTAAAAGAAGACTTTCTGGCTCTTCCTTCCTTTTTGCCACAGTGGTTGCGTGGGACAAGACTCAGTGTAGCCCATCGTAAAGACCTTCATTGTAGGTCTTTAATTTTCCCTTGATTATGTTTATAATTTGATTAGTTTCCTCTGTGAAATCCTGGACTTTAATTAAAAGTTGGAAATACCCTGCTTTGCATCTGTATTTCTTTAAGCTGTATTTTAATGCAAATTGAATCCCATTTGAAGTAGAACATATGAAGCACTTTGAAATTTCTATAATAGCAACAAATACAAGTAAATGAGATGAATTTGCTGTCTCTTACCTTTGTTACATAAAAATACTTTTACATGTGTTAAATATTTTTTTCATGGCTTAGATGTAATGACTAGTGTTACAGTTGGATGGAGCTGATGTTTGAAGTCCCAGCCTATTGGCCGTGGGTAGACCACAGGGGCTCTGTGCTCTGGCCCCTCATGGCCTGCAGACCAGGTGGGAAGCCTGGAGCTTGCAGCTGGTGTAGGCATGTCTCAGGGACACGGACCTCTGTGTGTTTCCCAATTTGCAGTCCAGGGCACCTTCCTTTACCCTGCCACTGTACTTCCTATATAAGGAAGAAAATTAATTCTTTCTAGCCCTCTTTCCTCTCCTCATTTGTGTTTTTTCTTGTTAGGAGTGCAGCAGTACCTTCATCCATGTGCATTCCCATAGCGGTTAGCACGGGGATCCTCAGCCCAAGGAGTGGGATGACTCTACCAAATTTAAAACGTTCGGGCTTAACTGGTGGTGCTTAAAATCTCAAGATACATTCTGGTTTGATACATAATGGTTCCTCCAGATGGAATGTTTGTGTAACATGGGAATGACTTAAACAGGTCTTTTGAATAAGATCTAAATTTGGAGGAAATATTGGGATTGCATAATAAAAATTAAGTTAACATAATTTAGACTCGTAAGTAGCTATTTGAAATGCGTGGTGGGGGCGCCTGGGTGGCTCAGTCCGTTAAGCGTCTGCCTTCAGCTCAGGCCATGATCCTGGGGTCCTGGGATCGAGCCCCGGCATCGGGCTCCCTGCTCCGCGGGAAGCCTGCTTCTCCCTCTCCCACTCCCCCTGCTTGTGTTCCCTCTCTTACTTTCTCTCTCTCTGTCAAACAAATAAATAAAATCTTTAAAAAAAAAATGCGTGGTGATATTGACTACGTGGCAGGTGATGGGACAGCTGAAACCATTAAACCATAAAAAGCCAGCCTTACCCTTTCTCTCCTAAAACCTCATCCATTGACATTTGGGTTTCGAAGTGAATAGCCGTGTCACTTCGTGTGTGACACACTTAGCGTGTTAAATCTAGACTTTAACTAAGGTTGGCATTGGAGTGAATTGTTTTCAGATAGGATACCACTGTGTGAGCCATGTGAGAAGGTTTATGACGTGCAGCGGATCGCTCGCCAAGCGCACTCCTGTGCGCCTACCATGGGGTGGAGAGGTGGCCCCTCTTGCCTTTGCCCTGCCTCTGGTTGCAGAGCCTGGTGCCCTTAGAAATCTGTCTGTGCTGACATCTGTAATGCTGGATAAATACATGAGCAAACAGGACTGTTAATGCCAAACTCTATTAAGTACGGTGAAACTGTTGAGTACTTTTCTTGGTAAAGAGACAAGTATTTTTTGAGACTAATAAGGTAAGAGGATCAAAAAAGGAGATAAAATTAAAGGAAGTTTTGGAGGAGTTTTTTAAAAAACCCATGAAGGGTGCCTGGGTGGCTCAGTTGGTCACGTGACTGCCTGCGGCTCAGGTCATGATCCTGGAGTCCCGGGATCGAGTCCCGCATCGGGCTCCCTGCTGAGCCGGGAGTCTGCTTCTCCCTCTGACCCTCCCCCTCTCATGCTCTATTTCATTCTCTCTCTCAGATAAATAAATCTTTAAAAATAAATAAATAAAAAACCCATGAAAACCCTATAATCACATCACCCTAACTGGTCCCCATAAGATAACACCGTTTAGTTCCCTGTCCCAAGTTTAAGTTTGGTTCGTAGCTTTAAGAACGGTCCAGAATGACAGTGTGTTAGGGTTATCTTAAATTTGTGTGAAAAGCTCACACAAACGCGCTCTCCAAAAGGAAAACGGGTGAGAGGAACACTTTCCTTAGATTTATTTATTTATTTTAAAGATTTTATTTATTTATTTGACAGAGACAGCGAGAGAGGGAACACAAGCAGGGGGAGTGGGAGAGGGAGAAGCAGGCTTCCCGCCGAGCAGGGAGCCCGATGTGGGGCTTGATCCCAGGACCCTGGGACCATGACCTGAGCCGAAGGCAGACGCTTAACGACTGAGCCACCCAGGCGTTTATATTTAATAAACCAGAAGTGTTTTGACAATCTGAACTGAAATAAGGACTTAAAAATCTACCAGAGACAACTATTTTTTAAAGACAAATGGATACTAACTATGAAGTAAAGGTCGTACTTTACAGCAAGATCTGAATGATCTGTGTTGCACATTAGGTTTTTGGTCAGTTTCACTGACTGGTAGGTAACTGGTGACAAGATTGTTTTTAGATTAAAATTTTGCAAAAAGAGTCAATTATATAATAGGAGAACTTTGGATTTTATTATCGTTAGGAAAGAATTAGAAATTCCGAGAGAAATTTGAGTTGGATCATGTTTCGGTCCAATTCTGTCCTTGTATTGGAGCTGCTTTGGAGACCTGTGGAACTTGCTTGAAGGTGACTCCAAATGTTACGGGGACGGCGATGATTTCTCTGGCCTCCACAATCACAAGAGTCATGGGTGTGAACACTATTAAGAATTGGAGTGACCCTGTAGTCTGCCCTCCACCCCCATCCCTGCTGTCCCTTAGGTAAGCCAGGCTCAGGACATTTTCCCTGATCATTTCGGAGCCAGCAGCCTTCTAGTGGGGGTTCTCTTGTCCACTGGACCATGATCAACCTTGGGCTGCCTTGCAGGCACCTGCTTTGAAATCTGTTTTATGGTAGCCTTTTCTTTCATTCCCATCGTCACTGGCCTGGCTGAGGCTCTCAAGCCCGCAGACCTAAGTGAATGCCTTTCTCACTTTAGGATTTAAATACCTCTGCTAGTTAGCCTTAGACACTGCTGTTCCTTTCATCACTCCCTCTTTCAAATACTTCATATTCTATTGTCTTTAATAAATCAGGTAAAACTGACCTAAAAAGACCCATTTAATTTTAGTTTTAGAAGTTGACATTAACAGCACTTCTGACCATACCCCGTGATTTTCTTCAAATATAATTTTACCTTTATTAAAGTAATGCATTTACCTAGTAACTCTGGTTTTTAACTTTCATAAGCAGCCACTTCTAACCCCTCTCTTTCTATTTGATAATCATCTGTCTCAGGATTGCATTCAGCAGCCAGTAACACAACCAATTAATAGCGACTTACCCAAAATCGAGGTGAATTCTGTCTCATGTGGAATTGGGATGTGGGCAGGGCAGGGCTAGTAAACAGCTCATTCCAAGAAGTCTTCAGGGACCTGGGCCCTTTCCTGCTGTCGGTCCAGCCTCTGATGGTGGCCGTCCCCTCTGCATTCCAGGCACCTGGGCGAAGGTGTTGTATTACTGTGGAAGAATCTGGGATGTTATAGTTATTTAGCAGTTCTAGCCTCAAATTCCATGTTTCTTTAAAGTGTGTTTGTACTGATTTTTCTGTTTTAGGCATTATCTGTTGACTTCTTAGTGTGGAAGAGAAAGTTATGGAACTTTTATATACCTTCTCTGCCCACATGTCCTCTCTCTCCCTTTTTCCAAATATGGTTATGTAATAATTTTTGTTTAAATTGGTAATGTTTATGTTGTTCTCAGTAGGTAAATATCTTAACTAAGCCACATAGGATGCAGTTAGTTCCCTGTGTTTGCTGAGACAGGGAATTATTTCTGTGTTTATTGGAATGACTTAGGTGTCTTTGCTCTAGCTTAGATGCCAGTGGCACAGTGCTAAGTGTGGTCCCAGGTGTGTAGCTAGAACATCTCAGCACCGCAACATGCCTTGCCACGCGCCCCACCCGATCTGTCACCTTCCACCCTGTGAAGCCTTTCCTTTTCCTGTTCTCACTGAGGCTGTTTGTGCTCCAGGCCCAGTGCTTAGCAGTATTCCTAGCATTTCTCTTCATTCCTTGTGGGAATTTTTTTGGTGTCTCTCTGTTGAATTCCCCTTTCTGGATTTATGTCTTTTTCCTTTTGGTACAGTGTGTCTTCTAGTGGCTTCCTGAGAAAGGGTTCATCACAGATAAATTTTTGAGACCTACCCTGTCTGAAAATGCCTTTTCTTCCCTCACACTTGAGTGACACACTGCCTGGGTACTTGAATTCTAGGTTAGAAGTAATTTTTCCTCAGAAGTTTGAAAGTGTTACTCCATTACTGTCCACCTTCCGTTGTTGGTAATGAGCAGCCTAACCCCATAAGTGATCCCCAAGACTTTGTGTGGTTTGTCTTACCTGGGAACTCTCAGGGTCTTTTTTTTTTTTTTTTTAAAGATTTATTTATTTATTTGAGAGAGAGAGAGAGCATGAAAGGGGGGAGGGTCAGAGGGAGAAGCAGACTCCCCACTGAGCAGGGAGCCCAATGTGGGACTCAATCCTGGGACTCCAGGATCATGACCTGAGCTGAAGGCAGTCGCTTAACCAACTGAGCCACCCAGGTGCCCATTCTCAGGGTCTTCTGCTACTCCGAGCATTCTTGGTGGGTCTTTCTGGTGGGGACACTGGGTCCTTCAGCTCTGGAAACTTTTCCCTGTTGTCTCTTGGATGATCTCATCCCTGATTTCTGGATCTCCTATTATTCAGTTGTTGGACCTTCTGGAGTGTTCTACTAATTCCCTTTTCCTACTTTTTCCTGTTCATTATCTGTTTCTTCTGATTTTTCTGGGAGAGGTCCTTAACTGTATCTTCTAGTCCTTACACTGAATTTTTATTTCTGCCATCATATCTTTCATTATTAAGTGTTTTTGTTCTCAGCATTCCTTTTTATAACATTCTATCTTCGTTTCATGAAGGCAGTGCACTTTTTTTAAGATTTCATTTATTTGAGAGAGAGCGAGCGAGTGCCTGCACACAAGCTGGGGCAGGGGCTGAGGGAGGAGCAGATTCCCTGCTGAACAGGGAGCCTGATAGAGCCTGAGCCCAAGGCAGACATTCAACCAGCTCAGCCACCCAGGCACCCCGGCAGTGTACTTTAAAAAAAATTTTTTTTTAATTGATTTACGTGTGCACATTTCTGTTACGTAGACATTTTCTTTTGTATCCTGTGTTGTCCCTCTCTTCTGAGTCCTTGTTCTCATCATTCCTGCCTTGGTCTTTGTCTTTGATGTCAGAAGCATCTCTCCAAATACCTGCTGATTCTTGGCTGTCTTTTCATAATTGTGAGTGGGCTGATTGGAAACCCCCCATGTGCATGGACAAACTTTTAAGTGTTGAGTCTCACCGTTAGGAAATAGGACAGGGACAGTTTGAGGGACACTACCAGAAGTTGCTAAAGTAATTCTTTCTTTGGGCCTGTCAGTTTCCCCAGAGAGGGGTTTCTGCTGTCCTGCCTGGGCAGTGGGGAGCAATGTGGGATATGCTGGCTTTTTGGGAAGGTGGGGTAAGGTGGAGAGTTGATGGGAGGGAACAGAAGGAGCTCTGGGGTGTCGCTGCTTCTCCTGTAGATTTGAAGCCAGTCCTGTTTTCTCTCTGTTACCATTTAGACCCTCAGAGATCCCAGTGCTGCTGATCATTCCCGAGTAGCCTTACCCCTACCTCACATACAGTAACTCAGTTTTCTAGCTTTGCTAAATTAGTCATCGCTTGTCCATTGGCTTTTCCCACTGTGCAAAATTGTGCTGACATTCCTAGGCTGCTGTCATCTTCTGTCACTCGTTCAACAAGTATTTTTTAAGGACTTAAAAAGTACCAGGCACTGCAATGATGAACAGAATCCCTGTTCTCCTGGGGCTCATGTTATCCTTGAGGCTGTGGTAATCATAAGCTATCATTTTAGTAGCATTTTCAGGTGGCATAAGGCTAAGGCGGATGTGCCGAAAGGTGTGTGAAGTCAGAGGGGATAATTTCTATTTTCTTTGACATGGATGTATTGGCATTTCTATTCCTATGCTTACTCGTTTATTAGAAAGCTTCCCCCATAAGAGTAGAAGGAAGACATGGGAATAAAAAGGAAGGACAAGTTTTTCTCTGGGAACTGCATGCTAGTGGAAGGGGGGGTTAGGAAAGGGATGTGAAGAAGGGGGAGTTATAGGGTGGGTGCACTGAAAAGGAAAAGGGGTGTCTGGAAAGTGCTTCTTCCGATGGCTGGGGAGCGGCTGCTCTAGGGTGGGCACAGGGGTGAAGCAGGGAGGGACCTCTGGAGACCCGCAGTGTGGAGATGTTTGCAGTTGAGGAGGCGGTGTTTGTGACCCAGAGACTATGCGCATAAGCTTTGATCTTTCTTGAGCTGACATGGAACTGATTCTGTTTAAGCTCTTGCTACGGAGGAAGGTATCACCAGCTATTTATTTATTTAGATATTTATTTATTTGAGACAAAGTGCATGTGCGCCTGCACCCCAGCGAGCGCACGAGGTAGGGGGAGGAGCAAAGGGAGAAGCAGACTCCCCACTGAGCAGGGACCCTGACCCAGGGCTCCATCCCAGGACCCCGAGATCACGATCTAAGGCGAAGGCAGACCTTAACCAGCTCAGCCACCCAGGCGCCCCAGGTATCACCAGTTTAAAATCAAGAGCAGAAGAAGAACTGTTCTTGCCACTCATAATTTTCTAAAAACAAATAACAGATGAAATCCAAAGGTAAACAGACCTCCCTTACCATGACACCCAGATTACATTTTAAGGCTGTTGCTCTGTTGTACTTTACCCTCTTCATGTGAAAGAATTGAACTGAAATCACTGAACTTCTCTCATCTTGTTTAAAAAAGTTAACATCAGGGAGCTGCATTTATTTTTTTTAAATTTATATGTTATTTTTAACTGGAAATAGTATTTTTAATTTATTTTTTAGTTTAATTTTTTTTTTAAAAAATAGGCTCCACACCCAACGTTGGGCTTGAACTCGTGACCCCGAGATTAAGAGTCACATGCTCTCACACTGAGAAAGCCAGGCGCCCCTGGCAATAGCATTTTCATTCTTCACTATTGAGAAAGATGTTGATTTCATAATTAATGGGTATACAGTAATCTTTTTAAAAATAATTTTGCAGTTCTGTCACAAATGGACTTGCTGCTTTTTTAATTGCAGATATTTGAAATCAGATTGTTGAAAAAGTCTTTTAAGTGTATTAACAAATCAGTCTTCTGATGTACCTTTAAAATTAATCTGGGAGGGGCACCTGGGTGGCTCAGTCGTTAAGCGTCTGCCTTCGGCTCAGGTCATGATCCCAGGGTCCTGGGATCAAGTCCCACATCGGGCTCCCTGCTCAGCGGGAAGCCTGCCTCTCCCTCCCCGACTCCCCCTGCTTGTGTTCCTGCTCTCGCTGTCTCTCTCTGTCAAATAAATAAGTAAAATCTTTAAAAAAAAATTAATCTGGGAAAATGTCAATAAAGCTTTGGAATATGTGGGATATATTGTCTCGCAGCAAATTGGGAAGTTACTGGGAGTGCTCTATTCCCAATTTCACCAATTAATTAAGGTGTCAAGGATGGCATTTATATTAGACTGTATCAGGACAAGAAATGTTCAGCATTATGGTTTTGTGTAACCAAAGTGAAGCCTGGGTATATTTCCTTCTATAAATATTTAATTATTTTTTTAAAAAGCAAGGTTTGCCTTTATGAAGTTTTGATAATCCTTGTGAAATAATATGTGAAGAGGGTTACTGGGACAGAAACTGACGTCTATCAGCAAGATGAGAGAAACTTAAATTGTACAGCTGATTAAGTTTATTTTAATGGGAAAGAAAGATTTCTCTGGCATTTACAGTTACAGGTGGTTTACTTTTTCTTTCTTTTTTGGTAACAGCGTTATTGAGATATAATTTGCCCACAATTTCCCTGTTCAAATTATACAGTCCAGTAGCTTTAATATAGTCATAGAATTGTGCAACCATCTCCACTGTTGAATTGCAAACACTTTCATCACCTCTGAAAGAAGCCCTGTACCCTTTTGCTGTCAGCCCTAAGCAGCCACGGTCTCATCTCATTATATATTTGCCTGTTCTGGACATTTCCTGTGGTCTTTTGTGACTGGATCCTTTTCACTTAGCATAATGTTTTCAGGGATATCTCTGTATTTCATCCCTTTCAATTCCAGATAACATTCCATTACGTAGATAGTCCACATTTTGTTTATCCGTTCATCAGTTGATGAACATTTGGGTTGTTTCTACCTTTGGATATTATGAAGAATGCTGCTGTGAACATTAATGTACCAGTTTTGGTGTGGACAGATGTTTTCATTTCTCTTGGGTATATACCCAGGAGAGAATTGCTGGGTCATTCAGTAACTCTATGCTTAGCATTTTGGGGAACTGCCAGATTGTTTTCCATAGCAGCTGTACCAGTATACATTTCCACCAGCAGCATATAAGACTTCCAATTTCTCCATATCCTTACCGACACTTGCTCTTGTCTCTTTTATTTTAGCCATCCTAGTGAATGGCGTCTCATTTTAGTTTTGATTTACTTTTCTCTAAAGGCTAACAGGGTTGAACATCCTTTCTTGTGTTTATTGGCCATTTGTATATCTTCTTTGGAGAAATGTCTGTTCTTTTGCCCATTTTTAAATTGTGTTGTCTTTCTGTTGTTGAGTTGTAAGAGTTATTTATATACTTTGGATATTAAACCTTTACCAAATGTATAATTTGCAAATATTTTCCTCTATACGGTGGGTTGTCATTTCATATTCTTGATGGTTTCCTTCAAAGCACAAAAGTTTTTAAATTTTGATGAAATTTAATTAAATTTTGTTGATTTAGGTGTCATATCTAAGACTCCATTGCCAAGGGGCACCAGGGTGGCTCAGTCAGTTAATTTCAGGTCATGACCTCAGGGTCCTGGGATTGAGCCCCGCATTGGACTCCCTGCTCAGCCGGGCATCTGCTTCTCTCTGACCCTGCCCCCTCTCATGTGTGCACGCTCTCGCTCGCTCTCTCTCTCTCTCTCTCTCAAATAAACAAATAAAATCTTAAAAAAAAAAAAGAATCCATTGCCAAATCCAAGGTCACAGAGATTTATACCTGTGTTTTCTTCTAAGGGTTTTATAGTTTCAGATCTTACATGTAGGTCTTTGATCCATTTTGAGTCAATTTTTGTATATGGTATGAGATGGAGAACCATAATTTTTTTATCCTTCTTTTGCATGTGGATATTCTGTTATCCCAGCACCATTTGTTGAAGAGACTGTTCTTTCCCCATTGAGTAGTCATGCATCCTTGTCAAAATCAGTTGTTAAACGTATGGGTTTAATTCTGGGCTCTCAGTTGTGTTCTGTTGATGTTTACCCCGGTCCTTAATGCTGGTTGGTACCAACACTGTCTTGATTACTGTTGCTTTGTGGTAAGTTTTGAATTCAGGAAGTGTGAGTCCTCCAGCTTTGTTCTTTTTCAAGATTGTTTTGGCTATTTTGAGTTTCTTGAATTTCCATATGAATTTTAGGATCAGCTTGTCAATTTCTATAAAGAAGCCATCTGGGATTCTGATAGAGATTGCATCAAATCTGTAGATGAATTTGGGGAGTATTGCCACTTTAACAATATTAAATCTTCTATGAACATAATGTCTTTCCACTTATTTAGATCTTTTAAATTTTTTTTTCAAAAATATTTGGTAGTTTTCAGAGTTTAGCATGTTTGTTTTTACTTTTTTATTGTGGTAAAATACGTATGATAGAAAATTTGTCATTTTAACTATATAAGTGTTTATTTGGTTACATTAATTACATTCACAAAACAGAGTATAAGATTTGCAGTTATTAAATTACTCCTAAGGTTTTTTTTTAACGCTATTATAAATAGAATTGTTTTCTTAATCTCATTTTTCAGATTGTTCGTTACAAATGTATACAGGGGCGCCTGGGTGGCTCAGTCGTTGAGCATCTGCCTTCGGCTCAGGTCATGATCCCAGGGTTCTGGAATCGAGCCCCACATCGGGCTCCCTGCTCGGCGGGAGGCCTGCTTCTCCCTCTCCCACTCCCCCTGCTTGTGTTCCCGCTCTCGCTGTCTCTCTCTCTCTCTGTCAAATAAATAAATAAAATCTTTTAAAAAAAAAAGTATACAAATGACAAGTGATTTTTTTTTTTTTAAAGATTTATTTATTTGACAGAAAGGGGGAGAGAGCAAGCACAAGCAGGAGGAGGGGCAGAGAGAGAGGGAGAAGCAGACTCCCTGCCGAGCAGGGAGCCTGATGTGGGACTTGATCCCAGGACCCTGGGATCATGACCTGAGCCGAAGGCGGACGCTTAACCGACTGAGCCACCTAGGCGCCCAACAATTGATTTTTTTAATATTGATCCTGTGTCCTGCAAAATGGCTGAACTCATTTACTAGTTCTAATAGTTTTTAGTGGTTCCTTAGGATTTTTATATATAAGATCATGTCACCTGTGAATAGAGATAGTTTGCTTCTTCCTTTCCAGGCTGGATGTTCTTTCTTTCTGTCAGCTACTTGCCCTGGCTAGAAGCTCCAGCACAGTGTAGAATAGAAGTGGCAAGAGTGCACATTCTTGTCTTATTCCTGATCTTAGGGACAAAGCATCTAAGTCTTCACCATTAAGTTTGCTCGTAGCTGTGAGTTTTCATAGATGCCCTTTATCAGATTGAGGAAGTTTCCTTCTATTCCTAGTTTGTCGAGTGTTTTTTCATAAAAGGGTGTTGAGTTTTGTCAGCTACTTTTTCTGGGCCCATTGAGATAATCATGTTGCTTTTATTTTTTATTCTGTTGATATATGGTGTGTTATAGTAATTGTTGTATGTTGAACCAACCTTACATTCCTAGGATAAATCCCACTGGGTCATGATGTACATTTCTTATTCTGTGTTGGCTGGATTTGGTTTGCTAGTACTTTGTTGTGGATTTTTACATCAATATTTGTAAGAGATACCGGTTTGTGGTTTTTTCTTTCCTTGAATGTCTTTGTCTGGTTTTGATATCAGGGTTAATACTGGCCTTATAAAATGAGTTTGAAGGTGTTCTCTCTTCTTTTTTTTGAGAGTTTGTGAAAATTTTGTAGTCTTTAAATTTTTGATTTTGAGGAACTGCCAGATTCCCAGTTCACCTGGTAAGTATCTGGGTTTTTCTTTGGTTAGTTTTTGGATTACTAATTCAACCCCTGTACTTGATGTACATCTATTCACATTTTCTCTTTCTTCTTGAATCAGTTTGGTAATTTTTATCTTTTTTAGGAATTTGTCCATTTCATCTAGATTAATTTGTTGGCATAGAGTCTGTTCATGATATTTCTTAAGCCTTTTAGATCTGTAGGAATGTCTCGTCTCCTCTTTCATTTCAATTTTAGCAGTTTGAGCCTCCCCCTTTTTTTCCCTTGGCCAACCTTAAAAATGGTTAAAGTGGCAAGCTTTATGTTTTACCACAATGAAAAAGTAACTGTAAGTAAAAGTAATTGGGATCCATCTATGCTGTTGAGTTTAACTGCTGTTCACTTTCTCTGCTCGCACTATATTTGTGTGTCACCATTTGCGCATTCACTCTGGACCGACGTCTGGGTGGCCGGTGTTTGGGCTGTTAATGAAGAGTTCTACCATAAATTGCTTTGGTTTTTTAAATTCTCCAGAGAGAGTCTCTTTGACTACAGTGTGTCTACCATATCATTGGTCGGTCTTTCTTTAAAAATTCCTTTCTAGACGTTTCTTGAGTTACTCTCCCATAACTTTGAATTCTGTAATAGTTTGTGGAGGATTGTCGTGGATGGTCCAAATTACAGTTCTCTGTGATTTAGGATTGCCCCATGTGCCAAGTGTTAAAAATATCAGAACATAAATCACAAAATGTACATTAGGCCAGTGCTATTTTTATTTTAAATAGTTTTAAAACTATAAAAATAACAATGTGCTCATGATTTAATAAATTGAAACAATGCAGAAAGGTATGCCATAGAAAGTAAAAGTCTTTCTCACCCTAATTGTATATAAGTTGTTACTTTTTTAATTTTAGAGCATATTCTAGACTTCGCATTAAAATTGAAAATTGATTTGAAAGGCTTTTTAATACCAAAATATGTTGTTATTCATAGTTTTAAAATTTTCATGAGAAGTTAATGTTGAAATATGGTTATTGCATGTATCAAGAGGGTTGTGATTTTTGCCTTTGATAGACTATTAATTTTTATTGTTATGTCTATACATAACAATATACATAATGCTAGTGAATCATTCATGCATTCCTAAGCACACTTAGCCACGGCTTTTTTTTTTTTCTTTAAATGAAGGACAGCCTCATTTGAAGAGATCTCTGCAGTTGTCTAAGAGCTTTGTGATCTACTAGTGGTGGTTTTTTTTTTTTTTTTAAGATTTTATTTATTTATTTGACAGAGACACAGCGAGAGAGGGAACATAAGCAGGGGGAGTGGGAGAGGGAGAAGCAGGCTTCCCGCGGAGCAGGGAGCCGGATGCGGGGCTCGATCCCAGGACCCCGGGATCATGACCTGAGGTGAAGGTGGATGCTTCACCAGCTGAGCCACCCAGGCGCCCCTGAATCGTGATATTTTTGAGTACTGCCAGATCCTTAGTTGATCAGATTTTATATTTTTTCTTCTCTAGAGCATTTTCATCACAATTGGTTTGTAATATAAATAAAACTTCATTTGCTACTAAGACTAAAAACTTTAAAAATCTATGTCATTCTCAGTTACTGTCATTTCATACCACCACCCATACCTGTTTTCTTATGGCTTATTTTTTCCCTGCTTTAGTAATTCTTGTTGATTGTATTGCAAATTTAATGATGCTTAAAATATTACATTTATTATCAGAGAAAAATATTTTCTAGTAATGAACTTTAAATGTTTTTAAAGATAAAGGTTGGTATGGAGAAGTATAACTGTTTTTCACTTTTCACGAAGTGTTCCCCAGCACGAAAGTTGAAAGGGAGTCTGTGGGTAAACATTTAGCAATAGGAGTATCTCAGTAGGCCTTTTGAAAGCAGAGTCCAAAGTACTGCTGTACCAGTATTAATCAGGTTCAGGATATACATCTATTATACTGAATACTGAAACCATTAGTCATGTCAGCTCTGCAGAGTTTGTACAGAATTTTTACCAGCTCATAAAACTGTTTTATGACCAGAAGGAATGCCAGCAATAAAACAAACGAAGTCATAACAAATAAACTGGGCATGTAGCTGATTTTCATGTCCGGATATGCTTCCAGTGAGGAAAACTCCTGTGTCGTTTGCAGCAAGAGCTGGTGGTGATTTGGAGTCAGTCATTCTGGTTTGAGTATGTGTACAAGGAGACCAATTTTTCAAAAATGTCTAGCCTAGCATCCCATGTCAAGCCTTCAACTGTCCTCTGTTTAGATAAGAAATAGCAGATGACCTCCTGTATGAAAATGTGATTCCTTTTTTGGAGTGGCTTGTTGATACTCTTTATTTTCATAAATAATATTAATAAAAGTGGTAGCAATTGGAAGTATTTCCTGCTGCAAATTTAGATCTCTTGTATTATAGAAAATTTCAGACATTAAGTAGAGAGTGGAATGATGAACCCCTGTTTCTATCACCCATATTCAGTTGTTGTCAGATCGTGGTCAGTCTGCTTCATTTTTATCCCCCCATTCCCCAAAAAGGATTATTTTGAGACAAATCCAAGACATTTGTAGTCTCATTTGTAAATATTTCACTATATACTTTAAGAAGATAAGGGCTTTCTTTAAAAGTGTAGCCGTAGTTGGGGCGCCTGGGGGGCTCAGTCGTTAAGTGTCTGCCTTCGGCTCAGGTCATGATCCCAGCCCCGCGTTGGGCTCCCTGCTTGGCGGGGAGCCGCCTTCTCCCTCTGCCTCTGCCGATTCCCCTGCTTTGTTCTCTCTTACTCTCTCTCTCAGATAAATGAATAAAATCTTTAAAAATAATAATAAATTAAAAAAAACCCATAGCCCCATAGCCATAGTGACGTTACGACATTGAAAAGCTAACAGCAAATTTTTCAGTATCATCAAATACTCAGACATGGTTTAAATTTCCTCTTTTTGTTGGTATTTTCAGTCGGTTTTCTAGGAGCCCAAAGTCTGCACGTGGCGTTTGGATGGTGCACCTCCTAAATCTCTTAACCTACAGCCCCCCCATCCCGTTTTCAGTTCTAATGTTGAAGGTACCAGGCTCTTTGCCCCATCCTGCTCGCACCATTTTAACTTCTTTTTAGTGTTTTCCTAGCTGGACAAATAAGGTTGGTGGCAAATCATTCTTATACTGTTGATCTAGTATATTTTGTAGGAAATAGAGTTATTTGGGGGTTATCAATTGTAAAAAATGAGATATTTCTTACTTGAAATGTGTTGTTTGTGTGTGTGTGTGTGCGTTTTTACTGTTGTGAGGTGTGTTTTTCATCAGTGGCGGCTTGGCTTAAGATCCTGGGTGGGGGCCAGGTGTTGGGTCAGCCTGGGTGGGGGCCAGGTGTTGGGTCAGCAGTGGCCAGGTGTTGGGTCAGCCTGAGTGGGGGCCAGGTGTTGGGTCAGCGGTGGCCAGGTGTTGGGTCAGCCTGAGTGGGGGCCAGGTGTTGGGTCAGCGGTGGCCAGGTGTTGGGTCAGCCTGGGTGGGGGCCAGGTGTTGGGGCAGCGGTGGCCAGGTGTTGGGTCAGCCTGAGTGGGGGCCAGGTGTTGGGGCAGCGGTGGCCAGGTGTTGGGTCAGCTGTGGCCAGGTGTTGGGGCAGCGGTGGCCAGGTGTTGGGTCAGCCTGAGTGGGGGCCAGGTGTTGGGTCAGCCTGGGTGGGGGCCAGGTGTTGGGTCAGCTGTGGCCAGGTGTTGGGTCAGCCTGAGTGGGGGCCAGGTGTTGGGTCAGCCTGGGTGGGGGCCAGGTGTTGGGGCAGCGGTGGCCAGGTTCAGCGGTTCATGTTGCAGGTGGTGCTGCAGGGGCCTCGTCGTTTCCGGCCTCTCTCCTGCTGACGTGTGGTCTCCTGAGCGGGGCCGTGGGGACCCGCCTCTCCTCCCCTACCCACACGTCTGATTCACCTCCCCCATGGTTTCCCTGGAGGGCATCTTAATGAACACTGTGAACATTTAAAGAGTTGATTAATGTTTAGCTAAAATCCTTCCCTTTTCCCCATACTTTACATTGGCTTGTTCAGCTTTTTCTTATCAGTTTCTTAGCACTCTTTATGTTATATTAGGGAAATTAACCCCTTTTTTATATATGTTTTTCTCTGTTTGCCTTTTGTCAGCATCCGCTGGTATTTTGTTCTGAGTTTATGACTGTAAGTTGAAATACAGGGTGCTGGGCCCTGAGCTCTCAAGTGCTGTCCCTTCTAGCTGGATGTCCCCCCTTCCTGGGCTGGCTGGCCACCCTTTCTTTGCTGGGTGTCCCCCCTCTTCCTGTGCTGGATGTTTCTCCCTCCCCCTTTCTGTGCCTGGTGGCCCCCCCTTTCCTGTGCTACATGCCCTTCCCCACTCTTTCTGTGCTGGATGGTGGGTAGGGCAGTCTCTGTCACCAGCTTCTGACAGCCACAGAGAAAGTACCGCACGGCCTGGGGTGGCGAAGCAGGGCCTTTGGTTTTCATTGTATCTGGATATGTGAGAAGTCATGGGAGCTTGCGGCCTCCCTCCCTCCCTCACTGGGGTTGGCAGGTGTTGGGCAGGATGCCCCAGGAAGCCAGGTCCACAGTGGCAGGCCAAGGGGGGGGCAGGGAGAAGCCAGAGGCCCAGCCCAGGTGACTCAGGGCAGCACAGAGGGACCCTGCAGGACACGTGTGAGGAGGCCTCTTTAGTTGTGGTGCCGGAGGTTGAGACAGGAGTCTGAACCGTGGTCGTCATAAGCCTTTCAGTTCTGTAATTGAGCTTAAGAAGAGTTAGGTCGTCCTCGTGCGTGTCTGTGAGTGATGCCGTGTGTCCGTGAGTGATGCCGTGCTCTCCCGTGTCCTCGTGCGTGTCTGTGAGTGATGCCGTGCTCTCTGGTGTATCCAGCTCTTACTTCGTTCCTTTAGCCCAGCTCGGGAAGGTCGGGCTGGGTGGGCAGTCCTGCCAGGGAGGCCAGGGGCAAGGCTGTGCTTTTGGTTAGGGGAGGGGGACGGTGGTCACTGTGAGCAAGAAGGCGAAGAGCTGAGTGTGGGTGTGTGTAAATACTCAGTTTACTCAGAAGCACCAGAGATTCTGGAAAAGTGTGATTTTTTTTTTTTTAGATCAAACATTATAATTCATTTTTAGAAGTTTTGATGGATCTTTTAGCATGCAAATGCAGACTGCTCAAAGCTAGATGTCCTTTTTTGAAGTGTTAAACATTTACCAACCTCCCGACAAAATGTTATTGACTTAATGGAAAGCTCCTGTCATTTGCATCTTTTTAGTGAGTCTCATCTCCAGCCGGTCTAGTGGGAAGAGGACCAGCTTACCAATGGCTAGATGAAACCAGAGTAATACTTTAAAAAGTCTCAGACAAAAGCAGCTTCCTTATTCCCTATTTATTATTTATTTTGGGGATAGTGAGTTAAAAGATTCAGGAGGACATCTGCCCTTCTCTCCTAAGTGTTTCGATTATTTGCCTTTTTTCTTTTTTTTTCATTTATGCTGTCATTTTTATATTACTCAAAAAGTATCAAGCATAGAGGGTTTGTTTTCATACCTCAGAAATGCCTAGGTTCAGTTGGATAATACGACATACTGTTTATGTGGATAGTGGACAAATTTAATTGTTGACATTGAATCGATTCGCATTTCAAATGAGTGAAGCTGTTTTTATCACATCTAAAATACTACTCCTCAATTTATAAGCCTCTCCTTAGGAAAAAGAAAACTAGATTCTTTTACGTGGTTAGTAGCCTTCTGATAAGGCACTGTCTCCACCTTAGCCCCGTTGGCCGGCACACCCAGCGGCGGCTGGTGACAGTCGGTGGAAGGTGGCCGCAGCCCTCCTGTTAGGGGGGCAAGGGCGGGCAAGAAGCTGGGAGGAAGGTGAGCATATCAGTCTGAGGGCAGCCTGCTCGCTTCCTTCCTGTGGTTCAGAAGCCGTGGCCTTAACGTCCACGACCTGCTGAAGTGGCTGCGAGGGCTGCCCTTTTGAATCTTCCCTTCCTGCTTGTTTTCACGTCTGGCTGCTGAGGGCTGCAGTCTAGCATTCCTTTGTAGCCTGGTGTCTGGCAGAGGACTAGGTTCTAGAAGATTCATATAATTTTTTTAGAAACAGTTTTACCCCTTCCAGAGACATGTATTCCTCATGCAGAAGTATAGAGCTAGTCACTAAATAAAGTAAAAGCTGGAGTGGATTTTAGATAAAGGGAACATTACCCATAAAGCCTTTTTTTTTCTTTCACACCGTAGTATTCCTAGTGTATTGACCATCCAGTTCAGAGAGATTGCCAGATGGGACTCGGATCCTTGAATATTTAGCTCTGGGCAGTTATTAGGAACATTAATGAAGATGGTTTTTATATGGAAGGTTTATTTTTATTTTTTTTAAGATTTTATTTATTTGACAGACAGTGAGAGAGGGAACACAAGCAGGGGGAGCTATAGGCGGAGGGAGAAGGAGAAGCAGGCGCCTGCTGAGCAGGGAGCCTGATGTGGGACTTGATCCCAGGACTCTAAGATCCTGACCTGAGCCGAAGGCAGACACTTCACCGACTGAGCCACCCAGGCGCGCCCTGTATGGAAGGTTTAAATAGGACTCTGCTGGTCTCAGGATGTGTGCTAGAATTTTTTTTTATCTCTGGCATAAATTTGTTTTTCTAGTATTTTACAGTTGAGTGAGTTTAAATAACAATCCTTTTATGCAAGAATTCCATGTACTTGTATTCAGATTAAAGAGGATGCTCCGTGTGTAAAGGTCATGAGCATGCAATATGGGGCTTAGGTGACATTGAAGGAGGGCAGGCCCGTGCAGTCAGGGGCTCTTACTGACTCAGTATCCTTAGGGCTCGGCAGGGAGTAGCCCTTTGCCAAGTGCTGATGGAAGAAAGGGATGACAGAGTGGTGGGAAGGACTGACGCAGCTGTCAGGCAGTGGTGTCCGGCTCCCGGCGACAAGGGAGGGAAGGCTTATGTCCCAGGGGAGCGCCAGAGGTGTGGGACGAGGGACCAGGTGCTGTGTGCACCTGCTGAGCACAGACACTGCGTTTCTGTGAGGAAAAGAATCAGGGTGAGAAGGGAGCAATGAGTCTGCTGTGATGAGCAGGTGATCACAACACAATTCTAATGGCTCAGTGTATTGATACAGTGAGCATTGTGCTTGCCCATGGTTTATGCCCACGGTCTCACTTAACTCGCCCGGTGACCCTCAGCCCCAGGTTACCCCTAACTTACTGAAGAGACTGGAGCTCAGATGAAGTAGCTTGTAATACCGTGGGGTGGCTGAGTCCAACTCAGAGGTCTGTTCTCAGCCACTGTGTCTGCTGCTGCATTCCAGTAATTTCTTTAAATATTCTTAATGCCTTTTGAATAAATGAATGAATGAATCATGTAACCTTGCACGTTCCGTGGTGACCCCTCCCCCAGTGTATAACCCCTTCTTCCGGTAGTAAGCACTGTTGTGACCCCTGTCACAGAATAGTTATGCCTTTTTCTCAGGTTTGTTATTTTTTAAGTGTATGATGAAGTGATCTTAGTATCACAGAACTGTACAACAATTACCGGTTCCTAGTTCTAGGCATTTTCACCACCCCCGAAAGAAACCCTATACGCATTAGTAGTCTCCATCTCCCTGGCCCCAACCCCTGGCATCCTGCTCTGTCTCTGTGGATTTGCCTATTCTGGACATTTCATATAAATGGAGGCATGCGATATGACTGGCTCCTTTCATTTAGCACAGTGTTTGTAAGCTTCATCCATGTTGTAGCGTGTATTCGTATTTTCCCTTTATGACTGACTAATATTCTGTTGTGTGGATAGACCACATTTTGTTTATCCCTGCATCAGGTGATAGACAATTGGGTTGCATCTTGTTTTTGGTTACTCTGGATAATGCCGTGAATATTTGTGTACAAGTTTTTGTGTAGACATGTTTTCATTTCTGTTGAGTATACACCTAGGAGTGGAATTGCTGAGTTTGGGGGTAACTCCATGTTTAGCATTTTGAGGAACTACTAGACTGTTTTCCAAAGTACCTACATCATTGTACGGTCCTGCCAGCGGTGTACGAGGGTTCCTGGTTCTCCACCTCCTTGCCCGCACTTGTTACGATTTGTCTTTTTTTTATTCTAGCCATCCTAGTGGGTGTGAAGTGGCAACCTCTTGTGGTTTGGATTGGCATTTCCCTGATGCTGGCATTTGAGCGTCTTTTCATGTGTCTGTTGACCATCTATATGTCTTTTTTGGAGACATGTCTATTCACTTCCTTTAGCCATTTTTAAATTGGGTGATTAAAAAAAATAAATTGGATGATTTGCCTTTTTTTTTTTTTTTTTGGAGAGAGAGTAGGAGGGGGTGTGGGCGGAAGGGCAGAGGAAGAGGGAGAGAGAGAATCCCAAAGGGAGAGGGAGAGAGATTCTCAAGCACATTCCATGCCCAGTGCAGAGCCCCACGGGACTCGATCTCACAACCCTGAGATCGTGACCTGAGCCACAATCGAAAGTTGGACGCTTAACTGACTGAACCACCCAGGCGCCCTGATTCGTCTTTTTATTAGTGAGTTGTACATGAATTTGTGCATAATTGCAGATTTGCACATATTTTCTCCATTCTGTAGTTTGTCATTTCACTTTCATTGGTGTCCTTGGAAGTGCAAATGTTTTTAGTTTTGATGAAGTCCAATTTATTTAAAAATTTTTCTTGCTTATGTTTTTGGCTTCATATTTAAGAAGCTGTTGCCTAATCCAAGGTCACAAAGATTTATACCTATGCTTTCTTCTAAGAGTTTTATAATTTTAGCTCTTACTTCTAGGTCTGTGATCCTTTCTGAGTTACTTTCTGTATTTGGTGTGAGGTAGGAGCTCATATTTATTCTTTTGCATGTGGGTATCCAGTTGTCTTAGCACTGTTAGACTGTTCCTTCCTCACTGCGTGCTTGTGGAGTTGTGTCTGTTTCTGAGCCTCAGACAGTGGGATCACGCAGTTCCATGCATCTGCTCCCTTTAGCTTCACACCGTACCCTTGAGATTAATCAGTGTTGTGCGTAGCCTCAGTTCGTTCTTCTGATGTGTGGTGTTCCATTGCACGAATACTGCAGATTTTTAACCATTCTCCCATTAGTGTGCATTGGGTTGTCACCAGTTTATGATGGCTTGGCTAAAGCTGCTATGAACACTCTTGTATCTTTTTGGGAGACGTAGCTGGGTCGTCAGGGTACACATATGTCAGCTTAGGAGATACAAACACGGATGGGGGAACAGAAGGGTGATAAATAATCTGTTCAGAGGAGCATGAAAGAATTGTTTACTTCGGTTCCAGATTTTAAAGAATTTGAACAATATACTTCCTTTAACCAAGATGATACTGGCTACCACTGACTGTTGGTTCCACAGAAGGTGTACTAATCACGAAAGCAGAAGCAGCTATGGTTTTACTATGTGGAACAAAAGCCAGACTGCTCTGAATTTGCAGCGGGGGCACCCACAGAAAATCCAGTCACACACGGCTGACTGGATGCCTGAACAATAAGAAAAATACGTGCAGTTAGTTTTTCCTCTCCTTTTAAAATTGGACATTTTTAATGTTATAAGAAATATGAATAATTATGTATGTGAGAAACAAAATGAGAATTAAAATACCACCCATTTATATGAATGTGGACTTTGTGTTTTCTTAGTTATCTATCAAAAGCAGGTCATAATCTCTGTCCTGCAGGTTGGAGAGATTGTTTTGCGACATCTCTGACCCATATGTAGATGTTCAGAAAGTGGTAGCTGCCATTAGCAATGGGGTGGATTTAATATTTTATCAAATATTCAGGGTGGGAGAAAGAGTGAAAGACAAACGTACTCAGCCACGTTCCCACCTTCGCATCCCTCTTGAATACGACCGTGGCGTAAATTTGAATTGTAATGGAAGGTTGGTGGATATTATTTGGTTTCTGAAAGTTCCCCCAAATTACCGATTACTGAAATTCAGTCACCTTTTTTTTTCATGTGTTGATTTGCCGATGGAGGCTTTGCAGACTTCCCACCTTCTGATTTTACTCGCGCCCCCCCCCCCCCCCCCCCCGCTCCCTTCTCTGGGGCAGGCTCCGACCCAAGAGTTGGAACCAGGGGAAGCAGGTTAGGACTCACTCTGCTCCAGGACTCCAGTCTCAGTCACACAGAGGTGTTGTGAACACGCCCCATTCTGGGAGGAAGAGATGCAGACATTTCCCGGCCTTGCTGTTGTCATGCCCTGCTTCCTGCCCCACTGGTCGGTCACACAGCCCAGCTCTAAGTGTACGGGAGGCATTTTGGGTCTGTTCAGGATGGCTTTGGCTTTGTGCTGGGCAGTGGGGAGGAGGCCATCCTTGACTTTCCATCCTGCTGCAGGAGACGGGTTCCCACAGTCCTCCTCCTGTGTGTGTGGGGGGGGGGGGGGGCTGAGCACTCTCAGGGTGGCCCCGTCTTGGTGCTGGATGTGCAGGTTCTTCACCAGCTGACCTGAGGGCACCCTCTATAGCCAGAGAACACCCAGCACCGTATGCTGGTGGCCTGCTTTTTGTCTTTAACTAAATAGAATGCTGAAGGTAAATTTTGTCCGTTGCTGAGCTTCTTGGGTTAACACAGTAAGACTTGGAATTACAAAACCGTCTCTAGAGCAGCTGTGATACTGTATTGCTAGACTAAAAGGCCACACTCTGATTGCAGGTGCTCTTGAGCATGCCAGTTTGGCACAGTATGGAATCTGTGTATTATCCAAATATGTATATATTTTCCCAGCAGGTGACTCAGTAAAGCAGCATGTGTGTTCATAAATATATTTTATCAAAATTAAAGTTTTTTACTCAAGATTCAGTAGAGAAAGATCAGGAAAAACTAAAGAAAAACCAGTGAGTAAAATCATTAATTTCCACCCAAAAAACCCAAAACAAAATACAAAGAGCTGGTGCGGGTACGTGTGGTCAGAGCCTGGTGCAGGCGAGCAGGCCCATCCCAGGAGACACCACTGAGGCACCGGGCAGAGCCCTAGAAATACCGAGTGTCCTTAACATTCACTGTAAGGAAATGCTGTATTCTGTGGATTGCTTACTGAAGCTTGGGACTGGATTTATAAGCCTGGAATTATGGTTTACTGTTAGCATCTAAACCGGTGAAAATGAACTTTTTGCTTATAACATCTGTGAGGCCCATTATACAGACGCCTTCCCATCCCCATCCCCGAGCTTGATGAGGTTAGTTGATCAGCATGATGTGAGCTTGGTTTTGGAATGGATCACCTTTAACCTCTATTCCAAGATGAATGGTCTTTGTTTTTGTGTTTACAGAACATTTGGTGAAAATGACTTCAAGCCTCTAATCCATGCATTTTTGTTTAGCAGCAGAACTCTTCAGAGTGATGTGTTCCCCCTGTGTTCATTGCCTCTTCTCCCATTCTCAGACTCACTTGAAGCCGACTTTTGTCCCTCACTACTCCTCGAAAGCTGCTGCTGTGTCAGGGCCACTTGTGGGCTCTCCGTGGCAAAAACCAGGGGCTAGGGCGCCTGGGTGGCTTAGTCGTTAAGCGTCTGCCTTCGGCTCAGGTCATGATCCCAGGGTCCTGGGATCGAGTCCCACATCGGGCTCCCTGCTCGGAGGGAGACCTGCTTCTCCCTCTCCCACTCCCCCTGCTTGTGTTCCTGCTCTCGCTGTGTCTCTCTCTGTCAGATAAATAAATAAAATCTTTAAAAAAAAAAAAAAAGGGCTAATCCTCAGCCTCCACTGCCTTCTGGACGGAAGTCCCGGTTCTTGTGCATCGTGCTGGTTGCTCCTCCAGACTCTTGGCTTCTCTTCCCCTCAGCCTCCCGGCAGCCAGAGGGCCAGCCCTTGGTCCCCTCCTCTGTCTCTGCTGAATGCCCGGGGATCTCATCCACGCCGTGACTGTGATGCCAGCAGTGTACTGAGGACCCACACTCCCAGCCAGAGCCCAGGCTCCAGGCTCCAGGCTCCAGCTGCCTCCGCCTCCCTGTCTACCCGCGGTCTGCTCCATCCACTCGCTGACGACTCTGTCCTGCCAGGCGTGGAGGCCAGCACCTGGGATAATTCTCACACAGCTCATCCAGGCCTGCAGGAAATCCTGTGTGCTCCACCTTCAGACCACAGTCAGAACCTGACGCCACCACATTGACGGCTCTATCCAGGCCTCTGGCCCTGTAGAAACAACTCTCCTCCCTTACTCTACAACATTCCCAGTTTCCCTGCTTCTTTCCTTTTATCTAAAGATGAATATCTTCTGTATAACTGATTTGTTCCTCACATGTATGAGGAAGTTAGGGATTTTTGTTCACAGATCTGCCCATACTGCCTAGGATAGTTCCTGGCATACAGCAGATGCTTAATAAGGATTTGTTTATTTGATTCTAAGAGATCAGGGACTATAAGCATTTTCATACAATACTGTAGTTTATGAAATGCTTTTTTTTTTAAGATTTTATTTATTTGAGAGAGAGATAACAACGGAGATAGCGAGAGAGAGCACGAGTAGGGAAGAGAGGGAAAAGCAGGTTCCTCACTGAGCAGGGAGCCCGACAGAGGACTTGATCCCAGGTCCCTGGGACCATGACCTAAGCCGAAGGCAGATGCTTGACCGACTGAGCCGCCCGGGTGCCCCTCGAAATGCTTTCATTTACTGTCTCACGTAATCATTTATTCAGTCAACACAAACTCCAGTCTGCATAACTTCCCCAGGTACAGAATCCTGGGGTCCTCGCTGTGGCCTTCCAGGTGAGAGAAAGGTACTAGCTAGGTCTGTGTTCATGGTGGCCCGTCCCACCTGCTCAGCCCTGCGTGGAATTTACACGGCACCTGTGCCTGGCTTCTTCCTCTCAGGTGGAGAGCAAACGTCCCCTTCTCCGTACTTCTGCTCACACTGCTCCTGCTCATGGGTCTTGTGTCCAACACAAAAGCAGGACTTCAAGGTTGGTTTAGCTTTTACTCATTTTCCCTTCTACCTCCCTCCTCTACATTCCTCTTCAAGGAAAATATTGTAATGTTCCCTCCCTTGTACCCTCACAGCTGGTTTCTCTTTCACCCATACAGCTTGTTCCTTAAAATTCTTTGTAGTGCTCACCTTGCTTGTCCATGTGCTGTGTTCAGTGTGTTCCTGTCCCTGCTCTCTGCTAAGCCAAGAGGACTCTGGATGTCAGGGTGGCCTCCCCTAGGGGTTCCCAGTCAGGCTTTCCTTAGTACATAGGATTTGGATTCAGTTTGGACCTGAGGCCTGTGTTCCTCGCATCTGGCCGGGTGTGTCTGAGACGGGTAAGAAGCAGGCCTTCCCCAGGACCGAGCGCTCCGGGACAAAGGGGATGCTGTTTATGACAAAGGTACCTGTGAGCAGCCGCGGTCCAGACAGATGTGGTGGGGGACTGGCAGCCAGTCTCAACTTCTTTCTGCTCATGTCGCTGGGCCTTTTTGAATTCACCTTCCTGGGGAATAACTCCAGATGTTAAAGCAAAGTGTCTTCAGACCTGTGGCATTTGAAGAGCGGTACAGGTGAAGGAAGGGTGTAGAGGACTTACGGCTTGAAGAAAAACCACGAAGATGGTTGAAAGGTCCTAGGGGGTTGAACAGTGCTGAAGGCAACGAGGAGCTGTGCTTGCTCCTGGCGAGAAGGAGAAGCAGTTTACCAAATCTTTTCACTCCGTGATTGGGTGGTTCTTCATCCATAAACACATCTGTCAAAGAAACAGACAAGTTGCTGCATTAAACTTTGATTTTTCTGACTTAAACTTTGGGGTGGAGGATTTTAGAGGTTAACAGAAACCTGAAACATTTCTTCGTCTCTCCACCTCTGTGAGCGTTATCCTGGAGCGAGAAGGTCGCTTAGAGAGCCTCTTAGGGAGGGTGTGTGAAGGGCCCTCCTGACCAGGCCTCCACTCCATTATCTACGACTGCCGAAAGGTGAGACAACCACCCCACCAAGGCTCAGAAACCTGACCCCAGGGCCCTGAAAAGACACCGACTGTGGACATCACATCAGCCTTGGGTTCAAGAAGCTCGGCAGTCGCAGGGGCACAGATCCAGAGTTTCTTTCCTTGTAAAAGGGGACGATGCTACCAACCTCACAGGGTTGCTGGGGGTGGGTGGGCAGCAATAAGGCATTTGATGCAGACTCATGGCCTGCCATTTGTGGCCGCTCAGATGCTGTAGGTGTTTTCAGTAGCAGGTTCACTGGAAATGCTCTAAATTAATAGGTGCCTGACCTGCATAGACCAGGCCCTGTACCTGAAGCCAAACAAACAAAATACAGAACTAGAACTCTTACAGTAAACATTGTAGTTACTACAGGAAAAATATGCATCTTTCCTTTTTCCCGCCACAACATCGCATCAGCCTTGGGTTCAAATAGGGTAACAGCAGCCCTGACCGTGCCCTTTGAAGCACATCTTCAGCTCCTGTGCTTTGCCAGCCGTGGCACTGAAGGTCTGATGAGCCTTTGAACGAGTTTGTGAGCCGTTCAGTCCCACCTGGCACGTGTCTGTCACAGTTGTCCCTTCGTGTTTTACATTTATAAAGAAATTCTTGGGACACCTGGGTGGCTCAGTTGGTTAAGCGTCTGCCTTCAGCTCAGGTCATGATCCCAGGGTCCTGGGATCAAGCCCCGCATCGGGCTCCCTGCTCAGCGGGGAGCCTGCTTCTCCCTCTCCCTCCACCTGCTGCTCCCCCTGCTTGTGCGCTCACGCACTCCCTCTCTCTCTGTCGAATAAGTAAAATCTTTAAAAAAAAAAAAAAATTCTTAAACTGAGTGTCATGGAAGAAAAGTAGCCACGCAGGTCAGGTCGAAATGCGAAGGTCACTAAAATGATCCAAGTCCTCCCACTGCTCCCACAGGGCCCCGAGGCGGGCCGGGGTGTCTGTAGAAACGAATGTCAGGGATCAGAGACGGCGCGTTCCTTGGGGGCGGGGGAGAGAAGGGAGGCCGCTGGTGGTTTGGACCCTGCAGGTGAGATCCTCCTCGTCTCCCCAGTCGAGCAGGTCCAGGAGCCACTGGCCTGTGGCAGCCCTGACGTGTGTGCGTGGGTTTCCCTCCATCCTACGCAGAACAGACCACCCTCCAGGATTGCAGAGGCCCTTCCTGTGGCACTTGGTTAACAGGGCTACTTTGTGGCGACTACTGAGTGCCACATGGGTGTTATCCGAGGGTGATCCGCCTGGTAGAACATGTTCGTAGCAGGTACACCTTCCTGGTTGGTAGTTCGCTGGATTCCGGGGTAATTTTGGTGATAGAGCTGGTTTCCTTACTGTTCAGTGTGACATCTGAGTAACAGCCGTGTGCCACCCAGTAGCTAGGGCTGCTATTCAAGGAGGCTGCACTGTGTGCGGGGGCAGGGCGCGGATAGAGTGCGACACTCCCAGCCACTTTCTGGGCAAGTACTGTTCTTCTCAACCAGTGAGGACACAGCCTTAGAAGAGCCAGGTAGCTCTGCTGGGTTTGCACAGTGGCCCAGCGGTGTTGGGGTTTAACGTCCCGCCCTGGGGTCATTGGCCTGGCCGTGAGGATGTGCCGTCTCCTCGGTGATGGAATGGTGATCTCAGGTGAGAGTCTCTCCCGCCCCTGCCGTCTGATAACCAGCATGTGTTCTGTACCGTAGATTTCCCTGTTTCTTAAATTTAGAACGTAAACATACAGCATGCTTCCAGTGCCCCGCGGGAGAAGCGTTCCTGAACCTGGCTTTCTCCCTGGCGTAGACACTGAAGCATCATGAAGTCTTCTCTTGGGCCTTTGGTGCATTTGTGTGACTGGTGTATATGCCTCAGTTGGCTGTTTCATATCGTTCCGTTGTACACTCGGGTTTTTTTTTTTTTTTTAACGTAAACATGAATCTGTATTTACCTCAGCAGGGAAGTTGGCTTTACAAGAAGACGTATGTTGTGAAGATCATTCACTTTGCATAGGCTCTTTGCTTTGACAGAGGAATCCCCAAGAACAGTGCCCCAGCAGTCTGGGGGGGAGACATGCCGTCTTGGAGTCATGGCCTCCTTCGTTGGGGCTTCAAATGGGATGTGCCGCTCTCAGGTAGACAAGACAGACACTTGTAAGTGAGGCAATAGGATTTTGAGCAAGACAGACCAAATGACAGTGATTTGAGAAAAGCAATCAGTCAGCAATCAAGTGGACGCGAAGAGGAAGGAATGCGTGGCTGACCCTGGAGTATATCCTGAAACCAGGTCTGAGCAAGGTTAGCCAAGGTGGGGTGCGCCAGCCTTCATGTGACAGCAGGCTGTCGGAATGAGGCCTTTCCTGGTTTATTGTTGACTCAGTGCAGCCTTCCCACCCTTTCCCCCACCCTTTCCCCCACCCTCGCATCTTCCATTTTCCCTCACCCTGTCTCTCCCTCACTTGCCTTCTGAGTCAGAGCAGTGTGAAAGGGCTCTCCTTTCAGTTAAGATCTGAAATTGCATTAAAATTTAATGTTTGTTCACTTTATGACAGTATAGTTCCTGATTATCAGCCTATGTGGGAAGAGTCCAAATTTAGAGAACTTTATTTGGGAGTTAGTAGGGCTTCTTGGAAGGTTCAGAACTGGTGATTTATAACAAGACAGATTTGTGACCGACTCCCTGTGATGGAAAGTGTTCTGTCATCTAACAAAATTAGTGATTAGTTATTAAAACAAATCCTGGGGCGCCTGGGTGCCTCAGTTGTTAATCGTCTGCCTTTGGCTCAGGTCATGATCCCGGGGTCCTGGGATCGAGCCCCGCATTGGGTTCCTTGCTCGGCGGGAAGCCTGCTTCTCCCTCTCCCACTCCCCCTGTGTTCCCTCTCTTGCTGTCTCTCTCTCTGTCAAATAAGTACAATCTTTTAAAAAAACAAAAAAATCTGGGACACCTGGGTGGCTCAGTCGTTGGGCGTCTGCCTTCGGCTCAGGTCATGGTCCCAGGGTCCTGGGATCGAGCCCCGCATCGGGCTCCCTGCTTGGCGGGAAGCCTGCTTCTCCCCTCTCCCTCTCCCCCTGCTTGTGTTCCCTCTCTCGCTGTCTCTCTCTCTGTCAAATAAATAAATAAAATCTTTAAAAAAAACAAATCCCATTTGATGTAAGTTAAGCACATTTTTCAAAAACTTTATGATAGGCATTAATCTTCTGTAGGTGTATCCGCAGTCTGAACTGTGAGAATAAATTTGAAGCAGTTTGGGAGCTGGAACTCTAAGCTGGTGCTTGTAGGAAAGTGTCTGCTTTTCCTGCCACTTGCTAGATGACAGCCCAACTCTCTCTTGGCCTTGCCTTCCAGTTCTCAGTGTGTGCTCGTCAGGGTCAGTCATGCCCTGCCTGCTGTAGTGTCCTGCCGTGGCCGTGCTCCTGGTCCTTGGGGTGCCGTCCCGGCTGCTTCGCCCCTAGCAGAGACCAGGTCCCTAGTCCACTGGCATGTTCCTGGCCTTCCGCCTTGGGGCTTGCAGTGCCCGCTGGGCTCCTCGCCTGCACGCAGCCAGCCAAGGGGCTGTGGCTCTGCCCTGTGGTCTCTGGGTGGGGCCAGAGCCGCAGCTAGCGGCTGCCGCAAGGACTTCTAGGAGCGGGGCCCTGCACCACGGAGCGGGGCTGGCGGTTGGGCCCTTGGCCTTTGGGGCTCCTGTTTCTTTGCTAGTAAATGTATTACATGGGCTAGATAATCTGGAAGACCATTTCCAGTTCCAGATACATGACCAGTGAGTGGCTGAGGCTGAAACAGCGGGAGGCCAGGGTGCGTGCTGGGAAGGGACAGAGTGGGACTTTCCGGTCTGCCTTCCTGAGGGCGGCTGCCCTGTGACACCGCCCTCTTCCCTCTGACTGTCCCTCCCGGGGCTCTCCTTCCAGCCACTCTGATCTTACTTCCTCTCTGGATAAACACACCAGCGAGGATGGAGGGGGCATCAGTTTCTCATTTCACAATGATTTTCTGTCCGTTTCAGCCAAGGAGCCTCCCTCCGCCCCCAGTCCTTCCCGGCAAAGTGTTTTCCTGTTTGAGGGGACACTGGACTCCAGGTTTCCTTACAGTTGGGATCTCCTGTTGGCCAGTGGTTGCCCACGATTGATCGGTTGGTTAATTCTTTGCCTAATTCAGGGCAGCAAGAGGAGTTCTATTGGGGACAATCTTGGGTTGTAGAAGAATGAAGAAATTAGGGGAAAAAGAATTTAATAAACATTTAGCTCTCTAAGGGCTAAAGCTTTATTCAGTCTTTTTTGGTGGAAAATATCCCAGGTTGTTAAATATTTTTACCTTACGAACTCTGCCTGCCCATCCTGTAGAGGAAGTAACCTTTCCTGATGGCGCGTCGTGATGTGGTCCCTCAGTCAGCTGTGTTTATTGCTTTCCCATCCTTGCGCTAGGGGCTGGGGAACAGGCATTAGCAGGGTGGAGGTAGCCCGGCCTTCCAGGGCCTTCTAGTCCAGTGCGGAAGATGCCAGTGAGTAGGTACAGCTCTGAGGCCTCCTTCTTAGAGGACTGACAGGCTCCTGACGTCATTTGGCTGAAGTCGGGGTCCCCTTCTGCCTCAGGGATCCCAAGGGTGAGCAGGAGCTGGTGGGGGTGAGAGGGCTGTCCCAGACTGAGAGTTCTGCTTAGGAAGACCCAGAGTTGACTGAGGACCTGAGGCAAAGACCCTAGGTAGATGGAGGGATCAAGGGGAGGACAGGGGTGACGCCAGGCGAGGCTGGAGTGGGGGTGGGGGACGCAGGAGGCCCTGCACTGCAGCAAGCTCTGAGCGTGCACATTCTAGCCAAGAGCTGTGGAAAGCTGTGGAGGAATCTTAGGCAGGGATGCGATGTGATCACGCTGGCTCTGCAGAGAGGGTGCGGTGGCCATGGGGATGAAGCGCCGGAGGCTGGAGAGCGGTCGCAGCGGCGCAGGCCGGCGAGCGAGGAGGTCTGCGTCAGAGGGACAGGAAAAGGTGGCTTTGTGCCTGACGGGGAGTGGGGGGGGGGGTAGCAGGGAGTGGTCTGAGACGTGCGCAGGTGCAGCTGCAGGGGGACTAGACGCCCACGGGGCCCCCGTCAGCCTGGGCCCCGCGGCTCTGTCTGTCCTCAGTGTGGTTTCCTGGTGCTGGCGAATTGGAGGTGCCCAGGGAGTACTTGCTGAGTTGACACCTTTTAGTGTTTGTTCATGGAATGTGAAGGAGAGGTAACTTCACCCTTCCCAAAATTTATAACAGTTACACTTGTCTTACTTCAGAATCCACAAGTCCACTGTCACCATGAAAATCAAACATTTTAAGTAGTACAGCCGATCTGTTTTCTTCAGGTTACATAAGATGTCTGTCTTCTACGAGAACCTTAACATAAATGATATTGAAAACGAGTCCCTAATGGAGTTTCCATTGCTGTGCTTTTGCTTTGCATCCTGCATATTTTGAGAGCGTGACAGGCTGTGTCACACCCCCGTGGGTATAATTCATGAAATTTTGCCTGTAACATTCTGTATTCTGAGAGCATCCAGGCTCTAGATTAAGTCAGTAGGTAACATTGGCAGAATGAGAGAAGGTTTAAAAAATGCCAGGGCCCTCCTTCCTCCCAGTGAGCTCCATCTCCAGTTTCCTGCGCTCCCCTCCCGGCCTCACCGCTCCTCCACCCCCGTGGCAGCTGGTGCTTCTGAAGTGGGGCTCTTTTGAAAGTATGAAACAGTAGGATTTTACAAGATTGGTCTCTTCGCTGTCTTAGGCTCCGCAGCGGAAACCGTGGAGTAGTTGGACTCCACTGCTCCGTCATCGCTCCCTCCCCCACCCAAACCTGCTCATCCTGGTCTGTCCCCTGTGAGTCGCTGGCATCCGACCCCAGCGGTCCCCCTTGAGTCCCCTCTGCTTCACCCCATGTTGCAGACCACTGCCCTTCCAGAGCCTGACCTGGGTGTGGCCTTTTGCTCCTCATGTCCAGGGCCTGCATCGTTGTCACCATCACTGTCACTGTGGGCCTCGAAGCCACTGTTGCTAGCTCTCGTGGGGAGGCAGCACCCTCTGCTCGCTCGCTCTCTTTTTTATGTTATGTTAATCACCATACATTACATCATTAGTTTTTTTTTTTAAAGATTTTATTTATTTATTCATCAGAGAGAGAGAGAGAGAGAGAGAGGCAGAGAGAGAAGCAGGCTCCCAAGGAGCAGGGAGCCCGATGCGGGACTCGATCCAAGGACCCCGGGATCATGACCCGAGCCGAAGGCAGACGCTTAACCATCTGAGCCACCCAGGCGCCCTACATCATTAGTTTT
Source organism: Zalophus californianus (assembly GCF_009762305.2). Lineage (NCBI taxonomy): Eukaryota > Metazoa > Chordata > Mammalia > Carnivora > Otariidae > Zalophus > Zalophus californianus. The sequence continues at coordinate 2,597,764 of NC_045600.1, forward strand.
GGATGTAGTGTTCCATGATTCGTTGTTTGCGTATTATACCCAGTGCTCCACGCAGAACGCGCCCTCTTGAATACCCATCACCAGGCTAACCCATCCCCCTCCCCCCCTCCCCTCTAGAACCCTCAGTTTGTTTCTCAGAGTCCATCATCTCTCATGGTTCGTCTCCCCCTCCGATTTCCCCCCCTTCATTCCTTCCTGCTCTCTCTTTTTTTTTTTTTAACATATATTGCATTGTTTGTTTCAGAGGTACAGGTCTATGATTCAATAGTCTTGCACAATTCACAGCACTCTCCATAGCACATACCCTCCCTGATGTCTATCACCCCCCACCCCATCCCTCCCACCCCCCACCACTCCAGCAACACTCCGTTTGTTTCCCGAGATTAAGAAATCCTCATATCAGTGAGGTCATATGATACATGTCTTTCTCTGATTGACTTATTTCGCTCAGCATAACACCCTCCAGTTCTATCCACGTCGTTGCAAATGGCAAGATCTCATTCCTTTTGGTGGCTGCATAATATTCCATTGTGTATATATACCACTTCTTCTTTATCCACCCTCTGCTCTCTCTGCTTCCATTCCTGCCCCCCTGCAGCCTGTTTTCCAGATAATGAGAGAATCTTTAAAAAGATGTTTAGGGCGCCTGGGTGGCTCAGTTGGTTAAGCCACTGCCTTCGGCTCAGGTCATGATCCTGGAGTCCCGGGATTGAGTCCCACATCGGGCTCCCTGCTCAGCGGGGAGTCTGCTTCTCCCTCTGACCCTCTTCCCTCTCGTGCTTTCTATCTCTCATTCTCTCTCTCTCTCAAGTAAATAAATAAAATCTTTAAAAAAGATGTTTAAAAATTTTCTTGAAACATGTTCAAACTCAGAGAAAAGTTGCAAATAACAAACAGTACGCAGAAGTGCCCCCAATGATTTGAGAGTTGAGTTGCTCTTCCAAGCCTACAGAGGGGCCACCAGCCCGCTCGCATTCCCCTCCGTGGCCCCCGGGCCCGCGCAGAGCCACACGCCACTCCTCCTCGGCCTGGCCATTCAGTTCCCTTCCGTGTGAACATTTCCTCAGTCTCGCCTTGACTTTCGTGCCCTTAAAATTTTTGAACATTGCAGGCCAGTTACTTTGTAGAATGTTCCTTCAATGTAGGTTTCCCTCCTGTTTCCTCATGATTCGATTCAGGGTATGTAACTTGGGCAGAAAAATCCAGAAGCGACACTGCCTTTCCTCACTGTGTCCTGCTGGGTGCCGGCAGTTTCATTTTGTCACGTAACTGGTGATAGTGTTCACTCTGGTCGCTTGGTTTAGGGAGAAGTGTCTGCCCGATGTCACCGTAAAGCCACTTGCTTCCCTTTGTCATTGAGAACTATTTCGTTTGGATGTGCTTTGAATCTACATAAGTATCTCATTTCTCATCAGATTTTTTTAAATTTATCCATATGGGCTCCTGGTTTCCTACGTAATTTATGTAATCTGTGACTATCAGTATTGACTCTGATTGACCAGTACTCTTTGAGCATGTCTTTCCTTCCTCCCACGAAATGTTCCAGGCCGGGCTCTGGAGTGCCGGAGGAGCCCTGGTTCCTCTGCAGGAGAACGGTCCTGAGAGCCCGAGCGGGGCGCTCGATGTGCTTGTTGCTGGGATGTTGCTTCCCCCAGGCCCTCTCCGTGGGTAGAGCGAGGACTGTGTGGGTGTACGCTGTTATTTATGTCTGTGTTTTGATGTCTCTGTACATTGAAAATCATGAGGTCACACTGATGCCTCCGATTCTAATCCAGGACTGCAGGAATCGTAACTTCCTCGAAACTCCCTTCTCTGGCGGTGAGGAACCTGACTCCCCTTATCCTGAACCTGTTTACTTACGTGATCAGTCCTCCTGGATAGAACACATCTCCCCTCTCTGTTCACCCTGTTCCGTTTCCCTGCAGGGATGTCCTGACCCCAACATCTCCCCGGTTGGGCTCTGACCCCTGCTCCCTGCTGGGTCCTGCCTAAAGGGTGCTAGTAGGAGACTGGAGGGGCGGAGGAGGCAGAAGGGACTGGGGTCTTCCTGCCTGCTCCTCTTCCTTTGAGTGACGCCCTTAGTAACGCTTCTTCCTTCTGGCCAAAGTGCCTGCTAGCAGTGGGCAGCGGGTCCCAGGTGGGCGTACTCCCACACTTTGGGAGACCCCAGCTCCCTCCCAGCCCCCTGGCTCCCAGCCCATGGGATCCACCTTTGAGCCTAGGGACCCCAGTACCAAGCAGCAGCATTGCACCCTCAGCTCAACAGAGCCCTTTGCCTAGGTGTCAAAAATTCCAGCATCTTCCTTCGGTTCCCTTGATCCACGTCTGCTGTCCCCACGATAAGTTCCCTTCCTGCTTTTTAGTTACCTCGTTAACAGTTCTTTATGAATAAGATTTTCTTATTCATTAACTGGTGTATTTCTGTCTCTTGACTCTACCCAGTCCGGATGGTGGAGTCACCCTGCTTTTTTATTGATACTGATTGAGAGCCCATTTGAAATGTTACTCTTTCTGCTTTTCAGCTGTTAAGTCCTCTGTGATCAGCATGATTTCATGGCCCCTTACATCTGTGTGGTTAGGGTGGTCTGCCGCTGCGGTGTGATTCTCTGTTCTGGTTTAGTTAATGCAGTCTTAATAATTTTTACACACCAGTGTCGTATTTTTACTCTGTCCTCAGAACTCTTGGATATCGTTTCAAGTGTTCATCTCCGTTTCCATGGTTTTTCCCCAGTTTATCTGACTGGCCCTGATGAACCCATGTCCATCCATGTCAGGTAAATTTGCACAGAACTGTGTACAAGGCCAAAAAAAAAGCAACAAAATTGCTTCTATCAAAGAGTAGGAGAGGGGCGCCTGGGTGGAAGTGGGTTAAGTGTCTGCCTTTGGCCCAGGTCATGGTCCCCCCGAGGCCCTCATCCGTCTGTTTCTCCTTCTGCCCCCCCCAACTCTGTCTCTTTTTCTCTCACATAAATAAAATCTTTTTTTTTTTAAAAAAGTAGGAAACTTGATGAGGAAGGTAAGTAAGATGATTGATGTGGAAAGAGCAGAGACAGAGTGATGAGGGCATCCTGGGTGGCAGCCTTGCTGTGAGGCACTTCCACCCGCCTTGACGTCAGTGTTCGTGGGGCCCCTGAGGTGGGCAGGGAAGGTGTTTTGCCCATTTTATGGGTGAGGAGAGTTAATCACAGAGGACGAAATGACTTCCCTAAGATGGACGGCTACCAGCTGGTGCACTTGGGACCTGAGTCTCCCGACTGGAAGCTGGGGCTCTCTCCCCCCTCACTCCCAGCGGAACAGACCACTTAAATACGACGCAGAGATGGTTACAGCCGGAGATGAGGATAAACACTTCATGCTCCCACAACATGCTCTCAAGCACAGACGAATGACAGGTTAACTATTTTTAAAAAGCCATTTAGCAAAAAACAGGATTGAATATCAGATCTTGAAAGAGTTGATAACTTTCTAAGCCTTAATAGTAAAATGACGAAGGAAGAATGAATCGATTCAGTTTTATTAGAAGTACTTTTATTAAAAGTAATAATTTCTGTAAGAATAATATAAGATGAAAAGCGGGGACATAATAGAGGCGTGGTGTTTACAGGTATGCTGTCTGACAAGGAATAAAACACTTACGCAGTCTGTTAAACAAGATTAAGACATGATTAGTGAGCAAATGGGATGAGTAGATAATCTTCATAATAGGGTATACAGCCGGCTTCACTGGGCCTCAGAGAACTGCCAGTTTCAAAGGCAGGTGACACATCCATGTACGGTGTTGGGGAGGGGAGTGGTGACTCAGGCCATAGTATGGACGGCAGATTAGGAGCTGCAGAAAATGATAGTGTCCTTTGGAGAGTCCTGGAATTTCAGCCTAAAATTTATTTTAAAATAGTGAAAAAAGCTTGTGTGCATGAAAATGTTCATTGTGAAGTTACTCGCTGTAAGAAGATAATAGTTTTTTGGTTTTTTTTTTTTTAAGATTTTATTTGTCAGAGAGAGTGAGCATGAGCAGGGGGAGCTGTAGAGGCAGAGGGAGAAGTAGGCTCCCCGAAGAGCAGGGAGCCTGGTGCGGGGCTCAATCCCAGGACCCTGAGATCATGACCTGAGCCCAAGGCAGAGGCTTAACGACTGAGCCACCCAGACATCCCGGGAAGATAATAGTTTTAAAGATTAAATGTTTAGGGGCACCTGAGTGGCAGCGTAGTCAGTTAAGCATCTGACTTCAGCTCAGGTCGTGATCTCAGGGTCCTGGGATTGAGCCCCGTGTCATCAGGCCCTGTGTTCAGCACTGAGTCTGCATCTGCCTCTCCCTCTCCCCTCCCCGCTCTCATGCACGTGCACTGTCTCTCAAATAAATAAAATCTTTTTTAAAATAATGAGGGGCACCTGGGGGGCACAGTCAATTAAATGTCCAACTCAGTTTTGACTCAGGTTGTGATCTCAGGGTTGTGGGATGGAACCCCAGATCAGGCTCCACGCTCAGCACAGAGTCTGCTTCAGATTCTCTCTCTGTCTGCCCCTCCTGCTCATGTGTGCACACGCACTCTCTCTCAAATAAATAAATCTTTCTTCTTCTTTTTTAAAAAATATTTATTGATTTATTTGACAGAGTGAGAGCAGGAACACAAGCAGGGGCAGTCGGAGAGGGAGAAGCAAGCTTCCCACCGAGTAGGGAGTCCAATGTGGGGCTCGATCCCAGGACCCTGGGACCATGACCTGAGCCAAAGGCAAACGCTTAACGACTGAGCCACCCAGGTGCCCGAAATAAATCTTTCTTTAACAAAAAAGAAATGTTTAACCTATCTGTTCAACAGACACACCATTTACAGTTGTTGGTGTGTCAACTTAGTGAAATAGTATGCATCTGTTAAAATGATAATTGAGTACAGAGACATGAAATGTCTAAGAAAATAATACAGAAAATATGAAACATTGACTGTCTACGAGCAAGATGGAACGGAAACACGGACAAGTTAAATTGACTCTTGGCACGATTCCAGGTGGAATTTTCTTTGACTTGCATGACTGGTTTGTACATTTACAACAGTGGCTACCACCTTTCGTGAGTCGTTGGGGTATTTGTGGAAGGATCCAGAACGTTGCATTGTACCCCTGCCAGAGCGGGCGTTTCTATGGCGTGCTCTCGGCTGTGCTTAGTGGTAGAGTTTGTTCGTAGCTGGTCAGTGTGCTTTTCTTTCTGCATCTCTCTCTTCAGGTGGTAAAATAGAACAGATCAGATTTGTTGGGATTGTTTTTCTTCATTGTAGAAGGAACGGTACCATGCGGTTCCCCGAGAAGATACCAAGAGAAGTTGAGGTTTTCGGTGGCTGTTTGAAGTACATAATTTCCATTAGGAGTTCTGGGAATGGTTATTTTGGGTGATATTTGAAAGAAATAAAGATGAGCCATAGATGACCTTTCAGGTTGTAGCTCAAGGGTTTTCTTTAGCCTGGCCTTTTTTTTTTTTTTTTAATCAGGCCCTATGTGTTCTGTTCCCTAATCTCTGTGCCGATGAGCACTTACACTGATAGTGTTAACAGTTCCCCAGTGGAAATGTTTTGCAAAACTAGTAGTGGAGAATTTAAAAAAGAACTGTGTAGAATATAGGTTAGCATCAAATGGGGATTTGGGCCTGGAGGTGAAAATAACAGGTGTCAGGTATAAGAGATGTGATTAAATGGCTGTCAGACCAAGGGCGGGACAGGTGGTGGTGGGGAGTGAGCTGCCTCGGGAGGTGAACCACGTGACGTCTGTCCTGGCGCTGCCACTTGCTCTGCTCCTGGAAGGGAACTACCCACACTCTCTGGAGTGCCGTCCACGAACTGGGGATGGCTTAACACCACTGAGACATCTTCCTGTCACAGTTCTGGAGGCCAGAAGTCCAAAGTCAGGATGTGAGCAGGGGAGGCTCCAGGGAAGACTCCCTGTGTCTTCCAGCTTCTGGCAGAGGCGGCGTTCCTTGGCTTGTGACCAAATTGCTCCAGTCTGTGCCTCCACCCTCTTGTAGCATTTTTCCCTCTGCATCCAAATACCTTCTTTTTAATAAGGACTCCAGTCCTGTTGGATTTAGGGCCCATCTCATTCCTGTTTGTGACCTTACCTTAATTTGCACAGACCCTACTTCCAAATAAGGCCACGTTCCCAGGTTCTGGATGGACACTATTGATTGGGGGGCAGAGGGGAGACGTGACACTATTCAACCCAGTAGACTGTCCCCAGAAACCTGGCTCAGTTTCCGCCTCCTAAAATGCAGAACACGTGAGTGCCGTGGAAAGTGCTTCTCATTTCTTACTGAAGTCACTGTTAGAGGCTCCATGCAGTTAGTAAGGATGGTTACAGTGTCCAGGAGTACTGTTCGCGTGCTGTAAAGGTTGCCCCCATTCTTGGAGAATGTCTTGTGTTCCCCCAGCTGCCCCGTGGCTCCACTGAGCTGACGGGGGGCCCGGCGCTTGCTCACCTGGAGGGTAGCTAGTGTTATGGGCTGCAGTGGGTCACTGCAGGATGGCTGCGCATGTGCCCACCAGTTGCTTGCCCAGTGAAGTAGACCCTAGCTTTAGTGATTTTTACTGGGGGTCTCTGGTGTGGCAGCGTTTGTTACAACAGAGTGAAATGTAGGTGCGATGATAAACATCTACATTAATTGAGCATAAATGCAGACTTTCCAAAACTTGCCAGATATTAAACATTTAAAAAGTAAACTTTTTTCTAAAAAAGCCGTGTAATTTAGTAGAATGCCCCGTCAATTGAATTTTTATGTAGTCTCAACTTAAGAGAGTAAATTGTTGATTTCACTTTTTTAAATTTGTAGCTAAACCATTTACACAACTGGTGAAGGAGATGCAGCTTCATCGAGAAGACTTCGAAATCATTAAAGTGATCGGAAGAGGGGCTTTTGGAGAGGTAAGAGAGACTTCGTGTGCTGACTTTGCCTGACGGCCACAACAGCACCTTTAGGACCCGGTGCGCTGATCTGGGGAGGGGGTCATTACTGGGATCGTTGGGAGGGTGGTGCTCGACGGGCAGAGTCTGAAGGCCAGAATTAAGAGAAAAAGAAGCAGAAGCTTGTGACAGGTGAGTTGCCCTGAATATTGTTTCTTAGAGACAAAGAAGTCTATTAAAAATCCATTTGTGAACTGAAAAATAGCTCGGTGGTCCTTTTCCAGAGTGCGAGGAGGGCGAGCCAGCAGCACGGCCCTCTGCACGGCCCTCCTGACCTCCGCTCGCCTCAGGCGTGCTGGCCTCGCTGCCCTGGGCCGGACAGCCAGACCCCGAGGCCACGGCCTCTGCCCCGGGCGCCTTGCTTGGCGTCATGCCCCCACCAGGGAGGCCCAGGTCCCCGCCGCGGACCAGGATCAGGGAGTTTTACAGTGCGCCTCTTTGACTTTGAAACGTATTGACCCCTCTGCGTAGACTCTGCCTTTAGCTCGGGCTGGGGGAGCCTGTGTGTGTGTGTGGGGGGGGGGCTTCTGAGGAGAAGCAGTGACACGCTGCCCCGCCGCAGCAGCTGATCTGTTCTGCCTGCCGGTGAGCCCGCCTGCCGTGACTGCACGGCTACGAAATGCGGTGTGGGGTCGGCTGTGCCGGGCACACATTTCCCACCGTGCGCCAGACAAAGTGTGAAGCAGTGAGTTCACCGGGTGGCCGCTTTGCGCTCGGGTACCTCCTCTGCCTCCTGAGTTGAACAGCGCCTGTGATCTGTCTTAGAAAACATGTCCGTATTTTTGACGATTCTTCTGCTACAAGCACCTGATGGTACCCCTACTGTATCTGCTTTGGTAGAATACACAGGAAGGGAGTAGTCCTCCAAAAATGCTTTATAAATGGTCGAGTGAGAAAGCCCTGGCCTCCCCGAGCGAGTGTGGACAGTTGTGTGTCGTGCCCTCGTTTCTCCCTTGGAAACTGCTCTGGCCTGCGACCAGACCCCAGCCCCAAGTCCTCCGCCGTTCTCTCTGCCGCCCCACGCTGGCTTCATGCCGCCCCTCCGTGGGCCCTGTGGCCGGGGCTCCTCATATCACCGGCTCCCTCGTCTAGCTCCTCCCGCCCCCCAGCCTTTCTGCATCCTGTCTGGGCTCCCTGCACGTGCTCGCCAGCCCTCCCCTGCCAGGACTAGAATTTTGGATTCTTAACAGTACTACCATTACATGGCACTCTATGGTAATGAGGTGTTATTGCTGTTGCCTCCTGGGATATTCCTGTTGTCATGTACCCGAAGTGTGCCCAGTTTCAGTGACAGCACTGAGCGGATTACAGAAATGAGGACTCTGTCAGTGCTGGGACCGTCTGTATGAAGAACATATATGGTTCTAACTGAACTATTTTTTCCTAATGACACGCCAGGGGAGGGTTTCTGTGGGGGTCTGCAGTGGTGCCCGAGGATGTGGACCGATGGCACTAAGATCATGGGACGTGCCACTTAGGAGCCCCCTCCCAGAGAGAGCGTGGACAGTCCGGAACTCCACGTCCTGTGACGAGAGCATATGAAACTGGTAGCTCAGAAGTGCACACCACCCCCCCCACACACACACACACCACCACCACCACTCAGGCAGAGTTGAGAGAAACGTTTCTGGATGATTCCATAAACAAGATTGGGAATATTTGGGGTATTGTCCTTTTCCTTGAGCACAATGGCTTTGGAAACACTTTCAGGATCGTGGGGACAGCTGGTCTAGGAAGTGCTCTCATCAGCGTGGGAGCACTGACACCTTCTAGCCCCTGCCTGAACACCGCTCTACCAGGAGGATGAGAAACTGAGGCCCATGGGCCCAGAATGGCTTGTGCTGGAGCTGGACTTGAATCCCGCCCGTGAGAGGTAGATGTGAGCTCCAGTGGGGCGGGTAGGAAGGCTGTGGGGCTGGAGCCCTCGGACACAGGGAGGAAGGCTTGGGAGCAGTGAGTAGGTTTTTAAGGTTTTTCTGATGACAATCCCAGGCATGCGCCAAAGAAGAGGACGGTGAACCCCCCTGTGCACCCATCGCTTACCGCTGAAGGTTTTTGAACTGAGCGAGTGAGGTGCCAGGTGCAGCATGGCTAACATAAAGTCTTGAGGCTTAGAAGGGCAAATGTTTATTTACTTAAAAAACTCTTCTTTCCTCAGCAGCTCATTTTCCAGCGTTTCATTTCCCCCAGGCAATTAAGATTTCACTGTAGTTATACGAAAACGTGCTGGCCTTTTGTTCCATTAACTACATTGTTGTTAAACTCCTGTTCGTATTCCAGGTTGCTGTTGTCAAAATGAAGAATACTGAACGAATCTACGCCATGAAAATCCTCAACAAGTGGGAAATGCTTAAAAGAGCAGAGGTAAGCGTGGAGTAGTGACTAATCAACAGTTGAACGGGGGTTTATGTGAGAGGAAAGGGGCCATGACGCCGCGTGGGGTCCAGACCACAGCCCTCCCAGCTCTGGGCCTCCCTCCTTGACCCAAGTGAACTGCTTTTTGTCGCCACGACGTCAGCCCCTTCCTGGCTGTCCACTGCGCTGCAGAGCCCCTTCCCCCGCCAGGGCTGTTTACCGAAAGGGAACATTAAAGCCTTCACGGAAATTTTAGGCATTTATCTCAGTTCTACTTCATGCGCAAAAGGCATTATTGAATTTGGAGCCTACTTGAGTACAGAAATGTCTTTAATACTCCCTCCTAGAGGGAGGATGAGAATCATAAGTAGATGTTTCAGATGCGTTTTTCCTGAGTTCTGTGTCCATGTCTGGGGTGCCTATTTCATGCTCCCAGCCCCTGATGGAGACAGGCGAGGCTGCGGAGCGAGCCCAAGCTTTTCCTCTGGTGCTGCCCAGACTCGTCCCCCCGGTCTGTCCTCACCAGCTATGCTCTGTGCCCCTCTGCTTCGCCTTGGGCTCCGTCACTTACCCTGTGTCCTCTCGCTGGACTGCCCAGGCCCCACGCCCTCCACAACCTGTGGCAGGCATCCAGCCTCACCCGTTCCCCCCATCCACGCCACCCCTCCTGTGCCCCAGCTGTGAAGCAAGCTCACCCTGGGACTGCACGCCCCCAGGATTGGCCACCTCCTCCTTTGGGAACTCCTTCCCTGGTTTCTGGCCTCCCTCATCCTGTCACTCTGAACCTTGCTTGTAATTTTAGGTGGCCCTTCCTCCTGTGTTCTATAATTCTTGTCTGGGGTGATGCTGCCACCTTGGGCAGATCACAGTACAGATGTTTATTCTGGTCTATCCGTCTCCTGAGCTCAGGTTGTCATTAACTAGGTGGGTGGACATGCTCACTCAGCATCTTGAGTTCATCACGTCTGTCATTTACGGCTTCTTCTGTTCCCCGTGTGTACCCCCCCTTCCTGCCTTGCGCCCCCACACGGCCTCACCCTGGATTGCCTAGTGAATGCATCACCATTTGTGCGGTCACCTGGGCTCCAGATACCTTCCTCACCTGGTGCCCAGCAGCCCTTCTTCGCACCACTGGTGCTTTGGTTGTCACAGGAATGCCACTGAAGTGACTCTTCCGTGGGGAACAAAGCAGCTAGTGTTCCATAAAACTTTAGGGGAATAAATGCTAGTAGCAAATTCATTCAAGTTTATACTTTTATAGGAGTGAGAAGTTTCAAGATTAGGGAGAGATGATTCTCACCTTATCATACTAGTTAGTATTTACCCAAATGTCATGGTGAGTACATTTTAAAATTATGGAATTTTGAAATTTAAATCTGGTTACAGAGATCCTGTCTAATTGGCTTACTCTGAAAAGTCCAAGAATTATTATGATTATATATGATTTATAATGATAATTATGATTATCTCAGAATATATGTAATGGGGTATATGTGTGTGTGATGGTACAAAAACATAATATTGATATAAAATGCTGGTTAAAGTAATTTATCTTTTTATTTAGTAAGCCTATATTGAACATTAAATTTTACTAACTTCTAAAAATCTTTAAATGCATGAAGTCAACAAGAGGAGGCAGTAGAGAAGTTGCAAAGCCGTGTGAATTCATAACTTGTGGATCGTGCTGGGCTTTTAGCTCATAAAAAAAAAAAAGGCCTGAAAGTTTGCTCTCAAAACAAAAAACTGCTGAATAATATGTATATTTCCTGTATGTGGGTCACTGTGCTGCTGATCCTCGGTGTAAAAATGGGTTTCATTCTAAATGTGGATAGGCAGACGCTTGAGAACGCGGAGCATCTTGTGGCCGTGCCCTGCACCAGGTCCTGTGGTCTTGGTGGCCACTGGCTGAGGGGCCGCAGGGGCTCTGGGACCTCTGGTCTCTGCACAACTGGACATTGTAAGCTCATTGCTGGCCCATTTGAGTTATTTTCTCTGCTTTTAATTAGTAGAATCGGGGCACATCTACTTCAATCATCTTTTTGAAAGAAAAACTTGAGAAAACAAGTTTAGAACAAAGCTTATAGGAAACAAGTTCTACTGGCCACTGTGAGTCTCCTGAGAGAACAGGTAGAATTCTGCAGTGCCTGGCAGAGCAGGGCCCCTGTTAGTGCCATTCTCATTTTTGTGAAGCTTTGCAAGTTTCAAATACAAGAAGGAGTTAAAAAGTTCTGTGCTTAATAAAGAGAACGTTTTATTATAATTTTGTCAGAGAACCTGGGCATTTTAAATACAGGGGCCACCTATGTAGTAAACCTCTTGAAGAAACCATGACAGCCTAAAAGCTAGCTTTTTACCCATATGCGATAGGCCATAGGTCTTCATAGCATCCTGTTGCGATCATGTGCATCAGTATATTGGAATTAAATGCCACGGCACGGCTCAGATCAGGAGGCGGGGGTGTGCCCTCCCCTGTCAGCCATATGGTCTGCGAGAGGGCAGACCCGGGGTGGCCACGCCACAGGCTGTCAAGATGAAGCTGGCCTGCTCAGGCATTGCTGGGTGGGAGGGGCTAGCATCCACCCTCGAGCCAGGTGGACTCTCCTGGCTGGAGCAGTGAGCACGTGATGGGGGAGGGTCATCATGAGGAAGGGGTTCTCCCAGTCCGCAGTGCCCGTGTGGAAGGGGCTGGGAGGCACCCGGAGGTGCTCGGCCTCTCAGCTGGTGCAGGTAAAGAAAGACTGAGGAGCAGGTGGGAGCCGCCTGAGGCGGAGGTTGCAGGTGAGGGAGGGAGGCCAGGCTTCCTGCACTGTCTCCAGAGCCCGGGTCCCAGCAGGGTCCCCTCTCTTCGGGACTGTACTCAGATGGACATAGACCGCCTGTCCCCCTGATTGCTTACAGACCGCCTGTTTCCGAGAGGAGCGCGACGTGCTGGTGAACGGGGACTGCCAGTGGATCACTACGCTGCACTACGCCTTCCAGGACGAGAATTACCTGGTACGTGTGGGTCTCCGGGAGCTGAGGCTCTGTCAGACGGCGCGTGGCCGAAGTTTGTTGATTCCTTTGTGCTGTTACAAAAAAATAGTAAGACTGTTTGGAATTGACATTGTTGAAATGTATATATGACCAGAGAAAACTTAGGGGTTTGTTTTAATGTAGTAATCAGGTGGAATTTTTAAAAAATAGACTAATGAGATTGTATACTTTGTTTTTCTAATTACTAGATAACCTGATTATTTTGTTCACTGGGTTTATTCCATTTAAGCTGGGGGCGTGAAACATTTTTCATCTTAAACATTTTCCATCTTTAGTTACGTGTGAGACGAGGGAGTGCTGTGGGGCCACAGGGGCTCAGCCCTTCACGCCGAGTGGCTATTGCCCTGCTACTTGGCGACAGGCCCAGGACACGGAGCTGGTTTGCCGTCCTCCCGGGTGGATGAGCTGGGCTCTCTGACGCCTTCTGACACGGGGTTTTGGGGAGACTCTTGGCATCCGTTTCTCCTGACTTGAGCTGGGCTTCCTTTCAGTCTTTTTTTTTTTTTTTTAAAGATATTATTCATTTATTTGACAGCGAGAGAGAGAGCACAGGTAGGCAGAGCGGCAGGCGGAGGGAGAGGGAGAAGCAGACTCCGCACCAAGCAGGGAGCCTGATGCAGGGCTCGATCCCAGGACTCCGGGATCATGACCTGAGCCGAAGGCAGACACTTAACTGACTGAGCCGCCCAGGCGCTCCTTCCTTTCAGTCTTGACCAGTCTGCCGTGTGACCAGCACACGCCTGGACGTGAATGTGGACACCTGGGAACTCAGACACAATAGCTCAGAGTGAAGGGAAACCAAACCTTGGGTCTCAGGCACTTTGAATTCCTAGTGTGACTCTAGGTTCCCCTAAACCTGAAGTCCTTTTATGTGGAGCTCCGGGTGTCGGCGAGCACAGACCCGGAGAAGCTGGTCTCTGCCTCGCTTGTCCGGCCTTCGCAGCTCCAGCACTGGCCGCAGGGCCTTCAAGGGTCAGCGCAGCCTCAGTGCGGGGACCTCGGTCTCTCTGAGCGTATCCTCAGTAGCATGCTCCATTTCCTACAGCAAGCCGAGTGATGTGGGGTCTCTTTTACTCATCGTAGAACAGTCTCTTTCAGACATCAAAAGAAATCCCTTAAATTCAAATGCCCAGAATTAGGTAAAAGGGTTTATTATACCCTTTATTTAGAATTTAAAATAGGGGCGCCTGGGTGGCTCAGTTGGTTAAGCGTCCAACTCTTGGTTTCGGCTCAGGTCATGATCTCAGGGTTGTGGGATTGAGCTCCACGTCAGGCTCTGCGCTCAGTGTGGAGTCTGCTTGGGATTCTTTCTCTCTCCCTCTGTTCCCCCATTCCTCCCCACCGCCCCCTTTGCTCACTCACGTGTGTGCTCTGTCTCTCTAAAATTAAAAAAAAAAAAAAAAAAAATTTTAAATATATATGCTTGTTTCTACAGAGGGGACCGTTGTGTTTACTGAGCAGTGGCACGTGGGTCACCTCAGTCCGTCTTCCCAGGGACCCCATGGCTTAGGCACTCATGGTTGTCACCACTTTTTAAGTGGAGCGTCTGGAGCAGGAAGGGATGAAGTCATTTGCCCAAGGTTGTCGCACAGATGCAGGGGCTGAGCAAGGACCGCAGCCCCGGCCTGTGGCAGGAAGTGGTGCTCAGTGCCCTTGCCCACAGACCACAGAGTCCTGACGCCCTGGGGCCCTCTCCACATAAACCCCCTGCTGACAGGGGACCGGCTCCAGCCTGTTTCCCATGTGAATGAAGCTTCTGAGCAGTCTAGGCAATGTGGGTCTGTACCGAAGGAAAGCAACGTGTCTTGCCTGAAATCAGCACGGCATGTTGCAGTCTGAAGCGTGAGGCATCCCCAGGCTTATTCTGACCGGAGACGGTCAGTTAGGAATTCCAGCCAAGAAGCCATCTTCTTGAGTGTTTAGAGTTGCACAAATAGAGGTACAGTGACAATTAGGGAGGAGAGCAGGGACTCTGGGGCCTTCCTGGGTCCTCAGGCTAGGGTTGGCAGCCCAGGGTCTGGCTGTCTCTGCCGCCCCCGGGTGGTGAGTTCGGGCAAGTTTCCTTCTCTCTGGGACAGTGGCAGTCTTTGTGGGGCGGGTGCGAAGCAGGCCCGGCAAACACGCGGTCTGAGTGCCTCGGGGTGGCCGGCTGTGTCAGGTGGATTCCTTGGGCTGCCCTGCCGAGCCAGTTCGTGTTATAATTTCTGTTGTTTTTGGTATCTAAACTTGGCGTGTCGTAAAAATTAAACCTGTTTCACCAGTAACTAAGAGGGCGTTGCCTTACTGACTTAGAATCCTGTGTTACATGATCATTGGTCTAGTTCTTATTCCAAAAATCAGTTTCTGCGTGTCTGCCTTATAAGCCCTTACAGTTTACTTTCCTTACAAATTCGTTTTCCAGCAGCCTATCAGTCATATTAGCCCTGCTGTACTGCGTTTTTATTTTTCTTTTCAGATTTCCAGGTGGACATGGAAACCGTTGAGGTTCAGCTAGACGTGGTGCTTGACTTATTCCTACTGCTTTCTTAGGGCTGCAGAACTCGGCTCTTCGTTCACCTGCCCCCTGTCCCCGCGTGCGCCCGCCAGCAGGTGCTCTCGTCTTTGCCTCCAGCTAGCCACGATGCCCGATCCGTTCTCTCTGCCCTCCCCGGTGCCCGTCACCCCCACTTCCTGCCTGGCCTTAGCCCCTCTCCTGTCCTGCGCTTGGCCCTCATCCTCAGTCTCTTCTTCCTGGGCAGGCGGAGCAAGCTTGTAAAGTACATCAGACTGCAGCTGCCTACCCCAGGACCTCCCAGCAGCTTCCCTGGCTCTTAGAGTGGGGCCTGTGGTCCCTGCTCTGGTCTGTGGGGCATGGCCTCACCCCCACCCCCTGCTCGTGCTCTGGCCACAGTCACTGTTCTCCATTCCCCCCAACAGGCCACATCCTTTGCACATGTCCCTTTGTCTGGAACGTGACCTCTGGCCCGTGCCAAGGCCGGCTTCTGCCCCCGTCGTGTAGGCCCCAGACATCTGCCTGATGGTCCATGCAGCCTGGTCACGCTCTAGCATGCTGTGTGGTTTGTTTTCTTCTGTGCTTAGTGCTCTCTGAAAGTCTTGTGACCGTCTCCTTACTTACTATGGTCTCTGGCCCTCCCCTCGATGTCAGCTCTGTGGAGGAGCACCCCTTGCCTTGGAGGGGTGCCAAGGGCTCCTACCTGAGAATGAATGAGCAAATGAGTGAGTGAACGAGGGAAAGCACTAGCTCGGTGGGTGCCATAGAGGGTCTTCCGTGAAACAGGAGTTGTTGTGGGCACGGGTGAGGAGAACCTGATTACACAGGACTCCCGCCCTTGGACAGGCAGGCTGCAGTGCCCTGGTGCCCTGAGATCAGGCAGGGGGGTCGGGTCAGCCAATGTGAGTCTTGAGAGTGGCTTGTGAGGCAGGGTGGGAGGGTTGTCAGCACAAGTGCTTTTGAGGAGAGCAGGGGCCTAGAGCGAAGGCTCCCCCTCCTCAGAGGAGCCCAGCAGCATGGTGGCTACTCTCCTCTTTCATGAGGCACCGAGGGCCATGTTTGCCATTGTGGGCCTGGGTCCAGTTGCTTGTGTTCAGATCCTAGCTCTGTCACTCGCTGGCTGGGGGACTTTGGGCACATCATCGAGCCTTACTTCTTCACCTGTAAAATGGGACCGTGCTGGCATCTGTGGCGAGGGCTGCTGTGGGCATCCGCAGAGCGGGTGAATCAGAGCCTGAAAGCACAGAACGTAGTAGTTGCTCCCTGAGTGGGAACTCTTACTGTTGTTAGGTTGTCAGGAAACAAGGTAGTATTTCCCATCTCTTGGTTAGTTAACTGCTCAGACCAGAGCATCCATCTCTTCAGAGGAAACTGGCTTCAAGGGGGGTGAGTGCTGTGAGGCGGGACCTGCCCACTTCTCAAGCAGTCCCTGAGACGTGGTGACCCCAGCAGCTGCCACCCTGACCTGTGAGATGCCCCGTCAGACATCAGAGCATTCAGGGCGCTGCGCCCTGAGACTGTTTTCAGACAGAAGGCCGCCCTGCCCCTCCTGCCCTGGGACGAGCCGGCTCCAAGGGGAGGGCCTGCTCAGTCCCATTAGCAGAACACCCGGCACCTGGACATTTTTCTCTCATGGCTTTAATTTCTACATAAGCAGTAAATGTTCTGATTTTTCGTGGGGGTGTACTCAAAAGTACCTACCTTTCAGCTTGTTCATGGGATCACCTTTCTAATAAGAGCTGCTAGTTTCATGTGATTTTAGGTAACTCACCTTCCTCCTCTGGTCCAGTGTCCTCTTTCTGTGATGTAAGGGCCTGGAGAATTATTTATTTGTTTGTTTGTTTGTTTGTTTATTATTAATTAATTAGCACAAGCAGGGGGGAGGGGCAGAGGGAGAGGGAGAAGCAGACTCCCCTGCTGAACAGGGAGCCCGATGCAGGACTCGATCCCAGGACCCTGGGATCATGACCTGAGCCGAAGGAAGATGCTTAACCAACTGAGCCACCCAGGCGCCCCCTGGAGAATTATTTTAAACCCAGTAGAACTTGATAGATCACAAATCACGTTTCTAGCTTTTATTGTGCCTTCTCCAGCATCAAACCCTTCAGTCACTTTCTCCATTGGTTAATTGTACTATCTGTTGAAGTTTGTTCTCTGCCAAATGCCTAACTTCGAAAGTAAAGCAGTATTAGGATACATCAAAGCAGGAAATCTTGGATGACGTGGGAGCAAGCCGTTGATCCAGACTTGAAGAGCCAAAGGACTTCACGGTGGGAGTTTGGCCTTTAGTTGTCAGGCTTGGCGCTGACTAAATGTTCTCTCCTGTCTCTTCCCAATTTGTAGTACTTAGTCATGGATTACTATGTGGGTGGTGACTTACTGACCCTGCTCAGTAAATTTGAAGACAAGCTTCCAGAAGATATGGCAAGATTCTACATTGGTGAAATGGTGTTGGCCATCGATTCCATCCATCAGCTTCACTATGTGCACAGGTAATCACCTCTTACGTTCTACAGAAACTCCATCTAATGTGTTAAAATACTCTTTCAGAGTTCTCTGTGTCACAGACCCCCAGGTTCCAGGCCTTCAAGAGAGGTCATGCAGTTAGCAGTCCTCACTTTGAGCTGCCCCAGCGCCTGGCACCAGGGGATCCCAGCATTACTGTGACGATTGTGATGCTCGAGTGCTGGTCACCTGAAGCCACGTTTGATATTTACCTGACATTTTTCACCCTCTCCCCTGCTGATCCCGCCTCCCCAGGATGCCTGCCCCCTAGCTCGTGGGTTCCCTGTGTCTGTGTCTGCTTTCTCAGCAATGCTTTCTCTGTTCCACGGCCCCCAAAAAAACACAGAGGAAAATGAGACTGAGGAGAGGGGCTCATACCACAGCAGCCTGAGCAAGAGTGTGACTGGCTCTTGAGGACGGGTCGGTGTGGCTGGCTGCCTCCTGTTGTCCCGGGCCCTCTGCTGGGCCCACGCTCTCCTGTGTGACGGTGCCGCGTCTGTCTCTTTCTGCCGTTTAAGACAGCGAATCAGTCCTGCAGGGGTTGTTTCATTTTGATCAAAGTCAGATAGTTGTATATGAGTCTCCTGCCCTGCCCAGATTCCACTGGCCACAGGTAGCTTGTCACCTTTCTTAACGGTTTCTTCTGCTGTTTACCTCCTATTTCTAAGTAACGCTCTTCTTTTGCTGTTCTCTTTTTCGCAGAGGAGGAACAGTTAGGTCCCATCTATTAAAATGGAGATTCACTCTTTACAGAAGTCTCTCTCCCTCCCAGCCCTCTCCCCCACACACTCTCCATCCTCCCCTCCCACATCATCCCAGTCTGTAAATGATAACTTTTGGTTGAATCTGTGTCTGGTGTTCATAATATGGTGCCTGTGTAAATATTACAGACGAGCCTTGCAGTTACAGCATTACCCTCGTTGTAGAACTTGTCTCCTCCAGGGTTAGTAGCGGCCCTGTTTTTTCATGAATGTACTTTTCCCTGGGAGCCATTGCTAATTATCCCCAAACACTGTGACCAAATTATAAAGCTATGCACACACAGACCTACCAGGTAGCCTAGGTCTGATTTTTCTTGGTGCTCCCTCTTCCTTCCCATTCCCTTCCGTCCAGGGTGCTCCCTGAGCCTACTGCTCTGCCCTCATTCTGAGAGTTCTTGCCCCTGGACAGGGTCCCTGCCCATCTCCCTAGGATTGGGTCCCTTGTTTTCTGAGTCACGCATCTTCCTTTTGGTTCAGTCTTTCGATTTGGTAGCACATACTCTCTGTAATTTCTGGAAAAGGAGGCTCCTGAGATCATTTTTTTTTGAGATCAGCATCTTAATTCTATCCATATGTGTGACTGATGGATGATCCAGTATGGAAGTTTAGATTGGAAATCACCTTCCTCTTAGGACTGTGAAGGTGTCACTGTCCCGTGTTGGGAGGCTCGGGACCCAGTGTTCTCCTAACATGGCCATGAATGTTACCTCACTGCTCAGCAGGGAAACTGAGGCGCAGGGCCCTGGGACAGCTTGACTTCAGCCACATGTCCTGCCCAGGGCACTGTGCCACACGTCCCCTGTGTCACAGAGTAAGCAGAAGGAGCTGCCCCCAAGTGTCACTTCTTTTAGGGCAGTGAGGATTGGGACAGTGCATTTTCTCCTTTTTCACGGATTCCTTAATGTCATTGCACCTGCTTTTATAACAGTTCACTGTAGTTGTTTTCAACCTTCAATTCTATGTTCTTCCTTTTTGATAGACTGTGCCTAATTCATAGCAGACATAAATGTCTTTGCATTTGTCACCAATCTCCAGGGAAATTAATCTGACCACCTTATTAACAGTTTATTCTTTCCCTGTTTTCCCTAATTGGAAAGCTTTCTCCTTATTAATTGGCTACGTAGAAGCTTCACTCTGTTGTTTGACCTCCAGGCATAGGAGGAGAATTAAATATGTAATTAGCACCCCCGTCAACTCAGGATTCAGACTTAGAGCTTGAACGACCCAGTCTAAAAACAGAAAGCTTTCCATTTTTGGTAGAAAGTTCACAAAGTCAGCTTTTGCAGGAAGTCAGTCCTACCCCAGCCTCTAGTGGTGGACACAGTGTGAGTGGGGTGACAGTACATTTGGTAGGGCCAGCAAGAAGTGTGTTTTGTCAGCACGAGTGGTGATGGCACTGCTGGACTTAACACGCACGGTCCCGACCCTATGCCACAGCCCTGCGCCGTTTCTGTGGTTGCCCGTGGGCCGTGGTGACTTCAGGCAGTGCCCACCACCCCGCAGCTGGGCTTCTGTAGCTCAGGATGCAGTGGGCGGCACGGAGTGGGGAGCGCAACACCCATGCTTCTGAGAGGTCGGCCCCAGATCCCAGCAAAGCTAGAAACAGTCACAGATTCACAAAGACTCGCTGTTGGAGGACGTCACATCCCCGGAGAGAACAGAGTACGGCTTAGGAATGAAAGAACGGTGCAATTTTATGAGAAGGGTGATTCAGAGAACAAAACCGGTCTTGAAAAGGAAAAGCGAGAACAAGGAGCTGTGTGGGACACAGGATAGCACAGAGGAAACCTGAGCGAGACGGAGATCCAGGGGGCGGGTGGTCGGGGCGGCTCTGCAGCGCCTCCCCAGGAATGGCTCTTACTTTATCCTGAAGGGGCCCTCCTTGCTTACTCACCCGTCTGCCCCAGCAGCCTGAGAGAACACCCTCACCGCGTCCGCACTCCTTGTGCAGTTGGTCTGCTTTCGGACGTTGCGTCCCGCCCTGCCACCCCTCTGTCTCTCCGCGCCAGAGCCCCGCTGCCTTAATCACGGAGGCTGAGCCCGTGGAGGCCTACTTGCCCCGTCAGCCCCCTCGCTTTCTCCTCACGGTTCCTCTGGCTGACCGATCCCTGTGACCTTCGGTATCCACTTGTCTGGCACCAAAAAATGTTGGAAAATGTTCGATGCGATGGGCCCATCAGTCTGTCAATGCAGGCCCTTTCTATTACTTCTGGAAAGTTCTCTCAAATTGTATTTTCAAGTATGAGTTGTGTTTTATTGTTTCGGTTTCTTCGGGGACTCCCGTTATTTGTGCGCTGGGTCTTCTTAGCCTGTCTTCCACTTCTCTCCAGCTGCTCTCTCTGACCCTTCTCACTGCTTTGTCTCCCTTTTATTCTTCTAGATCTTTCCCTCCCTTTCTTCAGTGCCCTTCATCAGATTTTTATTTGAATTTGTTCTCCTTTGAGCACCTTATAATTTAGTCACCATTTCTGATAAGATTTTGTCTTATTCTTCTATTTCTTCCTGAGTTAAATCGACTCTCCGTTTCTCCCTGTTTTTGTCTGGTTCTGTTCTTAGTTATTATTTTCTCGACTCGTTGAGGGTTTGTTTTGTTTTCTCTCTCCTCTTCCTGTTTGTTTATTCCAGTGTGGAGTGCTGTACTCGTTTTCTTTTGCTCTGTGGGTCTTCCTGTGGGTAAGGATTGTCATCTTCTGCTCACTTTGGTTTGTGGGACTCGCCCCCGATGTTGGGAGTAGCGAGTGCACATTTGTGTTCCCGGAGGCATGGCATTCTGTCGCATCGGTGCATGCCTGTACTCCTCTGGGTGAGCATCTGCCTTCTTTTGCTCCTAACGTTTGTGTTCCCTTTCATGCTGGCCGGTCGTTTGAGCTTGTTTTGCCAGGAAGGAGGGTTTGTGCTTTAGAGGTCGTCCCCCTGCCCGGGGGCCTACGTTTACAAGGACACAGAACAGCACGCATGACTGTGGGCTTACTTTCCTGCCATGCGCTTACTGCTGATAACTGATCTTCAGCCCCCGGGTCTTTGTCCGTCAGCTACGGCATGGGGTCCGTGGTGCGCTCTTGGCCCGCTGGGCTCCTGCCCCAGAGCCTCACCTGTCTCCTGCTCTCATCCGGTCTCTGCTCAGCCACCCTCAGCTTCCTTTTCGACTTCCTCACATTTCTTCACAGCACATACCACGCGTGTCATACTCTGGTGCTGAGACCACGTGTGTGTCTCTGCGATCCCATGTTCACGTTCTGCCACCTCAGCTGGTGGGAAGCTTTGTGAAGGCGGGGGCCGCGGGATCTGGTTCCCGTCATAGACCTGGGGTCAAGCACAGCACCTGGCACAAAGGAGACGCTCAGGAGACCTTGTCGGCCATGTGATGGGAACAAGGATGGCCTGTCACCCGACTGGGCATCAGCTCGCGCATAGGAGTGAGCGGTAGTGGTGATGACTGCCACTGCATACCCAAGTAAAGCGTCACGGGGAGACATTGTTCCAAGACTGTCACAGCTGGTACGCTGCTAGTTAAGGTTAAGAGCTTTGACCTACTCGGTGTGTAACATGGAAATGGTTAATTTGTGTATTTATTTTACTAACAGAGACATTAAACCTGACAATGTCCTTTTGGACGTGAATGGTCACATCCGCCTGGCTGACTTTGGATCGTGCTTGAAGATGAATGACGATGGAACTGTAGGTATTTTGTTGGAGATTTTCCGTTTGATTTGGGATTTTGCTTGTAATTAGAAGGGGCTTAAAATTTTAATTTGAGATCCAGTTAAGAAACCAAGTTTATGAATGTAAATTAAAAAGATAAAATCCATTTAGGAGACAGTTGAAATGTTCTGCTTCAGTCTGAAGCCTCTTTTTGGCTTTCTGTGTTTACAGCCGTCATGCACATGCTTCTCAGTGTGGGGGGGTTGTCAGGTTTCCTCATGTGGCCAGGCAGCTAGTCACATCAGCGCTGCAGTGGATGACAGGCAGCCCTCGGGTCCTTTCTTGAAACACCCTGTGCAGGCCAGTCGGGCGCACAGACCTTCGCTGTAACTACCCCTCCTCATTTCTGTCTGTGGGCAGCTAACTTCTGTCAGTGAGGGGTTTTCTCTCTGTGGGTGTTGTAGATCTGGAAGTGGGGGTCCTTGATGCTAGACTTTTCTCTTTCCAACAAGCTCTGCGTATTGATGAGTTGATACATTGGTGCTGTCCTCAAATCCTTCTTCTGACAAGAACAGTGGCCTCAGACTGAGCTCGAGTGTTGGTTAGCTTTCTTACCCACACGTGTGGACACTCGTCCCGTGTCACCACCTCGTGCTCCGGTCTTCCCGCTGTCTGCCTCGGAGCTTCTGCAGCCAGGCAGCCGCGCGGCAGAGCAGTGACTCTGGTCACATGGCAGAGGCAGACCCCCCCCACCGCCGCTGCTGATTCAGTCTGACCTGGGGTACTGCTTGCACCCCATGACCCTCTCCTCAGACACAACCTAAGGGAGAGTCAGGCCTTCTGTGATTGTTTCTCCCTCAGTCTAATGGACTCTTCTCCATGTGCTCCGAGACCAGTCTGATTTCCTGGCTGACTCACTGCCTCTTGTTTTCTCCGTGATGATTGCTGCCCTCTCTGGCCACAGATCTCCGTAGAGATGTCACAGGCCTGTTCTGCTAACGTCAGCAGCCAAGGGACTGTTCTTTCCCCTTTAGGGGCCTTAGCCTCCTGCTTCCCCATCTGGGGAATTCCTAAGCACCCAGCTAGTGCCTGGACCTACTTCCAGATGTTCCCACTTGGGAGACTGAAGGGTAGGTTCTGGCTTAGCAGCCTTAGCATCCCTAGGAGCATGCTGGAAATTTAGCGTCTTGGGCCCCACCTTAGAATTTGTTCTATAAGAGCCCAGGTGGCCTTTGTGCACACAGGGGTGGCGAAGGGTCAGCCTGAACACACGTGGCCCCCGGACCACACTTGGGGCAGTGACGGAGCGTGTGGGACATGCCACCCCTTGAGGGACTGCAATGTCATCTGGGGCCTGAGGTGGGCTTTTGGGCACAGGGAGACCAGGTGTGCGAGACAGTCTTGTGCATTCTGGAAACTGCCCAGTGTGTAGTGCTGCAGTTTTATTTCATGATGGTTTCATTATTTGTTGTCCCTATTTTAGAGAAGGTAGTTAGGAATTTGGCCTGAGAGTTTCCCTCCCAATACCACCTCTC
This sequence comes from Zalophus californianus, assembly GCF_009762305.2. Classification (NCBI taxonomy): domain Eukaryota; kingdom Metazoa; phylum Chordata; class Mammalia; order Carnivora; family Otariidae; genus Zalophus; species Zalophus californianus. The sequence continues at coordinate 2,621,028 of NC_045600.1, forward strand.
CCCTAAGGTCCAGTCCTCTGTGGCCGTGGGCACTCCTGACTACATCTCGCCCGAGATCCTGCAGGCGATGGAGGACGGCATGGGCAAGTACGGCCCCGAGTGTGACTGGTGGTCCCTCGGGGTCTGCATGTACGAGATGCTGTACGGAGAAACACCCTTCTATGCAGAGTCACTCGTGGAGACCTATGGAAAGATCATGAACCACGAAGTAAGACATTGCATTTCCACGTCCTGTTGGTTCGAGTCCCAAGGTGCAGGTCTGGAGGCGGAGGGCCACTCGGAAGCTGTTAGCATCTTTGGGGAAGAGGTGTTAGGGCTGGAGCAGGCTGCTGGCCGCCAGATGGGAGCAGAGATTGTGGCAGTAGGGTCCACACCGGCGGCCGACACAGGAGGTGCGGGCGTGAGGGGAGGAGAGCTTCCGGTCAGGGCCCAGGAGAAGCGTGCTGAGCGTGCATGGCCTCCGGGTGGCCGGGGGTGAGGAGCCGTTGGGCACTTCCACCTGAGGGTCTGGATTCACCAGCTTCATGACGGGGCCCCACGCCTCCGCATGGCGGCATCCCTCCACCTCCTGGGTCCTGTTCCTTTTCCCTTTCCCAGCTGTGCATTTTCCACTCCGACCTCGCCTCCCCTCTGCCTCACCTCCGTTTCTCATTTGCTTTACCATTTACTCTTCTTCCTCGTGTTGCTGTCGTCTGCTTCCCTCAGTCAGGTATGTCTTCTTCACGCCGCTCCCACCCTCTGCCAGCGTGGTCTCAGCGTGCGTCCACGCCTCTCCAAGGGTGACCCCCTCCACTGACTTGTCCTCAGCCCCGTCCCTCACTAACTGCTCCCATGGGGAGCAGATTAACACGAAAGTGGTGGGGGATCTTCCATTTAACTACAAATCAGAGCAAGCCATACTTGTAAAAAACACTTTTCCCAAGGTAGAAATAAATGTTTTCACTTGTAAATTAGTATATACCTACCATTTAAAATGTCAGACAATGCAAAAGGACAGAGTGTAGATGGTGGAAATCACCCCATCCACTTTTCCATGATGAGTGCCGTTAAGGTGCTGAACGGGACTCCGTGAATCCTAAGGAGCCTGTTGGTACTGAGTGCGCTCCCTGTGGGGCCTGGTCCAGCGCTTTGCATGCTCGCACTCACCTGATCCTCACGCAGCCCCGTGAGCTGCATCTGCCGTCCCTGGTTCTACAGAGTCGGGCCTGGGCTGGATGTGTGTGTGGGGGGGGTGGGGGGGCGGTGTTGGAGTGAATGGCATCACGTTGCATATGACCAGCTTGTTCTGTCCGTGTGTTACTGTCATCTCTCCGGTGCACAGAATCAGCCCGTTCTCTTGGCATGTGTGTGCCCTGTCTGTTTTTAACAGGTTCCTTTTTGATGGGCATTTAGGTAATTTGCAGTTTGCTTGGTCAGAATATCATGCTGTTGTAAACATGTTAGGTGTTCTCTTTTTGACTGTTTCTGTAGAATATGGTTTTCAGAGTGGGATTGCCATAGCTCCTGGCAAAATGCCCTCTGAAAGGGCTGTACCGGCCTGTCCCACCACAGCGCGTGGTCTGCGTCCTCGACCACTTTGATGGGTGACTGTCCATTGCTGTTGTCATTTACATGTAATGTGGTACCAAGTCTGCCACGCATACAAGCAGTAAGACTAATGATGTTCTCGTTTGCCTTTCTGGAATGCAGTTTCATTAGCTGTGGCACAGGCTTTTTAGTTACCGTGAAAGTAGACATGACTTGCTTTGGCGCGGTCGCCTCTGTTTGTTTCCTGAAATGTCTCTATACCTTCGATTTTTCTGAATGAGTTTTCATCCTGTGTCCACCGACCTCCCCACCCTCCAGGAGCGATTTCAGTTTCCATCCCATGTCACCGATGTGTCTGAAGAAGCCAAAGACCTTATTCAGAGACTCATCTGCAGCAGAGAGCGCCGGCTGGGCCAGAACGGGATAGAGGACTTCAAAAAGCACGCGTTCTTCGAAGGTCTGAATTGGGAAAACATACGGAACCTGGAAGCACCTTATATTCCTGATGTGAGCAGTCCTTCTGACACCTCCAACTTTGATGTGGATGACGATGTGCTAAGAAACATCGTAAGTGTCAACGCTGTTGCGTCCTCGTGTGGTGTCCTGGTGGGTCCGAGTAGTGGCAGTGTTCTGTGGAAGGTGTTGCTTGCCAATATGATACATCTTAGGACTGTGTTGGTTTTTTAAAAATCTGGTAGTTTTAAGAAAATACACCTTTTATTCCAACCTTCGGCCTGGTTCTTAATGTGCCTTTGAAAAAGGAAGGGTTACAGGCACACCTCATTCCATTGTGCTTTGAGTTTTTTACAGACTAAAGGTTTGCACGTGCCTCCAGCACATCTGTGGGCACCATTTCTGCTCACTTTGTGTCTCTGTCACATTCTGGTGATTCTCACCGTACTTCAAACTTTTTCATTATTACTATATTTGTTATGTGATCTGTCATTAGTGCTTACGATTTGTTGAAAGCTCAGGTGATGGTTAGCATTTTTTTAGCAGTAGAGTATTTTTAAATTAAGGTGTGTACTTTATTCTGATATAATGCTACACACATTTAGTAGACTGTAGTGTGGTGTGAACTCAACTTCTGCATGCACTGGGAAACCACCCAGTACACTTGACTCGCTTCATTGCGATACCCACCTCCTTATGGTGGTCTGGAGCCGAACCCAGAATTTCTCCCGAGGTACGCCTGTGCTGAGTGGGAGTAAAATTGAGTTAAATGGCTCTTCTCCTTTGGAACTCATCAGACATACTTGTGCTGTATTTTCATGGCATTCGGCTGTGTCACCTACGCCACCATCTTGAAGCCCCACCACAGCCCTGTTACCACTTCCAGACTTCGAGGCCCTGAGCAGGCGAGGATCCCTCCACTCCCTCACAGCAGGCCCCCAAGCCTCTGGGGCTCCGGTCCCCACGCATGAGCATGTAGGCTTCCTGCTGCCCCGTGTTCTTGGGTGTCCACACATGTGTTTGTATGGCAGGGGTTTGGGAGCAGCAGTGACCATGTGTGGGTTCTGAGTCGTCCCACTGATGTCGTGGAGCCTCCAGACTGGGTCCTGGCTCTAGGGCCGTCCGGTGTTTGGCTGGTCCAGCAGGGCCTCTGGTGCGTCAGTCGTCACCTTTAGCCCCAGAGAGTTTTGCTTAGAGGCTGTAAAGTTATTTGATCTCCTCGAACCCAGCCTTTTTTAGTCCATACATGTGACCTGGTTTGGGGATAGAGGGACTGAAGTTCAACCAAGTAGAAGAAAGATCTTGAGTGCTCCCTAGAGAATTCCTCTTACTCAAATAAGAGCTGAACTATAGACCACACGGAGAAAAGTAGTGTCCCGTAGAAAGGGTTTTCCTAGACTCCAAAGAAACTATTTCCACACTGACATTTCCCAGATGAATCATAACTGGTTTCGTGTTTGATAAAGAAGGATCCTGAAGCTGAAAAATAGAGTTGGTAATACATTTACCTAAAATATTCTACCTTGGCTTCCAAGCCTCTCTTCTGCCTTTGGCCTCTGTCTCTGCCGAGGGCCTGGGAGCCCCCAGCCTCTGCCCCGCGCCTTCCGGGGGCTGTGCGTGTGCCCCATCTGCGCACCTCTGCTTAGGGCCACATGGAGTGGTGGATGCCGTAGCTTCAGCAGGCTGGGCTGTGGTGCAAGTTGGGCCTGGGACATCATCCTCATCTGAAGCAGTGTGTTTGTCCCCTCTACTGCGTTGTGTGCGCGGCCAGACCCGAGAACTACAAATCTGCCAGTGCTGTGCTCTGTGGCGAGGAACGCAGTGTCCTCCGTGTGCTAGAAAGCCACATGACTCTCTCTCGTGCACCCGATTTTAACCAATGGGTAATATTCTTTCCTCCCTCTTTCCCTTTGTTTGAACATGGATTTAATTTTGTTGTATGTGTTCTTATGCAGGAAATATTACCTCCTGGTTCTCATACAGGCTTCTCTGGGTTACATTTGCCATTCATCGGTTTTACATTCACAACGGAAAGGTAGGTCTAGATTTACCATTCTCCAGCCAGAGCCTCCCCTTGGGCTAGATGAGCAGTCTGGGGGGCTGCTCTTGTGCGGGTGCATGCCTGCATCAGTGTTGGCGGGGGAGGGCTGTGCTCATGGAGCTGTGGACGGGCTTGTCCTTTGAAAGGGCCACCTGATGACTATACACAGTGACACGGAGCAGGCTCAGCAGACTTCTTCCACAAAGGGTGGTCTCTGTTACGTAGTCTTCTTTTTTAACAACGCTTTGAAAATGGGAAACCCATCCTTAGCTCATGGGAGATAGTTAGCTGACTTCTGACTTACAGGCCGTCAGTGTTGGCAAGATCTGTTCTGAGAGAATGTCATTGGCCATGGTCAGCAGCCCCCTTACTGGTCATGCCCGGCTTTCATAAGGATTTCAGCCGCAGTGCCGTAGCTTCCACCATGGAACACAGTCCCAGACGTAATGGAAATCTGAAGAGCCAGGAACAGAAGCCCCACGTGTAGCTCCAGCCCCCAGACACCGTGGTGACTATTTGTACCTGTCAGCCTCTGTCTCGAATGGGCCTCTTTGCCAAGCTGTCGCCGGCTTTCAAAGAAAACTGGGCCAGGAGGAGAAGCGAGAGGAGGAAATGCAGGCGAAGTGAAGCAGATGGAACCACGCAGCGCCTGAAGGAGGGCAGCACAACTTGACTCCTGGCACTTTCTAGCAGCTCATAGCTGAATTGATGAGAATTCCTTCAGGAGAGGGTTGTTTCTGCTTGAGCTCATAGAAGCTCCCTTGGTGTGAGGTGCCAGGGTTAAGCAGCACTTGAGCCAGAGTGACAGCTGATGCCTTGTAGTCCACAGGAAGTGGTGCGAGATGCCGTAGACATACTGACCTCTTAATCCCTCGTGCAGAGGTTCCTCGTTTTTCTGGCCTGTTCTAGCTCCGTGGGTGCTTGTTAAACCCAGCGGTTCCAGGCCACCTGCCGAGGCTCCAGTTTGGTGGGTCAGGCCCAGGGCCCTCCTTCTGGAACAGACCTCACGGTGCTGGCATGCTCAGCATTCTTGGGCCACCTTTGAGAAACACCAGCCCGGCCCTTCCGTAAACGTGTGTGTGCTGGTGCCTTGGCTGCACTCAGTGTAGCAGGAGTCAGAGGAGTCTCCCCAGCATCGTTGTCACATTAAAAGCAAGAGAACTAAATAACTTGTGTACCAGTTCAAGAATTAAGCTCTGCATGAGAGAAGCACTGTGGGCTTTAATCTGTGCATGTGGCGCACACTGTAGGCCCGTCACTGGCGAGTAGCTGGGCCGCCCACAGTGCTGGAGTTGAGAGAACCGTGCAGGTTGTTCAGTCTGCACGGGAGGATGAGCCCTGGAGGGTGGAGCGGCCCATCCCCAGAGAAATCCTTGGCCGGTCAGCAGCAGGAGGAAGCCCTCGATGGCCTGGGCATCCAGGACTGCCCCCTGTGGCCTCTGCCAGGCCCCCACGCCCAGATGCCCACACGATACCATCTCCTGTTTCATTTCTGGTTGAGTGTAAGTGGTGCCGTAGGGATTACATTCCCTCCTTTGCAGAGGCGTTTTCTTTGACCACCTCGGAGGGGCACAGCCTTGTCAGCCACCCTGTCATCTGACCATTAGCCATAAGGAAGACTCTTCTAAATTCTGACTCTGTAGTCTTTTCACACGCAGTTTTGTTGGCCTATTTCAAAGATGTGTGTTTTGCCCCAGAAGTTGTAAAATGCTGATGAGCTATAAATTCTCAGTAGATGAGAAAACCCTGTCGCTTCACCTACAGCTGTTTTTCCGACCGAGGCTCTCTGAAGAGCATAATGCAGTCCAGCACCTTGACCAAAGATGAGGGTGTGCAGCGGGACCTGGAGAACAGCCTGCAAGTGGAAGCCTACGAACGGCGAATCCGGAGGCTGGAGCAGGAGAAGCTGGAGCTGAGCAGGAAGCTGCAAGGTGAGGGCAGAGCCCGGCCTCCCACAGCCTCGGATGCCCGCCCCCAGCACTGGCCTGCCCTCACACCCTGTCTCCCTCCCCTAGAGTCCACCCAGACCGTGCAGTCCCTGCACGGCTCCAGCCGGGCCCTGGGCAGCTTGGCCCGGGATAAGGAAATCAAAAAGCTAAATGAAGAGATTGAGCGTCTGAAGAATAAAATAGCAGGTAGGTGGTCTGTATTCTTGGGCATTCATCCCTTCAGAGAAAATTTTTAGTCCTTTTCGTAAGGTGGAAAAGGAGAAAAAAAAGCTTTGGCTTCAGTGAACCTTTTTAAAGGTCTCTTTTTTGTCTGTTCACTTGAGATGATTTCTCCACCTTGGCTTAGCTCAAATTATAGGATTTTATAGCTGTAGCTAGATTGTGTTTTCTAGTATTTCATCCACAAACTCTCAGAACATTTTACATTTCTCTGTCTTAATTTCCCTCTTTGTAGCCCTGAGACAGAATCGCTTATTTCTTCCTGAGGCTTTCCTCAGTGACCTACTTTCCTCGGTATTTTAGGTGCTGGATCTGTTCTCCCCCCTTCATTTTCTGTGGTTCCTAGATTATCAGAACTTCCTAAAGACTCAAGTCACTTTTGAGTCTTAACCCTCAGCTGACACAGGGGTTAGCCCGGCAGTTGACTCTCATCTCCAAACCTGTTCTTTCTCTCCATTTCCTTCCTAGATTCCCCCCCCCCCCACCCCTGTTGACACTGAAAAGGGCCTGAGTCACTTACACACAGAGGCTTCCTCTGCCCCTCGGCTGCCCTGTGCTTGCTCAGGGTTAGCAGCCCCTGAGACGGGTGGCTCAATGCCACGCCAGGGCTCACAGCCCCCGGGGCAGAGCCATTACCCAGACGGGCAGCTCACATGGGTGGCTCAGCAAGTGGCACTTGACACAGCAGCTCACGTGTATGAGAAAGTCAGAAAGCTTCTAAATGATAAAGAGCGTGAGGAATTATTAAATAACTCACTCTCAGGAAGTCAGATGGTCTGTTTTCTCTTTTGCTCAGATTCAAATAGGCTCGAGCGGCAGCTGGAGGATACGGTGACCCTTCGCCAAGAGCATGAGGACTCCACGCATCGGCTGAAAGGCCTGGAAAAGCAGTACCGTGTGGTGCGGCAGGAGAAGGAGGATTTTCACAAGGTAATCCAGGGTGTGATTTGACATGAGAGGGGTGTGAATGGTTTCTTAAGTTGTGAGGTTGAAGTCGTGCGGGGGTCCGAGGACTTCTTCCAGGACCCTCGTGTGTGTCCTGGCCTGTACTGCCCACAGCCCCTGAGGGTCCCGCCGGGCCACTGGGCACTCAGCCTCAAGGGTGGCTGGCCGTGACTTCGTGGGCCTCCTCCTGGCTGCTGACCACAAGCCTGCCCCGTGGGCCGTACCCCCCAGTGAAAGTAAGGACATGGCGGTGCAGAGGGTCCCCGTGTCCCAGCGTCCTCAGGAACTGACCCAGCTGGGTTCATACGCTTGTATCTGGTGCCAGTTCTTCCCCCCCTCCCTGCCCCCGCTCCATCTGGCCCCCTGCAGCGGCCTCTCCCCACCCCCCCTTCTTTCAGAGGTGAGCTCTTCCTTACAACAGGGCGCTACAGGAGAGACCATTTATTAAAATTTGGGTAGTTCCCCCCAGAAGGCTTTTATAAATTTGATTTTCAGTGAAATATATCAAACTCCATGCTCGTACAGTATGTTCATACCACAGGATCGTGTTTTCTGAAACATTCATTTACACACCTAAGTCGTCAATCGTATAGTTTGTGATCATTCTCTAAAACGTGCAGGATTTCAAACCCAGATTGTCCAGTTCCCCATGGTATCCTACCAAAGCACTTTGTCTGGAAGTGCAGCGTGGGACGAGAGACCCCGCATTACTCTAGCTACAGTAACACCCAGGCATTCCCCTCCCCATGGGGGGAGCCTCCTTGCCAACCTGTTCACATCCACTCCTTCCGGTCAGACAGGTGCCACGGTGACTGTGCCACCAGTGGTTAAGGGATTGGCTGCAGGGAGGGGAGGCTGCCAGGTGGCCGGTAGTGAGGCCATGTCGCCTGTGCAGCCAGTGGGACAACCACATCCATCTCTCTCTCTAGTGAGGGGTTAGCAATCCTGTGATCATTGTTATATGAATCCTTACATTGGTGGAAATCTTAAGCTTTTTCTTTTGTAATATGTTCTTTCCTGATTTCTGCTGTTTAAATAACTGGATTGGTGATGTTCATGCTTCATCCGCCTTTGTGATTGTGTGGATGGCACCGGGGAGAGGTTGAAACTGGTGAGCCAGACTTGCCACTGTGAGCTGGGCCTCAGGCTGGCTGGGAGAGCTTGGGCTTCTGGTCACCACACGGCCCAGGAAAGACTGAGGGTCTTTCCTGGAGTGAAGTTGATGCTTAGCACCTCAGCTCAGGTGGGCTTCTTCCAGGCAGCTCATAGCCAGGCTGGGGCTGAGCAAAGGGCTTTTTTCAAGAAGGTGAGTTCTTGGATCTTGGCCTTGGTCTGTAGCCGGCATTTGCAGGGGAAGACTGAGCTTCCAGCCTTCCACATCTTTGTCAAGCAAATGTAAAATAGCTCTCATTCTTTCTGTGCAGCAATTGGTCGAAGCTTCAGAGCGATTGAAATCCCAGGCCAGAGAACTCAAAGATGCCCACCAGCAGCGAAAGCTGGCCTTGCAGGAGTTCTCGGAGCTCAACGAGCGCATGGCAGAGCTCCGCTCCCAGAAGCAGAAGGTGTCCCGGCAGCTCCGTGACAAAGAGGAGGAGGTGGAGGCAGCCATGCAGAAGATTGACTCCATGCGGCAGGACATGCGCAAATCTGAGAAGTTCAGGAAAGAGGTAGCTTTTTAGCTGTTTCAGGGCTTGTACTGTTTGGACCTTTGTATGATCTTAATAAAACATCTTGAGAACTTGGGCTGAATTATATAAATTACTTTAAAATAAGCCTTAAATTTTATGAGAAACCAAGTAAGTTGGCTTGCCAAGTTTTTTTGTATTTCTCAGCCCTCTCAGTATCTATTAGTGAAATTATTAAGAGATGTCTTAGGATGCTGATTTTTAAAAATTCCCTTTTAAAGCAAATGGGTATTCATACCTAACAGATATAACATAAATGTGTCATGATGTGATTGATACAGCACAGCATAAGTGTGCATGAGCCGCATGTCCCCGGTGGGTGGGGAGGGAGGGTAGGAAGACCAGGCTCAGCCAGGCGTACCCCACGTCAGCCCAGTGGCTCTGAAACTTTGCCTTCAGGACGGCTTTTTGCTCCTAAAGATTGTTGAGACCTCCCAAAGATTGTTGAGACCTCCCAAAGAGCTTTTGTTTGTGTTGGTTACAGCCCTTCATATTTACCATGTCAGAAATTAAGACACTTTCTTCAGTTTAACAATAAACCCATTACATGTTGACGTAAGTAACATTTTTTATGAAAAGTAACTACCTTCCCCTGTGTAGTGAAAAGAGTGGCATTTTTACATTTTTGTGCTTTTCTTTAATAACCGCCTTAATAAACACGTAGGTTGTCGTACCTATTTCTGCATTCAGTCCGTCATGTTACACTGTTTTGGATCAAGTATTTGAAGAAAACCCAGGTATTTAGAAAAAGAAGGGCCTTTTATTCCCCCTGAAAGGGCCTCAAGACCCGGCTTTGAGAACTGGCTGCCTGAGATGCTCCAGATGCTCTTTCACTAACGAGTGACATATTTTAAGCAGCCCTTAGTATTGAATTCTGTTAAAATTTGCTTAGTAAACTGAATCGGAAGGCCTAGAAGTATGTGATCTTTGTCACTTGGTCTCAAAATGCCTGTGTGTTTTCTTCTCCATTTATTTTACAACCCAGATACATTTGTAGTTGTAGTCAGCCGTGGCTCCGGTCAGTGGAGCCCCTAACTAGCATCAGCGGCCCCACTCCACATGAGTCACTATGGGGATGAGGCAGGCCGCCGAGGTCCACCCAGCCAAGGGTGCCGTCCTTCCGCTGCCCCCCCGCTCCCACACACGCATGACGATTGTCGTTTAATAGATGAGTTCTTGTTCTCCAGACACCCGAAGTACTTGCTTCCACCATTCTGCATCCTTTCTTGAAACTTAATGCCAAATTATTGATTTAAATTAAAATTTGACCTTGTTTTATTACTAACCAGCCGTTCCAGTTAAGTCTTGAAGTGTGTTCAGCCTTTAACTGGGGATGAAATCTGATGAGGAGGGAAGGAGTCAGAGGCTGTAGGACTGCACTGGCCGAGTGCCTGTCCGGAGGGCCGGCTTCGTGCCAGTAAGCAGCGGGCGTTCCTCTTGCAGCTGGAAGCTCGGCTGGAGGACGCCGTTGCCGAGGCCTCCAGGGAGCGCAAGCTTCGTGAGCACAGCGAGAACTTCTCCAAGCAAGTGGAAAGTGAGCTTGAGGCCCTCAAGGTAGTGCCTGCCAGAGGCCAGACTGTCACCACCCTTACTGTCGTGGTGGGCTTGTCGGGGAAGGGTGGCTGCGGATGAGATGCCGGTCGTGGAGAACATGCCTTTATGGCAGCTTTTCACTTTTAAAACTCCAGTTCCTTCATGTTTTCCCTTCTGTAAAAAGTCTCAGGCAGTTTATAGGAAGCCCTGGTAAACTAACACCTGATACCTACTGTTTATCTTGAGTTTCTTTTGTTTAAGATTTCATTTATTAGAGAGAGGAAGAGAAAGAGAATGAGGGCAGGCACGAGCAGGGAGGAGGAGGGAGAAGCAGGTTCCCCGCGGAGCAGGGAGCCTGACACGGGGCTCTATCCCAGGACCCCGGGATCACGACCTGAGCCGAAGGCAGATGCCACCGACTGAGCCACCCAGGCCTCCCTGTCTCAAGTTTCTAAATTCAGTGGAGTCCATTTCTGGAAAAGTTCCTTAAAGCCCACATCCTGCCACTGAAGTTGAAGAGACAGGCTGGTGGCCGGGGCGGGGCAGCCAGGCACCTTGGGAGGGAGCGAGCGAGCAGAGAGCACTAGTGGTAGAACGGGTGAGGAGGTGGCGGGCCTCCTTGTGAGCCTGGTGCGATCTCGGGTGCGCGAGTCGCCACTCTGAGCCTTGGTTTCCTTGTCTGCGAAGTGGGGACAGTGGGCCTCCCTCTCCCGTGGCACATATCTCAGAACTGCCTGTTTCTCTCCGTCGTCCTTGCTGCCATCTGGTCCGGCCGGCGGCAGCCCCGTGGGCCTAGACTTGTGCTCCCTTGTGCCTGAGTGCTTGTCGCCGTCCAGAGTGACAGTCCACGCGCCACGTGGCAGCCAGAGCGCATCCTGTCCTTGCGCACACCGGTGGCTTCCCGTGGCTCCGGGGTGACTCGACCCTAGCGGCACCCCTCCGGGCACTTCCCCTTCCCGCTCGCCCCAGCCGCCCTGACACCCTCCTGTTGTGCACACAGCTCACTCCCAGCTCAGCGCCTTTGACTTGCTGCTCGTCGCCTGACATGGCGCTTCGCGTGTCACCACCTCAGCGCTACCTTCTCTGACTGTCCACTTCGTGCCACCCCCATTCTTTGTCGCGCTGCCTTGTGTTAGTGTCTTGTTGCTTAGTTACTGGCTTGTCGGTCTCTCCCCCTCTGCCCCACAAGAGCAGAGAGCTCAGTGTAACCCTGTTACTACAGAGGCACCTGACACGTAGTCAGCCCTCAAAAGAATATTGTTGCGTGATGAACAAACAGTGGGAGGAGGCTTTGAAGACCATTCGTGTCAGGGTATAGAGACAGAGCTTCTGCAGACCCGGGCGGATTGGGGCACATCCCTTCAGCAAGGCAGATACTGGCAGTCCCTGGCATCCACCTGACTGAGGCCACCTGCATCAGGTGCAGCGCCTGTCACTGGGGGGGGACCACCGGCCGCGTGGCCCTCGGGAGGACACAGAGCTCTGTAATTAACTTAATTTAACCTTTATCCGCAGATGAAGCAAGGAGGCCGGGGACCAGGTGCCACCTTAGAACATCAGCAGGAGATTTCCAAAATCAAATCTGAGCTTGAGAAGAAAGTCCTGTTTTACGAAGAGGAGTTGGTCAGGCGTGAGGCCTCCCACGTACTGGAAGTCAAAAACGTGAAGAAGGAGGTGCACGACTCAGAGAGCCACCAGCTGGCCCTGCAGAAGGAAGTTCTCATGTTAAAAGACAAATTGGAGAAGTCAAAGCGAGAACGGTATGTGTCCGTGCGCTCCTCAGTGTCGCGGGTGCCGGCTTGTGCCCCTGCCCGCCTGGCGGCTGGCTCAGTGGCTTCTGACTCCTTTCTCTCTCGCACCTTCCCAGGCACTCGGAAATGGAGGAGGCGGTAGGCACAGTAAGAGATAAGTACGAGCGTGAGAGAGCCTTGCTTCTGGAGGAGAACAAGAAGCTCATGGCTGAGAACGAGAGGGTAATCTGTGCCCCCACCCGCGGCCGCAGTGTCCTCAGTCATGCGTCCTGGGAGCTTAACGCTTATGGGAAGTCCTAGGTTTGATCTTCAGAATGGGGTGTTTCACTGGGTTAAAAGCTGCTAATTACCCCAAACCACCAGCTCTTACCTCTTAGTGTGTTCAGATTTGTATTGAGATGTGATGGAAGTTAGATACACTCGAAAAATCTACATTGAAAACTAAGTTTGGGACAATATCTCATAACGAGGAAAGCTTTCAGACTCTTGAGAAGAACTTGGGCTATAACAATGCTAACGTCCTATTTGAAGGGCACCCTGTTAGCTTCTAGCTTCCCACAGAGATCCCCAGAACATACAAAAGGTTAAAGTCTTAAAAAAAAAAAAAAAAAACCACAGTTTAAAAGGCACCAAATAACAAGTTGTGTGGTACAATTGTTTAATTTCAGCTTTGTTCCTTTGTGGACAAACTCACAGCTCAAAATAGACAACTGGAGGATGAGCTGCAGGACCTGGCAGCCAAGAGGGAGTCGGTTGCCCACTGGGAAGCTCAGATTGCAGAGATCATTCAGTGGTATGTGCGTGCCCGGCCGCGGTTGTCCCCAGCCCTGCCTGAGCCCATCGGGCTCTCCTCACCGACAGTTTCTCTGAGGCCTCAGCACGGACCTCTCTGCTTTTTCCCCGAATCACTAAAGTCTAGGGCCACCAGCTCTGTCCAGTGCTCATCACATTGGACTAAAGGTGGAGAAACCGCACTGAGTCACTGACGGTGTGGGTCAGGCTTGCACGCCCCCCGTGTTCTGATGAGCGGGAGGCTGGGTCTCCGCACAACTCAGCAGAAGGGACTGGGGCTGCCCTTGCTAGCAGAGGCATTTGATGGTCGTGGGCAACTGTTCCGGCTGATAGGACACGGTGTCACTCTGTCCTGTGGGAGGCGGGAACCTGTTCTCATTTTCGGCCCCTCTCCTCTGGCTCACGGGGTATGGGTCCTCCTCTAGGGTCAGCGACGAGAAAGATGCCCGAGGTTATCTTCAGGCTCTTGCTTCTAAGATGACCGAAGAGCTCGAGACTCTGAGGAGCTCCAGTCTGGGGTCAAGAGCACTGGTAGGCTTCGTTCTGAACTCTGCATTTTTATGGCGATGGAATTCATTAATGGCTTTCTGTTGAGCATGAGTGCAGCTTAGTGCCAGGCGGGTCTCACTGATGAGGCGGGACTTCCGTGTGGCCAAAGCTGCCCAGTTTGAGGGGCTCAGGGTCTGCGAGTTGCCGGGAGATCACAGCCTGTTCTGATACTGCACACTCGCACAGCATGTAATCACTGCGTGCCAGGCTCTGTGGAGGGATCCTCAGCAGGACGGGCTGCTGCCCTCACGGACATTGGTCCTGTTCATTCTGTCACCCGCCCGGGCAGTGGTCTGTGTGTTTTGAGTGCCGGGAGTGTGGCGAGCTCTGGGCTGAACGCAGCACCATTTCCGCCCAGGCTCACGTGTGGGCACAGCCACGCGCGGCCCTCCTCCTCCCGTTTGTCGTTTGCGCAACACCTGTGTGTGTGTGTAGGTTACTGTGTGGGTCACATACACGAGTAACAAGAAAGGTAGAGTGAATCAATTCTGTTAGAACTTTGTCTAGAACTTAACAAACCCAAATTTTCATCCCCGCATTGTGCTGATTTGAAGGTATATTTACCCTAAAGGGGCAGCATCTCTGAATGTCATTAACCACTCATCCCATCACCCAGGCACCTGGCACATTCATACCATCTTGTCAAAGAATACAGCCATGCTCTTTGCTCTGTAATTGGAAAACATGGTCATTTTTAGATTTTCGGTTTATGAAAACCAATTCAAATGATCAAATATTTATCGTTTCTACATTTTCTTTTTTCTTCCAATCATGTTTATACATATACTCGCACTTATGAACTGCACTGAGTAAACTTAGTGTACAAGCCTTATAAAAGATGAAAGGGGGGGGCGCCTGGGTGGCTCAGTTGGTTAAGCGACTGCCTTCAGCTCAGGTCATGATCCCAGGATCGTGGGATCGAGCCCCACATTGGGCTCCCTGCTCCGTGGGGAGCCTGCTTCTCCCTCTCCCACGCCCCCTGCTTGTGTTCCTGCTCTCGCTGTGTCTCTCTCTGTCAAATAAATAAATAAAATCTTTAAAAAAAGATGAAAGAATACAGTCATAGGTCCCTTTAGCAAAATGGATTGATTGAGATTCTTGTCACAGAATATTCCTATTGGAGGGCTGGATGAAAGTATCTTTCCTTTCTGTCCTGAGAAGTGTATTGTTCACCTGTTAAATCCGTGTAGGACGCAGTCATCTGAAGACTCGCTGAGTTTTCTCTCATTTACTGGATTTCAGTGCGGTCGTTAGCGTCTAGATGAGCGCCACTCTCTGTCCCTGTGCCACCTGCCCTGGGTTATCTTTCTTCTCTTTACTGTGTGGACGGAAAATGAAAAATCCTGTGTTAAAACTCTAAAACGGTCTATCAAAGTGGTATCCCCAGACTGCTCTCCCTCCTGAAAGCGGACGGACCACATCGGGCTCTCAGCAGGCGTGGGCACTGTCATCAGGCTGGTCTCGTTCGCCGTCCCCATCCCTCCTCCTCCCCGCTGTCAGTTAGTCTTTCGTCCCAGGTGGGAATGACTGAGGAGCACTGCCGTAGTCTCCAAGCGTGAAATGGCACAGTGTCTCAAGATAAAGGAACAGTAAGACAACTGGGGCCTCGCAGCATATCTTAGGTTTGTAAGAGAGGCTGATGGGCTCAAATAGGAGTTACACTTGAGTTTCAGTCTTACTCTTTTAAAGAATAAGAAAAGGTACATCTCATTCTTTAGAAGATATCTAAGAATAAAAGTCACAAAATGCCCAAACTAAAATTGGGTCTGATGGACTTTGATAATATTTAACAGTATCAAATTAATATTTAAATTAATTAATATTTAAATGATAATAAAAGTTTTAGAAAAAAGATGACATACCTGCCAGCATTTTGTTAAACAAATAAATAGCTTAACAGTATATCTGCAATATTTCATTACTCTAGGATCCCCTTTGGAAAGTTCGCCGGAGTCAGAAGCTGGACATGTCTGCGCGGCTAGAATTGCAGTCTGCTCTTGAGGCAGAGATCCGGGCCAAACAGCTTGTTCAAGAGGAGCTGAGGAAAGTCAAAGACATGAATCTCTCCTTCGAAAGGTACCTGGTACTGTGGTCTGACCGTGCAGGGGGCTGTGTGAACTTGGGCATGCCCCTGCGCTGTGACGTCAATTGACTGAAGGAGCTTTGAGCAGTGGGACATTTTGGGCACCTAGTAGGTGCTCAGTAAGAATCGACTGGACAAATGTGCAGATGCCCTTCACCTACTGGAGGGTTATGTTAGTGTTTCCAAGGAATAATGAGAGTGGTATGAGTCCACGGTTCTGAAGGGTCGGTGTCTGTGTGTGTAAAGGGCGATCCTTGTCTTCCCTGTGCTGGGTCACAGGACGTGGCCACATGTCTGGTGGGTACCTCTCTGAGCTTCTTTTTCACCTAGTGCTGTTCAGTTCAGTTTCGAATTTTTCCTTTTAACCTAAAACTTACTTTAAAATATAGGTTGAAGGTGGAAAGCCTATTTGAAAACTCTTTTCCAACCTCGTACAGTCGTAAGAACACCATTTACACACGAGTAAACTCAACCAGTGTGTGATGAGATGCTATGCTGTCTGACGTGCCCAGGACACAGTAGTGACCTGCTCGCGGCTTTGTAAAAAAACCAGGCCTCCCTACTTGTAGTAGTGCTGTTGATGTGGAAGGTGGGGCAGGCTCCTCCCTGAAGGGGGTGGGCGCCTGGGTGTCACTAAGGATGTCACTGACAGGATTACTGAGTCACATGTTCTGTTGGTTTGGGGCTTAAAAGAGTAATAATAGCTACCATTTAAATACGCTCCTTGTAAGCGATGCTGTTAATGATGTGACCCTTCCAGTGTTCCCGGGAGGCTGGCAGTCTTACAACCGCATTTTACAGATGATGAGATAGGCAGAGGTGCGGTGGGCCAGCCAGCGCTCCCCGCTAGTTCAGTGCAGACCCCCGCTCAGCTGCTGGACTGTACCGGGCGCCTCCTGGCCAGACGTTAACCACCGCAGCCTGACTGCTGTGTTGCTGCGTGGGAGCCCCGAGACCCCTGGTGCTCGGGCAGCCGTCATGGCCGCAGGTGCAGCCCACTGTCTTGCCAGCTATGCGAAAGACGTTTAGAGGTCGTGCGTCCTCGGAGGACAAGAGGAGTCCTTTATTTATTTATTTGACAGAGAGAGAAGGACTCCTAGAGAAACTAGGAGTGTCAGAAACTCCATGACGGCCTCAAGAGATACACCTGCATTAACCATGATTTTTAAGATCCGTGTCTGTTTATAATTCGGAAGTATCCGGACTCTCCATAACATACTCAGTAGGCTCACCCAGGCCAGGAGTGGATCTGTGTTTCTGTTCAGTGGAGAGCCTGCCGTGTTCCAGCACTTTTCTAGGCACTGGAGACGAGCCCCTGCCCTCACATTCTGACACTTGCTGAGTCAACGTGTAGATGACCTATTCTCAGTGTGCTTAAAGCCATTTGTTTTTTGTTTTTTATTTTAGTAAACTAAAGGATTCCGAAGCCAAAAATAGAGAATTATTAGAAGAAATGGAAATTTTGAAGAAAAAGATGGAAGAAAAATTTAGAGCAGATACTGGTAAATTAAAATTACAAGCTTCTGAATTATTATTTAAATATAAACTTTTTTTAAGGATACGGTTTTGTTTTAGATTTAATTTTTTTTAGTTACGTAAAGAAAGGACTTAAAACAATTTCAAAGCCAAAATTCTGAAATAGGGCACATTCAAAGATACCTTCCCCAAAGGTAAGCACAGGCTTTGGTTCATCCTTGCCATTGGATCTTGGAATACACAGCAGATACATGCGTGTAAAGGCATGCCTCCGTATCCCCCTGGTTACACAAGGCAGCCTGCTTGGGGCTCCATTCTGTGTGTGGGTAGGGCCACGGCGTGCGAGGTGGTCCCAGGTTCTGTCCGCTCATGGCCGTGCTGCACCACAGTCTGTCAGGGGCTGTGGACGGTGCTGGGCTGCACAGAAAAGCCATATGTGTATAACAGTTCCTATTTCTGGGGGGGTATTTTTGGAAGTGGGGTTGCCAGTTAGAGAGTAAGCATGCATCCACTCGTGCTAGCCGTTGCCAGACTCCGCCTCAGAGGCTCATTCCGCAGAGCGGGTCTGCATGCCGAATAGGAGAGAAGTAGCATCGAAATAGAGTTCACTCGCGCTTCTCTTATTGTGAGCAAGATGGAGCTCCTTTTTGTATGTTTAAGAGCTATTCGCATTTCTTATTCTGTAATTTTTTTTAAGATTTATTTTTTTTTTTTTTTTTTAAAGAGAGAGAGAGAGAGCTCACATGAGAGGGGGGAGGAGAGTCAGAGGGAGCAGCAGACTCCCTGCTGAGCAGGGAGCCTGATGCAGGACTCAATCCCGGGACTCCAGGATCATGACCTGAGCCGAAGGCAGTCGCTTAACCCACTGAGCCACCCAGGCACCCCTCTTATTCTGTAATTTTTATGTATTTGTATCTTTTGCCCATTTTTTTTTAAATTCAGGTTAAGTTTCTTCTAGAAGCTTTTTGTTACACGTCAGGTTTTTTCTTCTAGAAACTTTGTATATAGAGGATAAGAGTCTTCTGTTTGTGATAGAAGTTACAGATATTTTTCCTACTTTGTCTTTTGTTTTTTTTTACTTTGCTTATGTTTCGTTTTTTACCAAGCATAATGTTTTTTGGTGCTTTTTTGTTTTCAATTTTTGTGCAATAAATTTATCAGTCTTCTCTCTTTTCTCGAGTCATAGGGAGATATTCTCAAATCCCCAGGTACTCCAAGTAATTCACTCATATTTTCCAATACTGGTATGGTTTCATTTGTTAAATTTGGATTACTGATTCAGTTGGAATTGACTCTGATGTACATTTTGAGGAATGGGTCTAGTTTTATCTTTTTCCTGTGCTAGTTAGGAGTCTGATACCAGTTATTGAAAAAATTTCCTCTCTGTACTGATTTCACATGTGACCCTTCCCACATGAGACTCCCCCGAGCACCGGAGTCTGTCTCTGGATTTTCCTCCTCGTTCATTGTTGGCTTGATTGTGATTAAAGAGGTTTTGGGGAGCCTGTTTTAATATCTGGTAGATCTCCTCTTCCAACCCCCTTTTATAGGGATTTCTGAAACCATCTTCCTAGGTGGCTCTCCCAAACGAACGTGACTAGAATTGCATCAGATTTATCAGCTTGTGGAGGATTGATACCGTGATGACGTTGCGTCTTCCCATCTAAACACAAAAGACGGTCTTTTAAACCTGCCTTGACTGGTCTTTGTTTCTTTTTTACAGGCCTCAAACTTCCAGATTTTCAGGATTCTATTTTTGAGTATTTCAACACTGCACCTCTTGCACACGATCTGACGTTCAGAGTAAGTGGTTATTTTTAGAAGTGACGAATTGATGGTAAATTAGGCTAGTATGACATGCTCTGACCCCATGTGGGGCCACCCACAACATCTAATAGCTTTTTCCTCATGCGGACCTGTCACGTGGTGGTCAGTGTATGAGGTTAGACACATTTAAGGTACTTGAAATGATCCCAGAGAAGCGTCCTCAGACTAAGTGGAAGTTGATTAAGAAAGTGCTCAGCATCTTCGGGGAAGAAATCTACGCTGGCCTCTGGCGGTGTGCTGAGTATTTCAGGCAGTTTTTGTTTTTCTTAATTTATTTATTTGTCAGAGAGCACGCACGAGCAGGGGGAGGGGCAGGCAGAGGGAGAGGAAGAAGCAGACTCCCTGCCGAGCAGATGCGGGGCTCAGCCCCAGGACCCTGGGATCATGACCCAAGCTGAAGGCAGACACTTAACCGACTGAGCCACCCGGGCGCCCCATGGCAGTTTTGAAAATACAAATTCTCATACCACAGCAAATGAATAAGCCAGCCTCATTAACCTTTCAGTGACTCCTGTATGGCTGTACAGTTTGGTCTTAAGGATGGGTGGAGGAAAGAGAACAGTCTTGTTGGTCTATGAGAATAGTTCAGCCCCGGGTACCCTGTCGCCAGCCTGGTGTCGGCGTTCAGTGTGGCGAGCCGCTGCTCCGGGAGTAGGTTGGAGCCGCGAGAGGAAGCGGCTGTTGGTGCTGTGTGAGCCCCACTTCGTCCCTGTGTGCCCTGCAAGTGTACCCAGGACAGCCTTTCCCTCTTTTTCCAAAATGCTAGGGGTGGACCCTTACTAGCAAACCCTGAAACGAGCCAGAAAGTAAAAATAATGAAAGCAGATCTCATTAATGGGATTTCTGACAAAGTGTCATTGTTTTTGTTAATTTCCAACTTTTTATTTAGAAAATTATAAACCTGCAGGACACTTGAAAGAAAGTACAGTAAGCCTACAGCTGTCTCTCACCTGTGTGCACAGACATGTCCCCTAACACTCCAGGGCCTGTTTCCCGAGACGAGGGTGTTCTCACGTGACCGCAGTGCTGCTAGCAGGCGGAGGACGCTTCCCGCTGACGCCGAAGCAGAGCACACGTTTACGTTTCCCTTGTTGCACAGCAAAGTCCTTTGCTGCTGGCCGGCCTCCCCTGGTCAGGGTCCAGCCAGAGCCCACAGCAGCGCCCCCGTCCCTCCTCCACCCCCAGCCTTTACAGCGTTTGTAGCTGTCCTGCGGAACGTCCTGTGTTCTGGATTTGTCTGATAGTTCCTCGCGATTAGAAGCGGGTTGTACATTTTGGCATGGATTCTGCCCAGGAGACGCTGGGTACTTCCCATGTGTGTAGGGTTGGTGATGCCAGGCTTCATCGTCAGGGTGAGGTGGTGTCCACCAGACCCCGCCCCACCCCTTCGTAAGCATTGGGCCTTTGGGATGGCTGCGGGCTGGCGTCCGGCAGCAGTCCTTGCCTAGGACCAGTTATTACCAAATCGAGCAGGTTTGTATCGCGCCTACCACTCTCCCATACCTGCTTCTATTTACTTGTCAAAATGGTTCCTTATCAAATTAGTGGTGCTTGTCTTTTCCCTAAAGTCCTCAGGTTTCCTTAAGAAGCAGATAGCTTTACCTGGTCCTCACAAGCTAGTTCCTTCAGAAACCTGCTGCCTCGTAAGGCCCGTGTGTCTCCCACTGTGGGAGCGCCAGGCACGTCCTGGTGGACCGAGGGCGGCTGTCCTTACCGGGTGGAGGTGGCCCAGAGAGCCAGGGCATTTCCGCAGGATTAGTCCAAGAGGAGTGGTCCTTGGGGAGGTGGTCTCATCTCGGACCTGGACAGAGGCCACTGTATCCGGCAGCCGGCGCTCCTGCAGTCTCCGTTTGGTTTTAATCCCTCTTTACTTCTGTGGTTTGAAGAGGAAGGACATTCACTGATGGAAAGAAAAAATCCTTGGTCAGAGTCTGGGTTTTTCAGGAGGTGTTTCCAGACCTAAGGATCATCTTTTAGGAGCTTCTCCCCTGCTTTCTCTGTACAAACACATTCAATGCTACAGTGTTGGTCATGGTGATGGAATCAGTGTATTTTTGTGCAAGGGTTCATTGGGCGGGAAGTGATCCTTCCCATCTGTCACAGTCAAGGACTCTGCCTCGTCCCCACATCTTCTGCCAGCCTCTCAGGAAGAAGTAAGTCACTGCCCATGCTGGCCCCCCGCCGCCCTCCCTGTGTCCCGAGCAGCCCTCAGATGTGGACGGCTCCTCATCCTTAATTCCCATTCTTGGACTCCCCAGCCAAGGGAGACTAGCCAGGTTGTTCCGTGGCTGAAATTCAGTTACCTGATATTCTTTTACTCTTCATTTATCTAGAGATGGAACTCTAATGTGTGTAATATACCTTATTTATGGGTGAAATTTGCTTAGTTTGTACTTTGATGATTAGCTAATCGATGTAGCGTTTCCCTCGTGAATTTGTTAACAGATTCAAATATCCTGCAGTACACAGTTGTGTGTGTTCATATGCACACACCACCGTCCCATCTGAATTCGGCTCCTTGTATAGGAACCTCATTAATTACAACTTTTAAAAAGTGTTTCTCTGGTTTGCTTCCTTGGGGTTTCAATGTGGAACATGATATGAAGCTGTCAACTTCTCCCGTAGGAAACTACCAGCTACCTCTGCATCATGGTGCTAACACTTAACTGAGCATAAATACGTAGTTTATGTATGTCTGTGCAAATATCACAGCCTTTTATGAGGAAATAATTTCAGGAACACTCAAAATGAGGTCCTTTTTAAAGTGGCTTTAAAATGAGCTTCAAATTAGATTCAAAGCTTTAGCTTCAGTTTCAAATTGTGAAATTAATTTGGGAATCTTGAGTTCTTAGAACAAAACATTGCCTCCCTGTGTTGTAGAACTTTCAGGGAAATTCTTACTTCTGGGTCATAGGCCCCAGACCCCTGTTGATGTCCGAATTTCTTTCTGGCCCCTGAAATGAGGTTAAAAGGTATTGGACTCCTTTATCTTAACTATACCAGGTATAGATAAAGTCACTTCTGAACAAGACCAGTGGGTTGGCGGTTTCCAGTTCCTGCCCCTTAAATGGGGGACGGCGGGAGAACGGGTGGTCAGGGCTGCGGGTGGAGGGTGAGGCAGGTGGCCTCCGGCCTTTGGCGATGACCGTGGCTTGTCAGACCACGCAGTCACCACTCTGGTCTCAGAATGCCAAGGGCAGTGGCCCTGGGGGAAGACAGCAGAGCTGTGAGTGACGTGGGCTCTGATGGGACGTGATGGGAGTACAGGCCTGGGTGGGACCCGGGGTCCCTAGTGGGACAGACCGTGCAATCAGAGTCTGACTTCTGTGGAAGTTCTCTCTTTCCCACTGTGTCTCCGCCTTTGTTTTCACAGAGCGGCTCAGCTGGGGAGCAAGAGACCCAGGCTCCGAAGCCAGAGGTGTCCCCGTCGGTTTCTGTGGCCGCGAGCACAGAACAGCAGGAAGTAAGCAGTGTTGCCCTGTTGCTCCCCTGTGAGCCCTTGGGTTCCCTCCCCGCCCGTGCCCTTGATGGGCAGAGGGTGCGCTCATGCCAAGGTGGCGCCCGGTGCTACCTCGCAGCCTGTAGCAGGACCTTCTGCCAGCCGCCGAGCCCGACTTGTGTCTCAGTGTTATTGTCAGCGTATCAGCTGGGCGAGGGCTGCTCTGACGGATGTCTCAACAACGTAGGAAATTAAAAATGCTATTCATTATTAATCAGTTCTAGAGAGAAACGAATCCCAAGCAGGGTGTGATATGTAAGAGCAGTATCGAGCTCAGAGGATGCTCACCTGTCCCTGCTTGTCCCCAGGACATGGCTCGGGCCACGCAGAGGCCACCCACCGTGCCACTGCCCACCACGCAGCCCCTCGCTCTGGCTGGACCAAAGGTAAGGGCCTGGCTTTGCACCCGTGCCGCTTTCTCAGTTGTAGGAGGGAACTTTGAATAATAAGACTTATTATTTTTGTATGCACAATGAGACACTGGTGTCCTAGTAATGGCTTGCCGTGAGCAGTGTGTGGTCCATGATGTGTCAGGACCCTGTCTCTCTCTCTCTCTCTCTCTCTCTCTCTCTCTCTCTCTCTCTCTCTCTCTCTTTTTTTAAAGAATTTATTTATTTGAGAGAGCGTGCAAGAGAGCACAAGCAGGGTGAGGGGCAGAGGGAGAAGCAGGCCCCACCCGGCTGAGCAGGGAGCCCGATGCGGGGCTCGATCCCAGGACCCTGGGACCATGACCTGAGCCGAAGGCGGACGCTTAACCGACTGAGCCACCCAGGTGCCCCTGACTCTGTGTCTCCTTAATTCAACCAGCGAATGACAGATGGTCACATGTTAATTGGAAATTTCGGAATTCGGTCTCCTCTCCTGCATCTCCCAGATCGTAGTCCTTTCTCCAGCAGTGACCACTCTGGTCACGTGTCCACACCGCGCTCCCCGCAGCTGACTTCCATCTGTCCGTCTGCACTTGGAACGGTAGAGAACCATGGGGTTCGTGGAAGGGTGTTTTCCCCCAGAGCAAGCGGAACAGCACCCAGCGTGCAGTTCTGTGCCTCGTCTTTCCCAGAAGTGTATGTGGAGAGCCTCGTGCCGGCTCCCAGGACTCTCGTTGTGAGGAGGCCCGAAGTTTCCGGCTTAGCAGGCATTTGGCTTGATGCACTTAGATGCTTTGTTCTCCTTTAACGAGGCATGGCCTTAACTACAGACGGCAGGCCAACTTAGACACTTGATTTTGTTAGGCTTTGGGCTTCGATTCCTGTAGAGTCGGGTCGGGGGACTGCCCTCTGGACTTTGTGTTGCGCACTCCCTTGCTTCTTACTCACGGCCCCGTAGCGTTTGTGTCCCCAAGTAACGAGCCTTTCTTTTGCTCTGTCGGACCTTTGCACACTCGCGTGCTGCGCGTCTCTAGCTTGCTCCTCTGCTCAGCCTCACCGTTCATTCCATCACGGATCGCGTCGTGACGCGCCCGCCCTCCCAGCGAGGGGCGGCAGGTCCGTCCAGGCCCTTGCTCTTAGGAACGGGGCTGCTGTTCGTTTCTTGCGTGGCTCTGGGTCTCACATGCAAGCACAGCCCTGGGTGGCAGCCCCCGCCAAAACGTGGCCCCAGCCAGCCCCCAAGAGCCCCCGAGAGCCGCCAGCACCAGAGCGCGTGTTGGCTGTGCTAGCACGGCGTCCCTGCCTGGCCCCCCTTGCTGTTTCTGCAAGCAGACCGCTCACCAGAGGAAGCATGTGCTGGCTTCTTTTCTGGCTCAAGTTTGGTCGGTGGGTGGTGAACACTACTCCTTGGTTAATACTGGTGAGGAGCATATACACCTCAGAGTGAAGTTGCACATTCTCAGCTTCTCAGCGTCATGCCCAAGTCTGTCAGTTTGATCACAAGCAGACTGATGGTCCCTGCTCAGAGCCAGGGTCTCACCTTCTCGATGTTCTTCCTCCAGCCGAAAGCTCACCAGTTCAGCATCAAGTCCTTCTCCAGCCCCACACAGTGCAGCCACTGCACGTCCCTGATGGTAGGGCTGATCCGGCAGGGCTACGCCTGTGAGGGTGAGTGTTGGCCGCGAGCCGCGGGGGGACCAGAGTGTGTGACTGGGACGCACCCGGGGCGCGGGTGGGGGGCAGTTACTCTAAAGTCACATGAGGCTGGAATACAGAGCCAGTGGTGAGCTAGCCGAGGGCAGATTCTCTCTCTCTTTAGTTTTATAAACGCTCAGGCGAGCTTTGGGAGACACAGTCCCTAATCCTTGCAGCCACGGGAGAGGACAGGGCCACAGGGTGGCCCAGGTTATCTGTGGACTCTTGTTTACTATGAAATGAAATGTCCACGGTCCTTCTGGAAAATCAGGAAGAGCAGAGAGTAAACAGAACTTTACACTCTTCCCCGTCACATTATCTGAGGCTAAGCGCTGGTGTTTGGTCTCTCCTGGTGTCATTGTTGGCCTTGTAACCTCTGGGTGCACCACTGCCCTGTGCCGCACTCCTATCTGGCACACGACGGTGCAGTGCGATTGCCTGTCTCACAGACGGGCCCCCAGCTGACGTCACACGCGATGACAAGTGACAGCAGCTGGTCACGGGGGGACTTGCTCTGCAAGAGCAGCTTTGTGTGCGTCTACCTGGCAGCAGAAGCCTTTTCCTTGTTCCCTGGCAGGCCTTCTGCTCGGCTGCCAGGAGCCCCGTCTGTCCTTGAAGCCACTGCCCTGTCACACGCCCGCAGCTGGTTTCCTCCGGAGGCGATGGGACGGAGCTATGGGGCGTGAGGCCCGGCTTCCTGGGGGAGCAGCACGCACGGCCCTGCGGCCACGCTGCTGTGCTAGCCCTCATGCCCACGTCAGGGCCCCCACAAGCATGCTCGAGGGCTGCTCGGTGCCAGAGTCCCTGGGCTTTGTGGGGACTGTTCCAGAAACCGTTCACTCCACTGGGTGTCCGGGCCGTGTCTGTGACGTGGGGACTACTGCGTGGCCGCATCTGTGGCGTACACTCTGCCACGGCTTCTGCTCTGGAGGAAGCAGGTTCTGATCGCAATGCTCCTTCACTTTTCCAGTGTGCTCGTTTGCTTGCCATGTATCCTGCAAAGAGAGTGCTCCGCAGGTGTGCCCCATCCCCCCTGAGCAGTCCAAGCGGCCTCTGGGCGTGGACGTGCAGAGAGGCATAGGAACAGCCTACAAGGGCTACGTCAAGGTAGGACATGTGGAGGCCGGGTGGGGGAGGGCACTTTGCATCAGCTCCGCTCTCCCTGTCTCGGTCGTGATGACCCACAGTCACGCCGCACTTCTCGACAGCCGACCTTGGCTGCTTTGTGAAGTGACCTTTGTGCTGGTCCGGGGATTCCTCCCCTCCTGGGCAGTGAGGCATTCAGGCCCGGGCTCTGAGGAGCCCAGAAACATGCTCAGTCCTCCGGAGCCCCTCGTCCCCACCTTTCAGTCACTTAGAGATGGTTCCAGAGCCGGTGCCATCTGAAAACCGCTGTATCCAGACAGCCTCAGAGCTAAGGCATTCCGGGATGCCACGTGTGGTGCAAACACGCCTGTTCGCTGGCTTGCCCACTTTGTTCCCTGCATCACCTTTTATCCTGTGTGGGCCCAGACCCGACTCTGGCCGCCAGCCCCGGGGAGGGTGGTTGGGGGGGCGGGGCGCTGTCCCTGGAGAAGCAGGCCAGCCACACAGCCGCTGGATGGAAGCCCTTGGCAAGGGGGCTCCTGAGGCCCAGGGCCTGGCCTTTCTGGCGCAGGGGCACATGCTCACTGTTACCTGTAGGTCCCGAAGCCCACTGGGGTGAAGAAGGGATGGCAGCGGGCTTACGCAGTGGTCTGTGACTGCAAGCTCTTCCTCTATGACCTGCCCGAAGGCAAGTCCACCCAGCCCGGTGTTGTCGCCAGCCAGGTCCTGGACCTCAGGTCTGTTCTGTGTGTTCCGTCCCGTTGTGTGAGTTCTGACCTCTCTTTGGCCCAAAATGGGAGTTTGTTGCTGGGTTATCTTTAACCTCATTTATGCCTTCACATCCTTGGTCATCATGCAGTTCTAAAAACAGGTGCTTGACGTGCATGCTAGAAATTTCCCTTTGTGGTATTTTTGCATTCAACAATTTGACACATAGGTATTTAACGTAAGGAGACTATTTGCCCCAAGAACAGGTAGGAGGTTTCCCAGAAACACACTGCCCAGCCCACGGTGTTGGCACCTGCGTGTCCTGTCTGTGACAGATCTAGAGCCCAGGGTCCTGCCGCACGACACCCTTTGTTACCCATGGATCTCTCATCACCTGCCTTCCTAGCATCTGACGGACGGAGATGGCATAGCATCCCCCCTCCCTCCTGGCTTGTCTTAGGGGTAGCATCCAGCTCTGTGTTTCCCCATTTGTAAAATGGGCATGATTACATCATTAGGTCGGAGGTTGGTTGTGAAGATCAAAGCAGTTCCTAGAAGGTGCACACTCAGCACAGGGCCTGGTGTCCCGTCTGCCCCTGACCTGGGCAAGGGCCCAGCACCTCAGTCTCTGTAGTGGTGCTTGGGGGGCCACGGGCTGTGGTGCCCCTGACGACAGCTCCAGGGACGTGTAGCTGAGTCACCTCCACAGCGGCTCCCACTTCCACATCCCCAGGCGATCCTGCTCGTCTGTCACTGGGCGCAGGTGGGCCCTGGCCTGGTGGCCAACAGCCCACGGGCAGGTGGAGCCCAGGATTCAGAGTGTCGGACGTGGGGCTTGCACGGCTGTTTGTGCAGGTTGCGTCCCATTCTTTAGAAGCCGTCACCAAGCGGCCACTTGACCATAGCCAAGTATGGGCCAAATCAGCGATGTGTATGTGGCTGGAAGCATCTGGCACAGACTAGAACCATGTGGCTCAGGGAAAGGGCTTTTATTCTCACACGTCCCTCATCACTGAAACACCTGCAGGGTTCTCGAGTCTGTGGGCTTTGTCAGCATAAGCGCTTTCTTACACAGCTGGAGGCAAGGCGCCAACCGTATGTTCTAGAAAGTAGAGCCATGGAAGTGTCCTTTCTCAGGAGATTTGTAGCACTGGGGGGTGGGGGACAGGCCCATGTGCACATTCTTTCTGATGTTCCGAGTGTTCTGTTTCTTACCAGAGATGAGGAGTTTTCGGTGAGCTCGGTCCTGGCCTCAGACGTCATACATGCTTCCCGCCGAGATATTCCGTGTATATTCAGGGTATGCTTTTCTCTGTTCCTCGGAGATGTTTCGTTAATCCTAAAAAGGAAAGTTTGTGGTGAAAGTGGAACAATTCTTTGGAGTATTTTACTGTGCCATAGCACGGGGCCAGCAGACCCCGAGCTCCTGCCCCTCCACCTCCTGTCTTGCTCTAGATGCCGTCCCTCGTGTTGGGGTTCCTCCCCGGGGCCCCACCTTCCCCACGTCACCAGTACTGCCCTCTGTCTTGCACCCCAGCCGGTCTGTGTGTGCAGTCACAGCGTGCCTGATGCTGGGAGCTGCCCCATGGTCCTTTAGGGATGGAATGTGCCCCCGCAGTTCCCCTCCCTGGGACTTACTCGTCCTCAACTGGAGCAAAACAGAAGGAATCAGTAGACGTTTCCCAGCAGCATTTTTGTTGGCCGAGATGGAGAGTCCCCCCACTGAGTTCCTGTTAGATGGTGTGGCATTAGGAAGCCTCTGAGCAGTTGTGGATTAGGGAAAGACTCACCCCCAACCCCTCCGTTGGGAATTTTTATAAACACAGTAGCATTTTCACTGAAGTCCAAGAATCCTCTTTCCTGAACTCACCTATCTGTTCAGAAACTGCCTCATACGTATGATACAGAAAATTGCCATCCTTGGGTGCTTAAAAGCTGACCATTCTGTACCAGCCAACGCCGTCCAGGCTCCTGCTGTGTGCTCAGGGGACGCTCACAGGGAAGCATGTGTAGGCAGAGCGTTTGTGTGGGAGATTCTGTTTTTCGTGTTCTGTTGTTAATTATAGTAAGGTCATTCAAGAAATCGTTTTAAAATGGGGTAACTCCATCACAGTGTTGGCAAGAGCAAAATCTGACAAAGAAGGGATGCAGGGCGCCTGTTTTTAACAGTGCCCCCGCCCGTTTACAGCAGCAGAGCCCCTCACAGCGTCTGTGGGCACCCCAGAATCGGGACTCAGCAGTCGCCCTGAGCCAGAGTGCTGGGCAGCATGCCCTCCAGCGCGAGGTGGTGTCCAGGCCAGGCTGTGGGCGTCTGTGCGCTGTACTTTGGTTGTCTTATGGCTCTTTTCTTTGTCACGAAGGTGACAGCCTCTCTCTTAGGGACACCTTCTAAGACCAGCTCACTGCTCATTCTGACAGAAAATGAGAACGAAAAGAGGAAGTGGGTTGGGATTCTAGAAGGACTGCAGTCGATCCTCCACAAGAACCGCTTGAGGAACCAGGTGGTGCATGTCCCGCAGGAGGCCTACGACAGCACGCTGCCTCTCATCAAGGCCGTCCTGAGCGCCGCCGTCGTGGGTGCGTGCCAGGGGCCGCGTGGGGCCGCGCTCTTGAGCAACGGGGAGCAGCAGAGCGTGTCAGCGGGTGCTGTGCTGCCCGATCTGCCCTCCAGTGGGTGGCGGCCACAGCCGTGTTGTCCATTGGAACTGAGTCCCTGCTTCTGCTTCGCGAAGCGAATGGCGTGCGTCAGTAGTACTGACGTTCGTGTGTTGTTCTTACCCCTCCTGCCTTGACAGATGGGGACAGGATCGTGGTCGGCCTAGAAGAAGGGCTCTACATCATAGAGGTGACCCGCGACGGTGCGTGCACAGGGGCTGCTGCCCGTCCTCCCGGGTTTGCACAGCCGGGTGCGGGAGCAGTGCCAGGAACCCTCGCAAGCTGAGATGCATTCAGTGATGTGCAAATTACGTAAACACAGGGAAAGGCAAACAGCTGAAAACCCCGTTTGCAACAGATAAGACAGGTGTTCAGCAGATGCGGGTGGAGTGTCCACTGGTGCCTCAGAGTCGGGCAGGGGCCTACCCCGGGCGCAGCAGAGCACACAGACCACCCGGCAGCGCGGGGGGCGGGGGGGCGGCTTACTGTGCTCACTGGGCTCGTCAAGCAGAGGACTGAGGAGGGAGTTGGGGGCAAGAAGGAGGATCATTTACTGAACTCCTGGACGTGCTGAGGCCTTACTGAAAGTTTCCTTTCTCTGCTTCAAAGTTTGACATTCCCTTCTTCCTGGCAAGGAAACGCGAAGTCTCCCGTGTCTCCCCTCTTCACCACCCTGTGTCTCAGGAGAGCATTCCAAGGAGCCTAAAACTGGCCTGGGCCCTGGGCCAGGCTCTGGCCATGTCCCCCAGGAATAAGGAGCTGCTCCATGGTGGGCAGCAGTCCCTTCCTGCTGAGCCCGGTGTGAACGCGTACCACCAGGGGCAACCGCTGCTGGCCCACGCCCAGGGCTGCGGGTCCCTCAGGTTCCAGACCAAGGGCTCTGCTCAGAGAGCCCTTAGTGCAGGTCCTAACCAATTAGGGTATTGGGGAGATTGGGTTAATTTGGGGGTGGGTGCTTCCAGAGAGTTTATCTGAGGGTCCGGTGAGGTTGGAGACGGGCCTTTGTTCCCCACCTGCAACCCGAGGGTTCTTGTCTTCAGGGATGAACTGGAAGGAGGTCCAGATCCACCCCCCGAGGCTGCAGCGCGCTCAGCATCTCCCAGCTTGTGGGGGGCGGGGGGCGGGTCGCTGGTACCATGGAGGCAGAGAGAGGAGTGTGAGAATGGCGGCCCCTGGGGGCTTCTGAAGGAGGGCGCTGTCCTGGCATCTGCAGGACAGTGACATTTGCAGGGGTGGAGGCACGTTCTAGAGCGTGTTCTAGAGCTGGCTGGCAGGGAAGGGAGCTGATGGGGAGGTTCCTGGCGCCCTTGGGCAAGTGCCCGGGAGCTGCCACGAGACGCTGCTTTTCTGTTCCCGCAGTGATCGTCCGAGTTGCTGACTACAAGAAAGTCTACCAGATCGAGCTTGCTCCCAAAGACAAAGTGGCTGTCCTCCTCTGCGGCCGGAACCACCATGTCCATCTCTGTCCATGGTCTGCCTTCGATGGGGCAGAAAGCAACGTTGACATCAAGCTTCCAGAAACAAAAGGCTGCCAGCTTATAGCGACTGCGACACTGAACAAGAGCTCCTCCACCTTCCTGTTTGCGGCTGTGAAACGGCTGGTCCTTTGCTATGAGGTCCAGAGAACTAGGCCTTTCCACAGGAAGGTCAATGAAATTGTGGCCCCCGGCACTGTGCAGTGGATGGCCGCGCTCAAGGACAAGCTCTGTGTTGGCTACCCTTCGGGGTTCTCTCTGCTGAGCCCCCAGGGGGACGGGCAGGCTCTAACCCTGGTAAATCCCAATGACCCCTCGCTTACGTTCCTCTCACAGCAGTCTTTTGATGCCCTTTGTGCTGTGGAGCTCAAAAGCGAGGAGTACCTGCTTTGCTTCAGCCACATGGGACTGTACGTGGACCCACAAGGTCGGAGGTCACGCATGCAGGAGCTCATGTGGCCTGCGGCGCCTGTTGCCTGTAGTATGTATATGTTTTTCTGTTGCCATATCCCTGTTGCTGCTCTTCACCTCGACAGTCAGCATGCGTTCTAGTTTGCTTTGGTTTGTCTCTCAGTTCCCTTAGCCGAGCAGTTAGGCGCCGGAGAAGTGGGCCCCGTGCATTTCTTCGAGAGAAGGTGCAGTCCCGACAGCGCATCTCGGACCAGTCGGGGCAGGGGGGAAGGGGAGTCCCCTCTAGCGCCAGCCTCCTGCCTGCGGCGCCTTTCTCTCCTGGAGCACCCGGGCTTTGCAGGGGCCCCTGATTTATAAACTCACACGGTAATAAAAACAAGCTCTTAAAGGGTTTTGGTAGCCAGAAAGAAATTCAGCTCCAGTGTGCGGGGGTAAAGTTCTTGCTGGGCCAGACGTGTCCCTGGAAATGCTGGGAGCTGCGTCCCTTTGCCTAGTTTCAGTGGCATTCTGTGGAACGGGGTCCCCAGACAGGAGTCTCTAAGGCCTGAGCCTGGTGAGCCAAGGCCCCAAGTTGGCTCCAGGGGGGCACTTCCCACTCTGTCTGGTCACTCTTAGCAGACTCTACGCCTCAGATCACCTGCTCAGTGTATCCCGAGTCGGTGAAGCAGCAGGTCAAAGAGCAGGTGTTGAAGAGACGGGCCACAGGGTACACGCTGATGTTGAGCGGATGGGGGATAGGGGACGGGGTGGGAGGTGGGGGTCATATTTTTCCTTAATTACCTAAAAGGATGACCTTTTGTGTGCCTCGTTGCTGGCCACGCCAGGCTGGTAGAGTACCCGAGGGCGTCGGAACGAGGACGCCGAGCCCTTGAGAGGATCCACCGGCCTCGAGCTCTCCAGGCCTCTGCGTGTGCCTTGACTCTGTCAGCCCTCAGCCAGGGCAGCAGACAGGCAGGTGGTGGCAGGCCGGGGCCCTTCCCTGCCGCTCCCCGTTGTTCTCATGGGCAGCCTGGACAGGAGTCACCGCAGAGCCACGTGGCAACCCTGCCTGTCAGGGTCTTTTCCTCCTGAACCCTAAGTTTTTGAAAAGTTTATTGTGGAAACGTCACTGAGCGTGATGTTTCTGGCATCCTGGCTGTGTGGCTGGCACAACACCTAAAGCTCCTGTGTTGGCCCTGTCCAGTTCTCGCTCCCCCTTTGTGCACAGTGCAGACACCAGATCCGTTTTAGAGCTGGCGAAAAATAAGGCACTAGTGTTCCGGCTGGAGAACTAAAACTGTTGCCTCCTCATTCCACGCCTGTGCTGAGCACTCGAGTGCGTTCGTTCTCACCTGTCTCCAGTAGGGAGGCGCAGGCCGTCCCACCTGGCCAAGGAGGACAGAGGGCGTCACAGGGGGCACACGGCGGAGCCCGGCTCAGATGCTGATCTCTCAGGCTCCCCAGCCCGTTTTCTCGCCACTGGTGTTGATGTTTTAATTTACAGTTTTCTTTAGACTGGATGCCTCAGTTTATCACTTTATCGGCAAGCCACACAGATCACTCCTTGGCTCCTTGCAAAGGAAGCCCCACATGTTCCCAAGTAAGAGGAGCTGTCCCAGGGGCCTCCGTGTGGAGAACGGTCCTCTGAAAGTTAACTTCAGAAAGTTTTTCTGCTTGTCACTTCTGTGACAGGCTGCTGGCCAGTTCCAGCCTCTCGGCTACTTCCTAAAGCCTGTTTCGTTTCCCTGTTTGTATTCAAAAGAGAAGGGCTGACCACACAGCCCATTGGGAACTGACAGCAACACATCAAGAGAAGCCTTTCAAAGGCCCATCTTCAGTTAGTGACACGAGGGAGTTTCAGTCAGGCCTGGAAGGCAGGAGGACCGGAGCGGAGGCTGAGCTGTGCTGCGTGGCTCTGCGCTTCTGCAGGGTGTCGCTGGGGACACCACGGTGTGCCGCGCACCTGCCTTGCCCTCCCTGGCAGGCCCTCTCCTTCCCCCGGTTCTGATAGTCTTACTGCAGTTCTGAATGGGGGACTGTCCCCTTAAACCTCAAATGCCAGATGGGCCGGCGGTCATTGGAGTGTTCCCGTCCCCCCCGGCAGTATGCCATCACTCGGGGTGAGGGGGGAGTGGCCCCCCTGCCGCGGGGCTCCTCCCAGGAAGCTGGTCCCAGGTGTTCAGCCCACCAGAGGGGTGCCTGCAAACATCCAGAAGGACCAGTCTCAGAGAAAGCCGGTGGGTTAGCTGGGGGCAGAGACGGGCAGGATTGTAGCCCCAGAGCTAAGCAGCAGTTTTGTTTGGAGATTTAAATATTTACTCAGAAACGTGACTTTTTGGCATCTCTTAAAGGAATTTGCCTCAAAACAATGCTCGGCCCCTGCCTCAATTTCACATGCCTTGAGCCTGAAGCAGTTGTTTTTGCAGTAATTGTGTAAGGAGGCTAAATGAAAAAGTTAACTTCTTAAACAAGCCCTCTTGAACATCTGTACTGTGGTACTTAAAATGTTCAGCTACGGGGATGGTAAAGCATTTTAACCGTGCGGTGTCGGCGTGAACTCTGAAGCGAAGGTTCTTTCTGGAGCGGGAATGTGAAAGTGTCTACCCTTTGAACCCGTTGTAACCCCTAAGCTGAGGGCGGCGTGTCCCCCGTTGGCACTTTCTAAAGTTCCCGGGTGTCGGGGCCTTGCCACCGCCGTCCAGGGTGGAAGGCGCCCGGTGTGGGGCCGGGCACGGGGGTCGCTCACCTTGCTTGCTCCGTCTGCGCCAGGTTGCAGCCCCTCCCACGTCACGGTGTACAGCGAGTACGGCGCGGACGTGTTTGACGTGCGCACCATGGAGTGGGTGCAGACCATCGGCCTGCGGAGGGTAAGGGCCCGGGCTGGTGCGGGGCAGCCCCCTCCCGCCCCGCCCCCCGCCCCCAGCTAGCCCCCCTGTCTGCTCTCCCGCACAGATAAGACCACTCAGCTCGGACGGCACCCTCAACCTCCTCAGCTGCGAGCCGCCCCGCCTCATCTACTTCAAGAGCAAGTTCGCGGGTGAGCTGGGCGGCGGGTGGAAGTGCAGGGAAGGGGCGAGGCGGGGCCAGCTCGAGGGCCACGTGGGCCCACAGGGGTCGCTCCACATTCCCGCAGGAACGGTCCTCAACGTGCCCGACACCTGTG
Organism: Zalophus californianus; assembly: GCF_009762305.2. Classification (NCBI taxonomy): domain Eukaryota; kingdom Metazoa; phylum Chordata; class Mammalia; order Carnivora; family Otariidae; genus Zalophus; species Zalophus californianus. Next base: position 2,654,897 of record NC_045600.1, read on the forward strand.
ATAACAGCAAGAAGCAGATGCTTCGGACCAGGAGCAAGAGGCGCTTTGTCTTCAAGGTCCCGGAGGAGGAGAGGTTGCAGCAGCGGCGGTGAGCGCGCCAACCCTGGCCAGCCCGGCCTCGCTGCGGGGAAGAGGGGTCGAGCCTAGAGGGTTTTCACATATTTGTGAATCTTGAAAATACTTTTCTTTCCCTCAGGGAGATGCTTAGAGACCCAGAATTGAGATCCAAGATGATATCCAACCCAACCAACTTCAACCACGTGGCCCACATGGGCCCAGGTGATGGAATGCAGGTGCTCATGGACTTGCCTCTGGTGAGCTCGCGGGGGCGGGGCCCTGGGGTACCGACCTGCCGTGGGGCGGGGCCGGGGGCGGGCCGGGGCTACCCACTTGCCCAGGTGCGGCGCAGACCGGAGCCGTCTCTCCTTCACGGCGGCCGCTCCCAGGGGCTGTGTGTTCATTTGTGTGTCTCTAAACACCAGGGCATTTACACTGGCTGGGCGTCTGTCACCATTTCAGGAGGTTAGTGTCTTGTGAGGAAACTAGCTGTCAAAAAGGATTTCTTAGGAATATCTTCATACAAGCAGGTAGCATAATTTTTCACTTAAAAACATGAGCTAGGATTTGACTAAAATCGTTATTGCCGATTCTTAGCTCAAAATCGGCCTGGCACCACTGTCTAGGGAGCGAGGTCCCAGGACCCCGGCTGTGTTCCATGGTGCCCGCTTTGCAGGTGGCTGACCTGCTGGGCCGGGGTCTGCCTGCGCTCCCCGCCTGGGCGCCCCAGAGCCGCTGCTCACTGCCCTTCTCTCCACCCAGAGCGCTGTGCCCCCTTCCCAGGAGGAGAGGCCTGGCCCTGCTCCCCCCAGCCTGTCCCGGCAGCCTCCGCCCAGGAATAAGCCCTACATCTCGTGGCCCTCGTCAGGTACCAGGGTGTCCGAGGGTGGGGGCCTGGCCCGCTGGGGCTCTGGCCTCTTTTCCCTAAAATGACAGTGTCCTTGTCCCGTAGGTGGCTCGGAGCCCGGAGTGGCTGTGCCTCTTAGGAGTATGTCCGACCCCGACCAGGACTTTGACAAAGAGGTAAGACTTGCCTCATTCCGGGGACACGACCTGAGCGTCTGCAGCTCCTCATGTTGGAGGAGAATCAGAGTGGTAACAGCGGCTTCATCCCACCTGGAACCGCCGTGTGGGGCCCAGCAGGCCCGGGAAAGAGGGGGCCGGGGTGCAGCTTGGTCGCCACTGCAGAAGGAGAGCAGCCTGGTGATGGGCGGACCTGAGTGCTTCTAGACTCCTCTGTGTACTTCTCCATATTCAGATGTAACGTACCGGTAGGTGCGTTCGTTTTAACGCACAGGTGGCCTGGTGCATTTTGGAGAGCCTTCTACGACGGTCTCTCTTCCCTGTTCCTCCGATGGCCGTTCAGGATCGGGGTGTGCGGGGCGGGGCCAGCGTGGCTCGGGTGTTCTTCGGGCATGCCGGACCCCGCTGTGGTGGGCAGCATTCTTGTGCACGCTGAGGCGCGCATCTGAGAGAGGCGTGGGGACAGTGCGGGAGCCCAACACCCTGCTCTCTGGCTCCCCGGGAACCCCGCCCGGGGTGGAACGGGTGAGGCGGACACAGGTCTTACTGCACATGTTGCTGACTCTCCAAGGTCCACGGTCATTGCAAACGTGGGCCGAGGGTTTCTTCCTCCAGGGCCCGGTTGCACACCTTCACCCCCTCACTGATTCCTAGAAGCTCTTGTCTCACTGTGAACGCAGTCTGTTGCTGGTACTAATTCTCACGCAGTCCAGTCTGTCTTTTTCAGCTAAGGTAAACAGACGTTCTCTGGTAGTCTCCTCAGGAGTTTGGCGAGGTTTCCTTTCTGTGTGTCATGCCCTCATGACGTTTGTCTGTGAGAGAGAGTGTCCTGACCGAGTGCGTGTTTGTAGGCAAGGACCTGAGCTGACTTATTTCGAAAGTGGATGACAACCTGGCCCCGTGCCATTCATTTCCCTCCAACTTGAAATGTCTTTTTTGTATGTTAAACTCCTTTGTTTACGTGTTTCTATTTCTGGACAGTCCGTCTAAATGGATGGATTCTTTTCCTTTGTCAGTGCCGCCTGTAGCAGATTGGGCAAAGCAGATCTCTTTGTTCCTCCTTTATGACAGTTTCTTAGCTGTTTTTATTTTCTGCAAATAAATTTTATTTCTCTTAAGTGTATTTTTTTTTTTTTTAAGATTTTATTTATCCACCTGAAAGAGACAGAGAGTGAGAGCAGGAACACAAGCAGGGGGAGTGGGAGGGGGAGAGCAGTCTTCCCGCCGAGCAGGGAGCCCGATGGTGGGACTTGACGACCTGAGCCGAAGGCAGACGCTTAACGGCTGAGCCACCCAGGTGCCCTCTCTTAAGTGTATTTATTAAGTAATATCTACACCCAGTGTGGAGCTTGAACCCATGACCCTGGGATCAAGAGTCACATGCTCCTCCAACTGAGCCAGGCACGCACCCCACTCCAAATAAATTTTAAAACCAGCTTGTTGGGGGCGCCTGGATGGCTCAGTTGTTAAGCGTCTGCCTTCGGCTCAGGTCATGATCCAAGGGTCCTGGGATCGGGCCCCGCATCGGGCTCCCTGCTTGGTGGGAAGCCTTCTTCTCCCTCTCCCACTCCCCCTTGCTTGTGTTTCCTCTCTTTGCTGTCTCTCTCTCTGTCAAAAAATGAAATCTTTTAAAAAAACAAAACAAAACACCAGCTTGTTGGCTTCACAGTAAAAAAGTAAAAATTGTGTTGAGCTTTTCATTGGGATTACATTGAATTCATAGATTAATTTGGAGGATATTCACCGTCTTGATCTTTCCTGTGTGGGAACATCGAGTGTCTCTCCAGTTGATGGTTTCCCTCCTACAGGTAGTGCACATTTGTGGTAAGTTCTTCTTACGAATTTGAAGGGGTTTGTTGCTACTGTGAAGGTACTATAATCTTCCTTTACGTATCTGGTGGTTACGGCTGGGGTCTGTACAAGCTGGCAACTTTGGACTGTCCAGTGTCCAGCGACCTTGCTGAATTCTGATTAGCACTCGTGTTTGGTTGGTGGCCTTGGGAGTTCTGTCTCTCTGACTCGGGGCCGGGGGAGGGGGCGGGTGGGCTGCAGGGGCTGGTGTTGGGCCTCGCTCAGCGCACTGGCCGGCGCTCCTGAGAGCGGAGGTTTGGCCTGCCGACACCATGGGCTCCGGGTCCCCGCCCGGGCTCCGGTAAGACTCACACCACCTGTCCTTTCTGGCGAGCGTCTCACCGAGATAAGCAAGTGGTTTTCTCCTCCAAGCTCAGGAAGAGCTCTTTCGGTAAGGAAGGGGTGATACATACTAGTCAGAGGCTTTCATCAAAGGTGTCCCCGGTGACCGCCTTCATGGGATTTCTCTCTAGCCTGTTCATGTCAGAGCTGACAGCCTTGCCTCCTGAGAGGAAATCCTCCATGGTCTTGATGTGCTGTTCTTGTTTCAAATAGATGCAGTCTGGGGTCATTTTGTTGACAGTGCTCATCAGTAAAGTTTGTGCCCTGTGCTGTCCTTGGCCGCCTTTGTCCTCAGAGCCGCGCTGGCCTCAGCTCTGACGGAGGGAGTTTGCATATCTTAGTAGCCTTAATATACCAATTTTCTTTCCTGGAAGGTTTCATAGAATGTCCTTAAAACTGCCTAAGATTGACGACTCCAGAGGGAGGTCTTGGTTTTAGGTCTTGGTTTTTTCTCTTATTTTACTTTTTTTCCCTCAACTGTATATTTTGAAAATTTCAAACCTCCAGAAAAGTTGCAAGAATACTAGAGTGAGCATCCCACGTGAGCTTTATCTAACCTCCTTCTCCCTGTTGGGTGGGTGGGGAACCCGCAGCAGAAAGGAAGGTGCAACATCACAACAACCCCTAATCCTGTTCTGTGCGTGTGTCCTGAGGGTGCAGGCGCCTCCTCCCTGATCACAGGGCTCACGTCGCGCCTCAGTGTCCTCCCAGAGACTGTTCGTGCCCAGGGCCCGGCTGTTCTTAAGCCCAGAATCTGGTTAAGGATAACACATTGCATTCCGTAGTCCTGGCTCTAGTCTGAGCCTTTTTTTTTTTTTTATCTCTCGTGACATTGAATTTGTTAGGAAAAGTACGGTTCTTTTGCAGAATGTCCCTCAGTCAGGGCTTGTCTGAGATTTTGAATTGGAGAACAGTGAAAAGCCCCCATAGCGCTCCCCCCAAGGGACCCGCATAGGTGCGTGTAAGCACGTGTGTGCACACATACTTCTCCTGAACTGTTATCGGTAGGTGGGCCAGACCAGGCCCCTTGCCCCAAGAGCAGGGATAGGGTTCTCGTCCCATGTGACCACGGTGCCACCGGCAGTGGTCCGCACTTGCCTGGCACACTTCCGTTTCCCCAGCCTCCGGTCTCACCACATCACTTCGGGCTCCTTGCCCCTGGAGCAGGTCCTCCGTCTTTCCAACGACATTCCCTTGTCTCGGGGTTCAGGTGATAAGTCCCAGGCTGGAGTACCACACAGAGGACGTACATTCTGAGGCACAGAGCACCCGTTTGTCCTGCACTGATCTGGTGTGTTCACACTCTTGAAAGAATGTAAGTGGAGTTCACGCCATTGTAAAGTGAACAGTTCAGTGGCTGTTTAGTAAATTCACGGAGTTGTGCAACCCCCAGCTAAAGATGAAAGTATTTCCATCACTGCAGAGGCCCCGCCGCCCCCCCCCCCCCCCCAGTTTCTCCCATTCCTCCCTTCCCCCAGCCCGTGGCAACGCCAGATCTTTGTTCTGTCTCTGGATTTACCTGTCACGGACGTTCCAAGTGGCCTTTTGTGTCTGGCCTATTTCACTTAGCATAAAGTCTCCAAGATTCATTCACATTGTAGCAGGTAACAGTAGGTTCTTTTCTGTTGCCAAATACTCCATTGTACAGAGGTACCACATTTTATGCCCCCCTTATCCCTTGGCGGGCCTGGGGGAGGCGGCTGGACGGAGCTCTGTGCGGAGATGGACGTGTGCGCACCCACATTCGCGTGAGCGCCTGTCCTCACGTCTGGGTATGTACCTAGCCGTGGAATATGGTTAACTTCTTGAGGAACCATCAAATTGTTTTCCACGACAGCTGTACCATTTCACACTCCCCCCAGCAAATTGTGCAGGTGACAATTTCTCCGTGTCCTTGTCAGCGCTTACTCTCCCTTTCCTTTTGTTTTAATAGCCGTCCTGGTGGGTATGAAGTACCGGACCTCGTTGTGGTTTTGACTTGCATTTCCCTAATGACTGGTGATGTCAAGCATCATTTTCCTGTGCTTGTTGGTGACTTCTGTACCTTTGGAGAAATGTCTAGTCATTTGTCCGTTTTTGTAAGTTGAGTTGTCTTTTGTTACTGGGTTGAAGAGTACATTATGTCGTCTCGGGTACTGACCCTGATGCGAGGTGCAAGTATCTCCTCCCGTTTTGTGGGTTGTGTTTTCACCTTCTTGACCGTGTCCTTTGATACTTCTAATTTGGGTGATATCCAACTTTTTTTCTTTTGTTGGTTGTGCTTTTGAGGTCATATCTAAGAATTCATTGCTGAATCCAAAGTCATGAAGATTTGTTCTTGTTTTTTTGGAGAGTTTATGGTTTTAACTTTCATATTTAGGCGATTGATCTGAGTTATTTTTCCGTGTGTCGTAAGGTGGAGATCCCACTTAACTCTTCCACATGTGGATATCCAGCAGTACTTTCCCTTGTTGAATAGTCTTGGCACCCTTGTCCAAAACCAGTTGACCGTGGTAGTATAGATTTATTTCCCAGCTCTCGGTTCTGTTTCACTGGTCTCTGGACTAATGCACACCGTGCTGTTTGCAGTACTGTTGCTTTTTAGTACCTTTGAAGGAGTAAGCTTGGGAAGTGTGATTCCTCCCAGTTTTCTCAATAGTGTTGACTACTCTGGGCCCCTTGCAATTCCATATGAATTTGAGGATTTCCGTTTCCCATTTCTGGAAAAAAGAGCCATTGGAATTTCAGTAGGGCTGGCATTGAGTCTGTGGATTGCTTTGGGGAGGGGGAGTATTGCCGTCTTAATGATGTTTGGTCTTCCAATCCACGAACGTGAGATGTTCTATTTAGGCCATCTTTAATTTCTATCAGCAATGTTCTCTAGTTTGTGTCCAGATGTTTCACCTCTTCGGTTAAATTTATTCCAGTATTGAACTTCAGTACAGTGTTGAACAGCAGTGGTGAGAGCGCACATCCTCGTTGGTGCCTCGTCCTAGCGGGAAAGTTGTGACTTGCACCATTCAGTACGAAGTGAGCTGTGGGGTTTTCATGGACGCCCTCTATCATGTTGAGAAACTTTATTGTGAAAGGCTGCTTTGTCTGGTTTCTTCACCGTGGGGTTGCTCGTTCCTTCTTGTAACTAAAATTACTGAGGTATTTGTGGCTTTCGGGTTGGGCTTCGGTTTGTGATCTCTTCACCTGCAAGCTCAAGGACCTTGTGAAATGCTCGTAGAGAGTGTTGTCCTAACCAGAAAGGAGACAGTAGCTGCCCCATCTTTCCGCAAATGCCCGCGTCTGGCTGGCCGCACGTAGCCTCCACTGGCCCAGGGCAGTTGGTTCTTACGCTCTCCCCCTCCTTGTGTTAACAGCCTGACTCCGATTCGACCAAACACTCGACTCCATCGAACAGCTCCAACCCCAGTGGCCCCCCCAGCCCCAACTCACCGCATAGGAGCCAGCTCCCCCTTGAAGGCCTGGAGCAGCCAGCCTACGATGCCTGAAGCCACCGGCCTCCCGCCTCACCAGCACGGGGCCAGGGCGCTGGGCGTGGCCTCCAGTCCAGTGCCAAGACTGAGCTGACCCTCCAGTGTTGTCCAAGGAAATGTAGACTCAATTTGTAGATATGGAGATAAAGAAAAATCTTTATTATAATAATGATCAGTTTTATGCCGCATGGTTGGTGGTGGTAGGCCCGATCCGCTCATCCGCACGCTGTGGGACAGCACCGTTCCGTTTGCACATGAAGGACCAGCACCTAGCCTCCCCCGCCCGGAAGCAGCTGCGAAGGCGCGTGGGGCCCTGCGGGCGCCGGTGTCCCATGCAGCTCGGACGCAGCCTCCGTGTCGAGCCTGTGCCCTAGGACCTTAGGAGAATCGTAGGAAGTTGTGTTTCAGTCCCAGTGTCACTAGAATCTTAAAGACAGGAAAGCGGAGGTTGCCTTTTTCTTCACTTCGCCATTGTGTTCAGCTGCAGACCTTCCCCCGAACTTGTAGCCATGGCCAGAGGCCCCCGAGCCACCCCTGCCCGGGGCCCCGTGTGTGTGTGTGAGAGTCTGCTCCCGGTCACAGCCGTCAAGTGTCACCTGTCTCAGTACTGTGAAGTCCACGCGCCCGCTCGGCTGCCGCCGGCCCGGGGCCTGCCGGGGGTGAGGAGGCCAGCGCCCCTGCCCGCCCCGCCCCGCCCCTGCATGGAGCCCTGTGATTAGTGCCTGAATGCATCACGTAGACTCGCCCGACACACTCCTGCACATTGGCTCTGTCCGTGGATTTACTCTCCCCCTTCCTTGCTGCTGTGTTGAGTAATCAGGTTTGTGGCCTGTCCCGTGAAAGGCTTAGGATTAACTGGCCAGCAGACCGCGCTTGTCTTCGGCCCAGGACAGGCTCCTCCCTGCTCTCCCGCTGGTTGGCGTTCTTGGCGACGCTGTTGAAGACATGCACTTACCTGGAGTCGGCACCGAGTGACGTGGGCACCACGGCCTGCCTGTGCGTGTCGCACACCCAGCACCTGCTGCCCACCGCCCCCCTGGGCCTTCTGCTGGGGCTGGCACCTGCTGGGGGTTCTGGTTTTTACTTTTTTAATGTAAGTCTGAGTCTTTGTAATTATTGAATCGTGAGAACATTTTTGAACAATTTACCTGCCAATAAAGCAGAAGACAGCAGTTTTAAAGCTCTCAGTGGTTTGTCTGAATGTGATGACTTGTCACCCTGTGCATGTCTTGGTGCCTGCAGACACTGCTCTTCGTCACTGGGGTGGGGGTGGGGGGGTCCTGCAAAAACACCTGTCTCCATGTGGCAGGAGCTGGTTTCCAGAGTAGGACTGCGGCCCTCCAAGTCTATGATGGGGTTCCTCCTGGGGGGACCCCCGGACACAGTAGGCAGGGTTGGGCTTGGGCCACTGGGGGGAGAAAGGGGCCCCCTGGCCAAGTGCTCCTGCCAGGCCTCCAGGTAGCCAGCCACAGCAGTGGGGTTAGAATTTCAACCTGAGAGAAGTAGGAGCCTTAGGGGCCCGGGCAGGGCAGGGCCAGGGGGTGCCCATGAGACCCTGCAATTCTGGGCGCCCGTCTGGGGGGCTGCCTGCAGCAGCAGGGGGTGCCCTGTCCACACACAAGCACGCCGGCCCTTCCGCGGCCCCACAGGGCGGGATGGGGAGTCACCAGGAGCCAGCGGAACGCGGATGGCCAAACTTCCCCCCAGCGCTGCGCTGTGCTGGGTTGGGCTATATTTGCCCCGAGACCCCCAGCATGTTCTTGGTCACACGGGGCCAGTGACAGCCCCTGCCTGAGCCGGTGCTGTGAGGCGACGACCAAGTTCAGAGCAGACCGCCCAGCCCGGGGCGGGGGATGCTCGGGGATGGGCCACTGCCACTCTGTGCCCCCCACCTCGGCCCCGCGGAGCACAGCCCCCCTCCCATCTGCTCCCCTCGCCTCGGCACGCCCCCCCGCCCCCCGCCCCGCACCCCCGACACAGGGCACAGACGGCCGTCCTCCCACCTGTCCCTGAAAGGGGCCGGTGTCCGAGCAGCAGGGACCACGCGAGGCACCGGTGGAGCGTCAGAGACCCAAGTGAAATCGCATGGGCTGGGAGAACTGACGGGAGCAGGGCCCGGGCTGGGTGAGCAGCTGTGCGGGGCCGAGACCGAGCCGGATCTCGGCCCCCAGCGGAGGTCGGCTCCGCGCGCGGCCAGCGCGACGGTCCCAGCGCGCCGCGCCCACGAAGCGCCAGCCGCTGGTCTCAACGGCGGGCGCTCGGCTGCCGGGAGGCGGAGGAGCTGGTGGAGAAGCGCGTGGGGGCCACGCCGCGGCCCCAGAGCGACGGTCCCCACTGCGCTCAGCTGCTGCCCACGGGAACTCGACGGCCGACACCACCTGCCGCCCAGGCGCGCTCTGGGTCCTGGCCCAGGGCTGGGGGGGCGGGGGACGCCGCGCATGGCCGCGGGGGCAGAGCCCTCGGACACGCTGTCCCGCGCACAGCCGTGTGGCTGGCCTTCGCGCCGCCGCCGCCGGGGCCAAAGCGCCCCTTGGAAGGGGCCGGGCCTCGCAGCGGTGGACACCAGACCCTCTGCCCGCCCGGAAGGACACGCCGTCGGTGTGGGCGTGCGGGCCGCAGAGGGGCTGGCGCCTCGGCGTCCGGGTCTCCGACAGACACGCAGGCGCTCAGCCCGGGCCTGGGCAGCGTGAGCCTGAGTAAAGGATGCTGTGCTCACAGAGCCCGCAGCCGGCCGGGCAGCTCTCTCGCCTCACCCGCCTGTCCTCCCTCCCACGGGAAGCAGCCTCCTGGACTAGACCAGCAGCAGGAGTTTCTCCTGGAAACAGCCGGCCAGTGAGAAACCGGCAGCGCCCTGAATTCTCACTTTCCCCCCACAGACACTCATTGCCAACGGCCTCTCCCGACTCCCTCCTTTTCCTCCCTCCTCCTGTTCCTCCTGTGGTCTCCAGACTCGCCTGCCTGTGGCTTTGCCACAGTCGGAACATCCGGCCATGCAAGTCCTCTGCCGTCCCAGAGTGAACCCAGCCTTCTGCTGAAATGACCGGCTGTTCCATTTGCAAGGCCGACAACCATTTGGCATGACGTTGGGGGTGTCCCGGACAGCCAGCCTCACCAGGTGCCTCACCCCCGTGCTTCAGTCGCCTCCCCTTGCACCAGGGGCAGCCCCCTCCTTGCACCAGAGGCAGCCCCCTCCTTGTTCTGGGTGCAGCTCTGCAGACCGCAGTTTTCTGACGGACCCATTCTATAGGTAGGGCCCGGAGCTGCCCTTTGCGGGTGGCCAGAAGGGAGGACTCTGAGGACCACCGCCCACCAGTGGACGGACGGACTGACGAGGGCACTGGCCGGCTCTCGACGCTCCAGCATAGGCAAAGGGGTGGGGACACAGGAGACAGCTGATGGCAGGTGCAGGAAACCTCTTTATTGGGCAAAGCCACCCTATCCTTTGCCCGCAGGGAACAAGGAGTGTGTGAAGGGAGCGGGGATCTCGTAAGGTCAGAGACGCGGACATTTCGCGGGGCGGGCGGAGGGCAGAAGTGACGTGGCTGCTCAGGCCTCCGCCTCCGCGAAAAGCGGGTTAATGAAGTAGCTGAGGCTGGCGCTGTTTTCCACCTTCTGCGCGGGAGGCTGCGGGGTGCGTAGAATCAAGGGGCGGGGGCGCAGAGTCAAGGGGCGTCGGCGCCCAGCACGGCCGCGGGGAGGACCGACACTCCCACCCGCCCCCTCACCGGCTCAGCAGAGCCCGCCACGTCGAACACCGGGTTGGAGAAGCCCAGGGGCGCCACGACGGGCGCGGAGGCCGCTTCGTCGCGCCTGCTCCCCCTGGGAAACAAGGAAGCACGTGAGCCCTCGCGGCGGCTCAGCGCCCCACTCCTGGTACCTGACCCTCCGCCTCCGCGGACCCGCCCCGAGGCCCCGCCCCTGCGACCTGAGCCTCCGCCCCCCGGCGGACCCGCCCCGCTGTCCCGGGCCCCCCGCGGCGGCGCCCCGAGTACCTGAAGCCCCGCCCCACGGCCCCGAGACCCGCCTGCCCGGGCCTCCGCCCCCCTGCAGATCCGCCTCTTGGTCCCGAGCCCCCACAGCCCCACAGCTCCCTCGCCGCCCCGCCCTGCGTACCTGAGGCCCCGCCCCTCAGCCTCGCCCCGCATCCCTGAGGCCCCCCCCCGCCGTCCCGAGGCCCCGCCCCGCGGCCCTCCGCCTCCTGGGAGCTCCCGACCCCGCGGCCCCGCCTGCGTACGTGGGCCTCGGAGCGCGGCGCAGCAGCAGCACCCCCGCCACCAGCGCCAGCAGCAACAGGAGCAGCCCAGCCGTCACTCCGCCTGCCAGCTCCGCGCGCAAATCTGAACCGTCCAGCCCCTCCGCCGAGCCGTCCCCGACAGGCGCGCCCGACTCCCGGGCTGTCGCCGACAGGACCCCAAGGGCTTCGCCTGCAACGGTGGGCGCCGGCTCAGTCTCCCCCACGCGGGGCGGAGCAGGGGCCGAGAAAAGCGCACCCGCGGTTACCGTGCTCGGCGACGTCCGCCAGGAGGGCACGGGCCAGCCGCCCCGCACCGCCCGTCTGGGGCCCGGTCTCTGCCAGCACCACCTGAATCTCCGTGGCCGCCTCCGCGCCTGCGGTCCCGCGCGGCCGGGGCGGGAGCGGCACCTTGGACACGGCCACTTGCAGCCCCTGATGCTGGGGCTGGGGAGGGAGACAGGGTTGTCCCAGGGACTTCGCCCTCAGACGTGCGGGGCGTTGGCGGCAGGGACGAATGGTGGGCAGGTGCGCAGAGAGTGAGCACGTCAGTGAGGCAAAGTGGGGCCCCGGGGTCCCTGCGGAGGAGGAGGTCCCGGGTGGGCGCGGAGGGGGGGTGACAAGGCGAGGGTGGAGGGGCGCGGCCCCATTACCAGGAAGGCTTGCAGCAGCCGCGCCCGGTACCGCTCAATGTCAAAGGTGGGCCCGTGGGTCAGCGACACGATGGCTCCTGCGACAGGAGGGTAGGGGTCGGCGGCGCAGGCCCGGGACCATCAGGGAAACTGAGGCTGGGGGCGAACCAGAGTAGCTAGGCTCACGTGCCGGGAGGGGGCGCTCACCGCAGAGGTCACAGCACTGCCCCTCGGGCCGGAGGGCGTCACGGCAGGCGGCCGGGGGGCAGCGACCGCCCAGGGGCTGGAGCAGGGCCGCGCAGATCCAGGGCTGCACCTGGAGGAGGGAAGCGGCCGTCAGCGAGGAGACGGTTAGGGCCTGACCGCGGCGGCAGAGGGTCGGGCGCCAGGCCCCCACCCCGAGCGGGCCCCCGCCACCCCGCTGCGGGCCGCGCTCACCTCGGCGTTGCCGCAGACGCAGCCCGACGGGTCGGCGCAGGTCTCGGGGCCCACGCTCAGAGCTCCGGGCCCGTGGAAGCGCAGGCGGCCGGCGCGGGACGCCAGGAACGCAGCCAGGTCCTCGTCGCGCGTGAACGTCTGCGGGTGGCCGGGTCACGAGCGGCGCCCGCCCGAGGAGGGGACAGCCTCTGAGTGCTCGGAACTCACGTGCGGGGATTGGCAGGGGCGGAGGCGCTCCGGGAGGGGCACTGCCCGGGCCGAGGCGCGGAGAGGAGACCCGAGCCCCGGCCCCGCGCGCCAGCTCACCTGGCCCAGAGCCCGGACGCTGCGGACGCGCGCGGGGCGGGCGCCCGGGCCGAGGCCCACTCGGAAGGAGGCGTCGGACGGGAAGACGACGTCGTCGTAGCGGCAGGGCACGCGCTCGGCGTCCACGGAGAAGAGGCCGTGCGCCGCGTCCCCGGAGCGCCACAGGCGCGGGTCGTGCCACGAGAAGCGGTCGGGGTCCAGGAAGAGCGCAGGGGCGCCTGGGTGGGCGCGCGTCCCTGAGCTCCGCTGGAGCGGCGCCCCCCAAACAGGCCCCGCCCCGACACGCCCTTCCCCCAAGACCCGCCCCCCCGGACAGGCCCCGCCCCGGTCCCCTCTCCCCCCACCCACCCCCGTCCCCGCCCCCGGGCCCCTCACCTGTGCCACAGCCCGGGTCCCTGCTGGCGTCCGGGGCGCTGAAGCCGGCCCCCGAGGCCAGGACGAATTCCCCGTCTCGCGGCAGGAGCTGCAGGCAGCACAGGCGGAGGCGACGCCTCGCGGTGGTCCAAGGTGCCACAGGGTCCCGCCCCCGCCCCTGTGTTCTCGGGGAGGGGAGCGTAGACCACCGAGCGGGCAGGTGAGGTCAGGGGCTGGGGGCGCCTGGCCCTGGCTGAGGGTCAGAGAAGCCGGAGAGAGCAGGACTGCAGGCCAAGGAGCCATACCCAGCCTGAGACCTGGGGGCGTGAAGAGTTTGGGGCAGGGTGACCCTAGGGTCATTGCCCTCTCCCATCACCCCCGAGGAACTGTACAAGACAGGAACCCAAGCCGCGGGGGGGGGGGGGGGGGGGTGTGAAGGCAGCCCTGAACTGTGTGAGGGAGAGGAGGGAGGTGCAGGGAGCGGCACTGTGACAAGAGGCAGCCCCACCCACAGACCGGCGGGAGTGAACCCTGGAGACGGATGCGCCTCAGGAACCGGGGAAGGCGTCGCAGTGCGAAGCCTGAACAAGACCTTGTTTTTGGAAAAGAACCAAAGGGGGTTGAGTCACTATACTGTACCCCCGAATGTAACATAACACTGTATGTTAACTATACTGGAATGAAAATTAAAACTTAATAATAAAAAGAACCAAAGAGGGGGAATATAAATTACAGAACACGGAATAATTGAAAGGAAGAGCACAGTAGGTGAGATAAACGTGCGGACTGGTCCAGCTGGAGAAGGTCCAGCTGGAGAAGCCCCAGCGACTGGGGTGTCCCTGCAGAGGGACTCTGCAGGGCAGAGCAGGAGAAGGTGGAACCCCTACGAAGGGAGGGAGGCTTGACACCACGGGGCCAAAATGCAGATACAAACGTGGGATATTTGAAGAAGCAAGGAGGATGCACTTTCCAGATTTGAAGAAAGCTGAGAAACCTCAGATGGAAAGGCATCACGTGGCATGGGAAGCAAGAAAATCACACCCAGACACGCAGCAGTGTGTTTAGGAACGTCAGCGACACAGAGAACATTCTAAAAGCTTCAGAGACAAAGAACAGATCACCCAGGAACAACAAAAAAACTCAGAGGTCAAGTTTCTGAGCAACAATGGATGCAAAAAGACAATGTAACGATATTTTATGTATTAAAGGAAAAGACGGTCCCATCTAGAATTTTATATATGGCCAAAGCTCCATTCAAATGCAGGAGCATAAGGAAAAGACTTCAGACCGCAGCAGAGACCTGCCCTGAAAACATGCTTGGCTGGAGGAAGAAGGAAAGAAATACATCAAAAGGACTTGTTTGTGGGAAGACACGGACACTGAAAAGCTTAAGAAATAAAAAGGACTGCCAGACTTGAAAACCTGGGTGAAATTTCTAGAAAAATCCAAAATGTCAAAATCGACACAAGAAGTAATAGAGAATTTGCATAGACCAGCAAACATTAAAGAAATTAAAATGCCAGTCGCTTTCCAGCACCCTTGTTTTTACATGTACACTACACTCTCAAGGAACAACTTCTTAACAGAAGTTGTTCTGAGAAACAGAAAAAATGAGTGAAAATTGCCCAGGCCATTTCATGAGGTCTGTGTTGATCTTGATTCCAAAACCAGATGAAGAAAAATTGTAGGTTCGTTCTACTTATAAACGTAGACGCAAAAAAAAATCCCAAATAAAGTATCAGCCAACTAGGGGCACCTGGGTGGTGCAGTCGGTTGAGTGTCCAAATCTTGGTTTTGGCTCAGGTCATGATCTCGGGGTCGTCAGATCGAGCCCTGCAACGGGCTCCACGCTCAGCAGGGAGTCTGCTTGGGATCTCCCTCTCCCTCTGCCCCTCCCGCTCACACGCTCTCTCTTTAAAATGAAGAAAGAAATCTTTAAAAATATATATTAGTGACTAGATCCATTACTGTATTTTAAAAATGCATGGTGATCCTGGGGTTCCTGTCCTGGGACTGCTCCCAACCCCACTGCCCAGTCGTGTGTATGATGGTGTTCCAGCTAATGGCAGTGAGGAGTCTTATGCCAACAAAAGCAGTGTATTAGGGCAGACGGAAGTCAGGTGTCTTGCAGAAGAGGCATGCTCTGACCTGCACCTACAGGAAGGTGCCAGGAGGACATTAGTCTCGTAATGACAGTTCAACCTCAGAAAACCTCACTAACAGGCTAAACGGAAGGAGGGGGGGCAATCGTATCTCACTTGATGTAAAAAAAAAAAAAAAAACAGTAACAACAACAAAAAACACCAGAGAAGTCCAACAAACCTATTTATGATTTTTTAAGAAGCAGCTAGCAAGCTAGTAATAGAATTTCCACAGTTCAATAAAGTTTATGTACCAAAACCCTACAGCAAACATTACACTCAATGGAGAAATGTGACATGCCTTCTCTTTCACATTGGAACAAGACACGGATGCCCGCTTTTGTCACTTTTGTTTAACCTAGGGGGAGGAGTCCTGGACAATGTTATATTTTTTTAAAGATTCATTTATTTATTTTATTGAGAGAGAGTTGGGGGGAGAGAGGGGAGAGAGAATCCCAAGCAGACTCCCCGCTGGGCATGGAGCCTGACACAGGGCTTGATCCCATGATCCTGAGATGACCACCTTAGCAGAAACTAAGAGACAGATGCTTAACCAACTACTCCACCCAGGCGCCCCTGGACAATGCTATTTGGAAAGAAAAAGAAATAAAAGTAGTCAGGACTGGAAGAAAGGAGGAGCAACTCTCGTCATTCATAAAAATAAACCACTAGACAGGTAATTTTTAAAAATAGAGCACTGTTCACAAGAGAAACCACATTACAAAGTGTTCATGAATGGACCGATCTATACAAGACCTCTATGGGCACCACTCGAAAACTCTAGTATCGAGTTTTATGATGGATGATACGAAACATTTGCAGAGAAATTCATGGCCTGAGGGTATTCATTCCCAAACAAAATTCCGGGGTTTTGTTGTGGCTGTTGTTACCTGATAAACCTACCCTCCAGTTTCTTTGCAACAATCCGATCCACAAAGAACTAGTTGGCCCTGTGGCGGAAGAGTGGACGGGAGAGTTGCCCCAGTGGGCATTAAGCCTACCCACAGAGCCACAGCGTGAGGACCACGTGGTGCCGGTGGGAACAGACAAAGGGACAAGGGAGAACTCAGAGCGCCCTGCACCCAGGGCGGCTGAGCCACAGCCAAGGGGCGAGGCTGGTGGCTTGGGGGAAGAGGTCAGAAACTGTGCTTATTCTAAGAAGAAGAATAAAGCTGGGTGCCTAGCTAGTGCCCCACTCAAGCGTGGGCCCCTGATGGTGGAACTGCGATGTAATCACTTATCACACATGTGCTCGGCTAAGGCTGCGACTCAGCAGCAGCGAAAAGATTCCTAAAACGCCACAAACACCCATATAAGGCAGCCGATTTTGCAGCACAGATTAGGAGGGCAGCTGTTCGGCGAAGGGCACCACACGCCAAAAGTTCACAGTGAGAAGACACTTGCACTCTCTCAAACCAACCACGGATTGATGGATAGAAAATATGAGATTCCTAATGATGTAATGTATGGTGATTAACATAACAATAAAATTTAAAGAAGAAAAAAAAAGGAAAGAAATTAAAAAAAAGAAGAGATTCCATTCCAGACCAAGAAAACTGGGCGAATAGAAATGGGAGGGGAGAGGGGGTTCAGGAAGGGGAAAATCCCAGAGGGGGAGGCTCCAAACCTGAGATGTACGAATTAAAACACAGCTGTGGTTGCACCTTTTACTAGGGCTACATCTGGGCAGCCAGATAATGCTGAGCACAGGGGGTCACGGAGGAGGGACCTCCATGCAGCGGGGCTGGGAGGCGGTCTGGGGCAGCTCTGGGTCCATTCAGCCTGTTCCCGGGCCCCTGGACAGCTCCCGCCTGGGTCTTCCAGCAGGGGTGGGAGAGTGGGGGGAAGCCCCTCGGTGCAGGAGGAGAGGCTGGGGAGGTGAGGGGGTGCCTCACGGGCCCCCAGGAAAGGAGGTGGGACTCCCATTTGGACAGCTGGGGATGGAAAGAAGGGCCAGAGAGAGGGACCTGTCAGGCGATGAATGAATGAATGAATGAATGAATGAATGGATGTCTCTTTTAAGATCCTCGAGCTCTTCCAAAGGAGATCATGAAAATAACTAAGTCGGCAGGGAAGGCTCCCAGGCCCCAGGCCCCCACCCCAAGGGTCCCGCACCTGCTCTGGATGCCCCTCTTCCTGCTCCGGGCTGCTGCCTGCCTGGTCGCCACAGTTAGGCACGGGCAGGGGGAGTGGGCGCTGGGCCCAGCTGCGCCCCCATGCCTCCCCTTGATCCTTCACCTGCTGCTGCCCCCTTCCGCACCTTAGTCTTTGGGTTGGACAGATGTAAAAGGGCATCCTGACCCCGGATCTGCCAGGACCAGGGACTGCCAGTCTCGGTCCGATGCCTCCGGCCCAGGCAGGGACAGCTCTGGCTCACAGGTGGGGGTAGGGGTCCCTTGCACTGATTTGTCCTGCCCCATGAGTGGCAGGATCCCACCGTTAATGCCACTTTTGGAAACCATCCATTAACCAAGACACCTCAGGGAGTGGAAATAAGGCCTGGGGTCCCCAGATCCTGCATCTGGGCAAGAGATTGGGTGGGGCCGGGGCTACCAGATGCCTCCCCCAACTCACCTACCCACAAAAAATCCAGTGGCCTCTAGATGACAGCCCCAGCCCTGGCACCCACACCCAGAGCACTGCCCCGCCCCCACCAACTCCACCCTTACTCAGAGCCAGCAGCCCTCACATCAGTCACACCTTGCTGGCAAGTCGGCTCTTGACAAACCCAGAGGACAGCGGGTGCTGTGGGGGTGCTTAACTAGGAGGGGACCCTGAGATCCCCAGGTTCCAGGAAATGACACTTTGAATTGGGGAGCGGTGACTCTTTCTGCAAAGGGCCGGACAGTAAATACGTTAAGCTTTGAGGGCCACACAGACTCCCTCATGGCCACTCAACTCTGCCTTGTAGTGTGACGGTGGCCATAGATGTTAGCAACCAAATGGGCGGGGCTGTGTGCTAATAAACCATGATTTACTGAATTCTATATTTCCCGTGCCACAAAAGTGTTCATCTTTTGGCTTTTTTCCCCCAACCATTTAAATGTTTCAAAACCATTCTTAGCTCCGGCCATGCGGCTGCATTTGGCCAGTACGTAGCTTGCCGACCCTGCCTTTAACAAACAGCGGAAGTCTTTCTCCCAGGCCTTATCAGAGCCCTTAACACATCCCGAAAGCTCCAGACAAGTAGGTGGCTTCTCCCAAATTTACTGGTCATGGAACCTCTTTTAACCCTAATTCCCACCATTCTCTGGAACACTAGTGTCCTGCGAAGCAGTTTGAGAGAAAGACCCCTGAGACTTCTGATGGGGGGTTTTAGGTACCAGACGGAGAAAGGCTTTGGGGAGAAGAGTGGGGGAAGGGTGTTTCCTGGAGAGAATCTTAGAGAAGACAGACTACTGGGGGCTGGAGGCCAGAAGCAGAGGGCACTGGGGACAGGAGGCACCCTCGGAACCCCTTTCCAAGGCTGGGGCACAGCCTGAGCTGGGGCCACAGGACGAGCGTCTGCCCTCCCCTGCGGGTCCCCCACCTCCCAGAAGCCCCTCCAGAGGACAAAGGCCCAAGGCCTGCACGGTTTCCCATGTGGGTGGGGGCCGATCTCAAGGCAAGAAAGGTGCTTCAGGAGGACCAGGCAGGACCACCAGCCCCCCTCCATCCCGGGTCTCAGCCACAGGCCCCCTCACCATGTCTGAGATGCTGTGACCCTCTCGCACCAGGACTGACACCATCTGCAGGAAGAAGTGGTGTTGGCTAGCGGACACCCTTTGCCTCTCCCCCACCCCTGGCCCCGCGAGTCCCCATCCCGGGCCCCCCAACCCCGGGGGTGGGGAGAAGGCACCTTGTTTGCGGGGAACTCGACGGTGGCGCCCGCACACGGGGTCCGGTTCTGGCTCCAGTTGGCAGCGGGTTCGAAGTCAGTGTTGGGGACCCAGAGTTTGTAGGCGGCCCGGGTCAGCGCTGGGGATGGGGATGACTGAGTGCTTCCCGCTCAGACGCCCCCCCCACCCACAGGCGGAAGGAAGGTTGGCCACAGAGCCCCGGCCACAGATGGGGTCACCAGGGCGGCCCAGACCCTGCGGAAGCCCCGCCTCAGTGTGACGAACTCCTACTGGATCTGCGGAGTCCGCTCCTATATGCCCCCTCTAGGACGCCCGCCAAGATCGCCTCCTCGCCCCGCCGCCCCCCACCCCCACCCCGTTTGCCCGTCGCTGGAGCAGAGCGCACGGCCGGGCAAGGACAGTGACAACCGACAGACCGAGGTAAAGGGTAGCGGAGGCCTCTGCCAAGTAGAAGGGGCCGGAGGGCGGGCTCTGATTGGGAGTTGTGTCCTGAGGGAACCGCGACGGCCTTAAGAGAGGGGGACAGGGACGGGGCTGCAGTTTTCAAGCTCCCGGGCCTGGGGGCGTACACCGAGGACACGCGCCCACTGGGGTGCAAAGGGGGAGGGTCAGCGCGCCCTCGGGGACGGGGAAACTGAGTCAGGCTGTGGAGCCCGCACACTCCCGCGCGCGCAGTCGCTGCTGTGGGCAGGAACTGGGGACGCTGCGCATTTCGCAAACCGACCACGGGCGCCCGAGGGCAGGGCCGAGCCCCGAGGGGGCGGGGGAGATCCTGGCCGGGGGCCTCGCCTCCCCAAGGCCAGGGAGCCTCTCCAGCTGCCGCCCTCCGCCCCGGGCGAGCCGAGGCCCTCGCGGGTGTGTGGGGCCCGCCGCCGTCCGGGCTCCACCAGGGCGCGCCCCCCGCTTACCGCACAGCTGCAGCCACAGAAGGACCCGGCCCAGAACCCCCATCCCGCCGCGCTCCCGCGTCGCCACCCGGAGACTTTGCCCCGCGGGGCCCACCTGACCGGGCGGGGCGGGGCGGGGCGGCCGGGCGGTTACACATTTACCCCCGGGCCCCTCGAGGCGCCGGTCGGACTCGCTCCCTCCCCCACACTCAGCCCTCCGGGACCGGAGGACCTTGGGTGCCCGGGAGGAGGAGCTTGTCACAACACCCCTGCTCCGGGACAAGGGTGTGTTGGGGGGGGGTTGGTGAACAACCTCAGGTTTCCCTGCTGCCTCTGACCCTGTGAGGCTGGCGCGGCACCTTCTCTGCCCACCTGCTGGGGTTGGGTGCCCACCCTTCCAAGCAGGGCCCTCCTGCCTCCCAGCCTGGAAGCACCGTGGATGGTGGCAGATGGGTCGTGCCCGGCAAGCGCCGATGAACACTCGGCGAATGGCTGGTGGTGGGCGCCTGGTGAGTGGCGGAGGGTGCGTGCACTGGTTAGCAATGGAGGAGGAACAGAAGTTTGGGGGATGGTGAGTGAACACGGGAATGCACGCGGACTGAGGGACGTGGAGGGAGGATGAGTGGGTGAGACTGGGTAGATGTTGCAAAGGGTGGTGGGGAGTGACGGGTGGTGGCTGGAGGGAGGGAGGAGTGGCTTGTGGAGGGGGGCAGTGGATGGTGGGTAGCGTTCGGGTGGGGAAGAAGATGGAAAGCATGGAGGGTAGACAAAAAAGGGTGGGTGATGGGTGAGATATAAATTACAGATGTTGGATAGAGTTTGTTGCAATGAACGGTGGGTGAGAAAAGGTGGCGGATTCTGGCTGATGAATGGCTGGTGGATGAGACTGATCGGTGGATGAGTGAATCAACAGGATTTAGGTGGACGGAGTAGCAGGTTAGTAGAGGACTGGCTGGTGGGTGGATGAGAGCATGGCTGGATCAATGGATGGATGGATGGACAGGTGGACCGACTGTGTAGGGGGTGTCGGAGGTATGGGGCTGGGGTGGATGGTGGTGAATGGGGGAGGGTGGATGTGTGGGGGATGGGATGGTAAAAGGGGAGGTGGGTGGGTGGACAGACTGGGCACAGCAAACTGGACGATGGGCAGCGGGTTACAGGTGGGGCGGGTGGTGCATTGATTATCAGGGGGTAGGGTGACCTGTGGATGACGGCAGTCGGGCAGATGGCACCTTCTTGGTTATGGTTGATGGCAAGGGGGGGAGTGGAGGGTGGACCACGGGGCCCAGGAGGAGCTGGTGAGGGGAGAGTGACTGCGGAATGGGGGATGGAGGGCAGGTGATGGAGGGGAACGACTTAAGCCTTGGGGCTCCCTGGCGCCTTCTTCCCTCCTGGCCACCCTGCCCTCTCCTCTATCCCCACCTCTCCCCTGCAGACCCCTGGGATTAGACCCTTCACTCTGACTGGTCTTTGGGTCTCCCCCACAGCCGATATTTCATCCAAAGAGGGTGGGACCTGCCCCTGGGAAGGGGCAGGACTTCTCTGAGTGGGAATAGGGAGGGAGCACACCAGCTTTGCCACCCTTTGGTCCAGTGGGGTGCAGGCACCTGCTCTCAGGAGTGCGGCGGAGCCAGCCCTGCCTGGGATGGGGAAGGGGTCGCCCTGGCCCTGGAGTTTGGCCTTGTCTGCCTATTGGGCTGTCAGGAAGTTTCCTCCTCTGAGGAAGCCGTGACCAGGAACAGACCGGCTACTTGGGGGTCACCTCTGTTTTGCCCCTTGTCTTGCTTCTCGCTGGGAAGTAGGCAGCTCTGCGGACTGGGCCTTCTTGGGACTCCACCAGGGTGTCTGGCTCTGCTCCCCTCACCTCCTCCCACCACCCCATTTGTGGCTCTCAAGGCAGAGAGCTTGGGGGGCTCAGCGAACTTCATTCCCAGGGCCCAGAGCACCACAGCCATGCCTGAAAGGCCAGGTAGTTCTTCCCAAGGCTGGTGGCATCTTTCTCCCAACTCAGAAAGTGGATTGCACTGAGGCCGAGGCCCAAGAGAGGCTCTAGAGGATGGGATGTTGGGTCTTGGGGAAATGGAACTTTCTGACCACTCCTGTCCCACCTGGGCAGGCCATTCCCAGAGAGACTGTGCTGTCTGAACAGGGCAGCAAGGCTGCCTGGGCAGTCAGAGAAGTCTTCCTAGAAGAGGTGGCGTTAAAGCTGGGACACGGAGGAGGTCACAGCTGTAGCCACGGTGTGGATGGTATACTCAAGGTGGCAGAACAGGAGGAGTTGGGGCTGGTGGGCCATGAGATATCGGCATTCATCTCCCCAGCCTGAAGGGGGCATTCTTGAGCAGCAGCTGGACAGGGGCCCAGAAGTGTCCAGCCATCAGAGGGTGGCCCAGGCTGGAGCCCATGCTGACAGGCAGCAGCCCTGGCCCAGAGCTGCCCGAGAGCCCCTGGGACACCTCAGGAGCAAAGACATGATGCAGACCGTGCCGCAGGTGCCCTGTGTTCACAGAAGGCCCCAAACTGCACGCACAGGTGCCCTGGGTACCCAGGTACGCATGTGAGCACACACTTTGGAATTGGTCGGGACCACAATTGGAAGTAGGAGAAATGCAAAGTCCCAAGGTGAGTTTGTTCCAGTAACCAGGAAATGCCCTGAAGCACCTGCTTCAGGCAAGGTTGGATCCAGTGACCAGCGAAACTCTTGGTCTCTGTGTCTGCCTGCGTGTCTCAGTCTCACTCTGTCCTGGCTTGACTGCCCTCGCTGGGCTGGTTTCCTTCTGTGCACAACCTCCTCCACATGGCAGGAAAGATGGCCTGGGAGAACTGGACCCCACAACTCCCTGACTAGGCCCCTCTGCATGGTCTCAGCGAGGCCTCTGATTGATTACTGTTTCCAAGGCTACACCAGTCCCATGGCGCAGGGCTGCTGTGCTCTGATGGGCCACCTCAGCCCTCCCCTGGTGTGAGGGCACGTGAGTGACAGCCCTGCCGCCCTAGGGGTGCCCCCAAGACTTGCAGAGCCATGTGAAGCACCCCCTTCCCACTCTCCCTCCCCTCTCCCTTCTCTACAACTCTGTGGAAATGGATCCAGCCTCAAGAACAGTTTTGGGGTGGCTCCTGTGCTCCCAAGTTCCCCAGCTCCTTCACCCCCACCTCTGTCCCTGCTTCGCTGTGTGACTTTGGGTAGTCTCCTGCACATCTCTGGGCCTTACTGTCCCTCTCCAGCATGCATGATTCTCTTCCCACACAGGGAAAGGAAGGTGAGGTGGTGGCCGTGGGACGATGGGGGTGCAGCCCCTCTTGGCAGGGCTTCCCCTTTAAGACTCTGGTCTCTGCATGAAGTCACCTCTCCAGAGGGGCCACTGTGGGCCTCCCCACGGTCAGCATCCTCCGCCATGTGCCCTGGGGCCTGGAGCACAGGGGCCACCCCAAAAATATGTGTGGGAAGAAGGGATGGCTGACACTCCCCACAGGCAGCCGGGTCACCTGCAGGGCCTGCGGGTCCTGGAATAGTCCCCGGCCCCGACCTGTGACTTCCCTGTCCATCTCCGGGTGGCTCCCGGCCTTGCGTTGGTGCGCACTCCTGGGGCCAGGCATGTAGCGGGGGCTGGGAGCACGGCCCTCCTGGACCTGCTGTTGGCCGGGGAGGTGGAGGAGGGACACCCCACACGGTTCTGAGTGGGGCTCGGAAGGAGCAGGGATGGGGGGGCAGAGGGTGCGGTGACCACGAGGGAGCCACTCGGGAAGGCGGCCAGGGCAGGCCTCTGTGAGGAGGTGCCACTGCACACAGCGTGTGACGCCTGGGGGGGTGGCCCAGCGGGCCAAGGTCAGCACGGAGTGTCTCCTGCCAGGCCGGTGGCCACAGTGGCTGAGAGCACGCCCTCCCGGCTCCGAGAGCGCTTTTCACGGGGCCTCATGCCGCCCCAGACGCCCTAACATGCTTTCCCCTCCGGGGTGCGCCCCACCGCCAGCTCGTGGCCCCGGGCCTGGCGGAGGGGAGTAGCTGCGGGGGCCTCTCAGTTCTGCCTTCCTCCGAGGCCGACCCTGAGGGTCAAGGCGCAGACCCCTTCTGCGGGCCTTCTGTTCTCCTCGCGGCCGGGGTGTTTTCACAGAGCCTCCTGGATTTCAGGATTTGGATTATACCGCTGTCCGCTTTCAGGAAACCCACGCTTGACACCGAGCCACCCCAGCTCGAGGTCTTCACCCATTTGGGGTGCCAGGAGCGTCCTGCAGGGTGAGCGACAATCACGGAGGACCAGCAGAGCGCAGGGAGGGCTCCAGGAGATGCGCCCCCCCTCGCCAGACCTCCATGTTCTTGCTTGAAAGGGACCCTCAGAGACCGGGCATCTCTGACCAAGTGCGGTGGTCGGTGGCCTCAGACATTTTTCCGGGTTTGGTCCTCGGCCCGTGTGGGACGGTCCTGCTTCCGTGTGCAGAGCAAGAGCACGGGGGGCCGGGAGCCTGCCGCACGAGAGGCCTTTCACGGTCCTGCACCCTTGTTCTGAGCGTGTTCTAGTTTGTCCTCAGAAGTCCTGGCTGAAAGGGTTTGGAACAGAGCGGCCCCACCCCGTCCCCCAGAGCCATGGGCTGCAGCAAGGGTCCCAGTGCACTGCCTGGCAGTCTCCCTGGTCCCAGCTCACAGGGAGAGCCGGGCTGTCCCCAGGGCCGACTCCAGGGACCAAGGCCAAGGCCGTGGCTGGTCTGATTGCTGTGCTGCTACGCTCAGTCCTGGGAGCGGTCTGGGCTCAGGGGGAGGAGCTGCACAGATCACCCCGTTTCTCATCGCACACACTCTCTGCTGTTGGCCGGCAGCCTGGATCTGCAGCCGCCTCTGCCGGGGGTTCCCCGGGGCGCCTCTGGCCCACGTGCAACCAGCAGGGGCACTCTTCTGGGGTATACGGCTCACTCCCCTTCCTGTACAACTCAAAAAAAACTCCAAAAGGCTGAAAGAAAAGCATCCAGTTTCTGAAATTCCGGCTGAGTGCATCCCTTCCGAAGGAGCTGGGAAACCCCAAGTCCACGTGGCTCCGTGGCTGCCCAGCCCACAGGACTGTCCACACTGTCAGTCCAGGCTGTCCTCAGGGGCTCTGGCTTCCATGGCCGTGGGCCACCTGCAGTGTCGCTCAGTGGTCCTGGTGTGGCTGAGGCCACAGTGGGAGCCCAGGCCTGAGTGCCAGAGAGACAATGGAGCGCAAGCCTCTCACCACAGGGGTGGGCGGACTTGGGAGCCTCCACACAGAGGGACATGGTGCCCTTCTCTGGGTTCTGGGTGTGGGAGCCTGCATTAGGAAGAGCCGGGGGGCCCTGGGCTCCCCACTCTGTGCTTCACTGCAGGGCTGAGGGCATGGGCCGGCGGGCCCCCCAGCATCGGACAGCAGGAACAGCGTGTCCTGAGACCCTGGATGGGTCCGGCCCTTCCTGCTGCAGTGGGGCTGCAGAGCAGACCCCTGGAGGGGCAGGACCGTGGGGGAGGGGCTGGGCAGTACCCATGATCTTTGCATCAGTGCTGGAAAGCAGGCTCCACAATGGGTAATTTGGGGGGTCCTCAAGGGCTTCCTGCCCCTGGACCTGGTCCATAGAACCACCCAGAGAAATGCTGAGCTGGGAGGGGTCATGCTGGCCCTCTACCCCCCGACACTCCCATGAGCAGCTGTTTAGAACTGGTTGCCTGGCGGGGTGCCCGGCTGGCTCAAGAGCATGCAACTCTTGATCTCAGGGTCGTGAGTTAGAGCCCCATGCTAGGTGTAGAGATTATTGAAATAAATAAAAATTAAAAAAAAACAAAAACACAACACCTGATTGCCTGGAGCCCTCACAAGCACCTGAATGGTCAGCACTGGTTTTTTTTTGTTTGTTTTGTTTTGTTTTTTTAGGATTTATTTATTTAGGGGTGCCTGGTGGCTCAGTCAGTTAAGTGTCTGACTCTGGGTTTCGGTGCAGGTCATGATCTCAGGGTCATGTGATCGAGCGCAACAATGGGTTCCGCGCTGAGCATGGAGCCTGCTTGAGATTTTGTGGGAGGAGGGGGGCAAAGGGAGGAGGAGAGAGAGAATCTCAAGCAGACTCCCCACTGATCCCAGGACCCCAGGATCACGACCTGAGCCAAAATCAAGAGTCAGCCACGCCACCTACTGAGCCACCCAGGCACCCTGGTACAGCTTTTTAATCACCACCTTTCAGAAAGGAGATAGATGCTGTTCTTCCATTTGACAGATGAGGAACTGAGGCTCAAAGAACCCAAAGGCCTCACGGCGGATGAAGGTGGGGAGCTGGGCAGGTCCCGGGTCCGGGGCCCATCCACCGTGCCAGATGCCCGGGCATGGACCTGGTGGGAGGGTGAGGGCCACGGCGCCTGCTCTGGACCAAGCCGCAGACTTGAGAGCATGGTTGCGGGGCGCACCAGCCTCCGGGACGCGCGGAAGTCGGCGCTCCACCTGCAGGGGAGGCCAGGAGGCCGCAGGAAGGGACGGCTGCATCGTCTGCAGGGTCTCGTGTAAACCGAGCACGTGGGACCCCCTTTTCAAACATCGAGAGTTCTAAGACGGTGACAGCAGAGCCTGAAGCCAAGCGTGGGCCCTTTTGAGCATGGGGCTGTGTGGCCACGCAGGCCACTAAGGCCACTTCTGAGAGGAGAGGCGGGAGGGAAAGGCCAGGGCATTGCCGGGTGCTTAGGAGAGACGGCGGAAAAAGAAACCCAGACTCCTTAGTCAGATTTATTTTCCTCTAATCAGACAGTTTAGCATTTCAAAGTTTTGCATTCTACACTCTTACAAACTTTAGTTGTTAGCATCAGAAACACAAAAACATCGCAAGACCTCAAAACACAAATAAATACCAAATAAAACCACACACGATATACAGTAAACAAAAATATAAAACATAATAATGCTATCAGAAAATCAGACATGTTGTTAACTCACATTAACAACATGATTATTGCTGAGCAATAACATACTGTCTTTTTGTTGTTTTTTCTTAGAAGAGCAGAAACACACAGGACGTGAATCACTGGTCACAATCACTTGGAGTGTCAAGATGGGTCCTCACAGCGAGCGGTTACTACAGACGGCAATTTTTAAAACAGGCAGATTAAAAATACAGAGTCAAATGGGAGATTGGCCTTCTTTGGTCTTTGTTTTTGGGTAATAGAACTGAACGAAGAGGTGTGCCATCAGAGAAAGAATGCAATTCTAAAAACCTGACAATTGTCTACATGGATTCACACACTTCCTTGACCACAGATGTTATTTTATAGGTAATTCTTGTAGAAATCCTTGGAAATAATGCCGGCTTTTGTGTTTACCAATTAACTCGTTTAGTTTGCTGTTGAAGGTTATCTGACTTGTCTACTAGGGGACTGAGTTATAAAAACCAATCACCACTAACGGCAGGAGTGGTACAGCCATCCTGGACTTGAACCTCTTTTTCAATGCAAGAATTCACAAGAGACTCCAGATACAGCAGCAGCAGGAGAAATGAAAGGCCAAGCATTGCTAGGTGCCACTGGGGCCTCCTCAGACAGGACTAACCACCTGCGCCCGGGACACACCGCTGGGACGCTCCCTTCCCCCGTGGGCCCCAGCTCCCTGGAGACAGCCTGCCCCGCCGCGGGGCAGACAGTAATGACGACACGGGAGCCACACACGGACCTCATCTGACTTAGAGCCCAGTGGACGTATTCTACTTTGGAGAAAATAAAACTGTTGAGATTTGCAAACTGAAGACAGAACCATGGTCTTGGGCTGAGAAGCTGATTGGGTGACAGACCCCTCATTCACCTCTCAGACGCTCACAAATGCAGACGAGCGCCTGGAGCTCTCCCCAGCTCTCCTCCGCAGTCTGAGAAAGATCCGGACCAGAAGTAAGAAAACAGTATCTTACAGCTCTGCTGACTACCCAGAGCAGAGGGACGCGCTTCGGAGGCCTGAGGTTGGGGCAAGAGGTACCAGGAGGAGTGTGACCTCCCGCCCGGCCCCGCGCAGACGCCGGGAGCCGATGCCGGTGGCGGCGGCCCTCCGTCGTGCAGAGTAAGAAGGAGGTGTGCACCCCCAGGGTGTGAGCTGCAGAGGGGTCCTGCCACTCTGCCCGCCTCCCTTGACAGGGAAAGGGCCCACCGCAGGACCCTGCCGTGTGGAAGGGTCTGTCCAGACATCCCTTCCTCTACCGGCTGTCCCTCCAGCCGCAGGACGCCAGGCCTGCCGTGGGTGACCACGACACTGCCCGCTGATGACAGCTGCAGGCCTCACCTGGGACATGTGGTGAGGGACACGAAGACCCTGCCTCACCAAGGTGGGCCCCAGTGGTCGAGGGGAAGCCGCAGGGGCATCCGCGGTGCCAGAGAGCCCCCTGGAAGCTGGCCGGCATGTGAAGGGCCCGGTGGCGACTGCCGCCGTGGAGGACGGGCTTTCCCGTGCTCCACAGCCCCGTGGGGTCACAAGGCAAAGGAAAAACTGCATTGCGGCGGGAAAGGAAAGGCGCATCTTGGCCCAGAGCTGCTTGCTCGACCTGCAGCCTCGCAGACGCTGCTCTGGGAACAGGCTGCGCACTGGGGCTGGGGCAGCGGCCCCCACGGTGCCTCCTCCGTCCACCTGCACAGCCAGTCACTCCCAGAGCGGCAGCAGGTCTCAGAACAACTCACAAGAATACCTATGGTCTCCTCTGTGTTACCCGCGGGCCCCGGAAACTGGAAAACCCAACTTCTAGAAGAGGCCCAGGGGAGCGGATTCCAGCTGCCAGGTGCCACTGGGCCACGCAAAGCCTCCCGGTGTCCCGGGCAAGGGCCCGCCCTCCCGCCGACCCCGCCGTGTACCCCCAAGCAGGCGCCCACTCTCACATTCAAGCCCGGCCCGGGCGCCCCCCACCCCGGTGGCCTCCGTGGTCGGCGCAGAGTGGGCCAGAGCGTGTGTCCGGAGAACCCCACGAGGCAAGTTGAGATGGGGAGCGGTCTTCGCGTCCAGTACGCGGCTGACCGGGAAGCCGACTGGCTCAATTCACGCACAAGACTCGGTGTTGGTTTCTCTAAAGCATCAGAACAGTTTTGTCCCATGGGGAATTTTGTCACTTTTAGGAAATAGAAAAGTGCAGCCAATACATACTGCGTGTGACATGTTTCGTTTGTGGCTGGGACCCTGTGAAGCCAGGAGGGCCGGCCGCTCCGGGGCCACAGCCCAAGGCCAGCCCCGGGCGGCAAGCACCAGACCAGGGCACCGAGGAGTCAGGACGGAAGCCACACCAGGTGCGTCCATCAGGGCAGCACCACCCGCTCAGGTCCTTCAGGAGGCCGCGGTCCACAAAGTCCCAAGTGCACAAGAGGAAAGAGGTGCACAGTGGCCAAAAGGCATACGACCCCGTTAACACGAACTATTTTCAAGCCACAGGATGAGGCTTCCGCTGTGGCCCATCTGCATCCCAGGGGACGGTGCCAGCCGGTGATGCCACGTCCTATGGGCTCCCTGGAGGAGGCCAAAGGGGCCTGTCATCTCCCACAAGGAGCGTGTCTGGGAGGGGCTGCTGGGAAAGTCCCCCCACCACAGGACAGAGACTTCCAGAAGTGCTCCCAGGTGGCCCACCCCCAGAAGAATTCCAACCAGGAGAGGCAAAGTATTGTTTTTTTTTGTTGTTGTTGTTGTTGTTGTTGTTTTACCAGACTGAGATGTTGCTTATCTCAAATTTGTTAATATTGTCCATACTTTTAGTGAAGGGGGAGGAAGTTGCAGGAAAGCCACCCAAAGCCGGGCAGGGGCCACCTGGCGTCCTCTCCCAACTGGGTGTCCAGGATAGAACCAGGGCAGGGTCTGGAGGATGTCGGGGACACCTTCAAGGTAACAGGGGTCCCGCAGCACCTGCAGGACGTCCTTCGTCTACGAACAGGGACACACGACTCCTCATGGACGGGACCGAAGACACAGACTCGCCCTCAAAGCAATGGCGGGGGGGGGAGCAGGGTGGAGAAAATAAAAAAGATGAAAACGAGCACTGAACTGCGCAAGGGCGTGGCAGGTGCCGGGAACCAAGGAGGTCACTTATGGAAGGGGACGGTGTGCGCTAGGAGGGCACTTCCAGCAGGCACTGGGGCGGAGGCACGCCCAGGGCAGATGGCAGCACCAGAGACACGGCGGGCCACCGGGCACCAGCCCAACCGTCCCCGCACGACCACGGGGAAGCCCAGAGGCAGGCAGTCTGAGGTGCGCGGCCCAGCTGGCCAATTGTGGGCGCGTCTTTTGGATGAGCGGCACAGATGCGGTGGTTCACACACACTGGTTTTGCCTAAGAAGCACCCGTCACGTGTAGCACCCATCAGTGGTAAGAGCACCCATGGAGCATGGTGCATAGCAGAGGGGCACAGGGAGGCAGGGCTCCGGCTTCTAATCACAGTTGGACCATTGAGAGAAGGTAAACAGTGAGTTGAGAAAACGCCGTCTGGGCAGGCGCAGGCTGGGACGGTCCCGAGACCACCCTTCCCGAGAGAACGGTGGTTCCGGGACCCTGTCAGCAAGCCTGGGCGGGCCCCCCAAGAGCGGCAGTCTCTGGAATGCTCAGAGGGTTCTGCTCCGTGGGGGGTGGACTCCCATGACCCGGGGGCGGGGGGGAGACCCGGAGAGGTGCCGTGGCTACCCCCCTCCTGCCCCCGGGGTGGGAGCAAGCCCGCGCTGGGGCTGGGCAGCTCACTTTGGGGGCCCAGAGATTCGGAATCTGTGATAATTGAGCAGTGGAGGCTCCAGAAGCTGAAGACGAGCCTGGCTTCCTCAGCAGGAACTGGGCTGTCTGAGGGCCCTTGAAGAGGCAGAGATCTAGTGGTCGAGAGAAAAGTCAGGTTAAGCTATCACCTTCTAGAGTTACAGTGAACACAAAGCCAGGGTCGAGAAGCAGCAGGTCACGTCTAAGGCACATGTACAGTATGCCACCACCTCTACACAATGTTGCCTTTGGAGACTGTTAACAAAACGCAGCAATGTGACAAAATGAAGAAACACACCTGCTGTGGCCTCCTCCAGCACGAGCCACCTGCCCACCCCCCGGGCGCTGGACACCGAAGGTCAGAGCTGTCAGCAATAGAGAGAGTGTCTGAACAGAGGGGGCAGAATTTTAAAAGCCTACAGGATTTTGTTTAGAACTCCAAAGTTCAACAAATGCCCTATTTTAGGGTGAAAACAATTATAAATCTGAAAATGATGCACAGCATCCATGAGCAGTTTCCCTTTCATAGTAATTTTGAAGTAGTGTCATTAACTACGACAGATATTGAAGGTTTACATTTCTAACGAGAAATAACAGCAGATTGAATAGTTTCTTTCCTATCACAAGTGATAACCAGTGTTTGATATTTTACATTTTCTTCCAAGAAATATCAGTCTATCAACGTTTTAAAATAAAATGTTTGCAATAACAATTATCTTAGAACTTTAAATTAAAAAATGATTCTGAATTAGACTTTCAAAAAAGACCTAGTTGTACTTTAGGGTCTTCTGACAAACAAATTATTAAAACAGAGACCAGATGAGGCCTTAAAAATAGACAATATACTATATTTGAAACAAGATTGCACTCTTGAATTTTAGAATATATCAGAATTGCATTATTATTTCATAAATTCTTCTTTTACTTAACATGCTGACATGTCCAGCTATTCCCAGGTGTGTGTGTGTGTGTGTGTGTGTGTGTGTGTACATGTGTGTGCGTGTGTGTACATGTGTGTGCGTGTTTTTTTTTGGTGTTCAAGTTTAAGGAAGAAAAATCATGGTTCTTTTGCTTAGCATATATGTTTTCCACCTTAATTAACTAGATCTTTAAAAATGAAAATGAAAACCTTCTCTGACAGGAGTATTTATCACGTCGAAGGATAAATAATTCTTCAGAGTGGAGTGTTGCTAGTCTATTAGAAAACATGTCCGGTGTGTCCTCACGCGTGGCTCCTCCCGCCGGCCCGCGGCCACCTTCTGCTGCTTCCTCCTTTCCACAAGGTCCTTTTCTGAGCACGAGGACCTCGGTGGAGACAGCCGGTTCAAACCCCCCAGAGGAGTTGCCTTCTGCTCAATCCACCTCCCCAGTGACTTGTCAGGGGTCCGGCAGATCCGAAGTATCCACTATGACTTTAATAAAAATGGTATCATCTTTAATATATGTCCCGTTTTCTAGCACAGTTTGGGCCACAAACACTGGGCAGCCAGAGGCAATATTCATCTCCCCGGTGGGCTTCTTGAAGCTGCTGCTGTTGGGGTCCGGCTTGAACGCATCTCCCAGGTGACGCCGAGAGGACCCCTGATCCATCAGCATGAGCGTCACTTTCTGCTTGAATGGCCAAGGAAGCAGAGCATCGTACTCTCCGCGCATAATGACAAAAAACAGCGACAAATGCGTCCCCTTCCCCATGCCATCCCCGTTCAGGTAGACCCTGGCACACATCTTATAGCCAAAATAGCCCGTGTAGAAAGGCTGGCTGTAAAGAGACAGGGTCTTCCCCATGACGGCTTCCTGCTTCCGCCGCTTATAATCGCGGATCTTCCAAATCAGCACGCCATTGTAGCTGGCTGTCTCCAGGACCTGGAAGCGCAGGTCCATGTCGGCCAGGCGGATGTCGTGGACACTCAGCATCTGGTCGTGCCGGCTCAGCTGGGACTCCAGCAAGCCTGCCGTGGGTGAGGAGAGATAGGGTGAAGGAGGGCCGTGAGTGTCAGGAAGGTGGGAGGAGCCCATTCCCGCCAGCACCGGCACTAAACGGAATGGGCTTCTGAGGAGAAGACAAGTACCTGGTACGTCTCCTGAAAAACAGGCCTCAGATCCCTGCCTCGTTGGCCCCCCACACCCACGGCCATGGCCTGCTGGGAGGCAACACCTGGGGGACATAGGGCCTGTGTGTCACAGGGCACATCACCGCAGGGCCCTCTCTCCCAAGGGCACCCTCAGAGCCTCGCTGGGGGCAGGGAAAGGCCACCTTCTTGCTCACATGCCCCTGCCTTCCAGCCTGATGCTCAGAGTCACCTGTGCCCTGCGTAGCCTCTCGCCATTCCCGTCCTCGGCTTAACCCAATGGGGGGTGGGGGCGGTGGACGTTGCCATAACCTCAGTTCTTCTGCACCATTAATCCTTGTCATGCAAACATTCAGAATATTCACTCAGTCCCCAAAGCAGCTTCTAGATATCAGAAACACACTGGCTGAGCACACCGCAGGGTCTTGTGCTCACCTGCTTGTCACTTCTGTCCCTTGGGCCTCTCCCTCACCTCCTCCCACCCCCCCAGAAGCCCTGCCCTCTGCCTGGTGTCCACCCTATACCTCCTCTCTACCGTGCTGGCATCCCACGGAGGGGGTGTGTCTAGGTGCGAGATGTTTCTCTCTCAAAGGCCTCTCTGGCTGGAAAGTCATCACACCTCTGAACGAGTAGTATGTCGCTAGAAATCACTGCTCAAGGTGGTGTGTGCCCAACGTACCACCTACCTACCAGCTCAAGCCCCCAGACCTGGCCAGGCTGGCCAGGCTCCCCAGAACAGACCAGGACGCACGCTGCCCGCTCCAGACCCCCCCGACCACCCTGCGCCCGCGCCTGCCCCTGCCGCCCCCACCTGTGTTCCGCGCCGCCTGTCCTGCACTCTTGTCCACACTCTCCAGCTCTGTCACTCGGTTCTGCAGGGATTCCACGCTGCTCTTCATGCTGTCTGCTTCTTCCCAGTTCTGCCGGAAGGGACGGATCTCTTTGTCCAGCTCTTTCAGTTTCTCCGCCTGGCTGTCTATCACTCGCTTCCAAATCAAAGGCATCAGAAAGGTAAAACACAGTTAGAACTCCGCAGACCCTGTGCTACTGGCACCAGACACCAGCTGGTTAGGAAGGACAGCCGGCTCCCACACAGGCATCTCACCGGTCGCCCAGGCACATCTCAGGGGACGCAGGGGCCACAGGTCCCTAGCCCAGAGGAGGGGACCAAGGCAGAGAGAAGCCTCACCCGCCAGCTGCAGGGCACGGGGCCCACACCACTCTGTCCTAGAGCCTCAGGTGCAGGACCCTGGAGCCACACCCATCAGCCGTCGGAAGGTCTCTGTTTCCTAAAGGGCCAAGCCATCTCCAGGGGCCAAAACAACGTGGGTCTCCTACGAGGCTCCCTGACCCAGGGCTGGAGGGGTCACCCTATCTCTGTGGCTGTAGGCAGCACCCCAGGACCCTGCTGGGTCCTGAGAGAGAGCAGCCACCACCCCGCCACCCGCTCCAGAGACCTGGCATCTGCACACGGCCGGCCGCAGATAGAGCCCTGACGGCGCACCTTCAGACCCTGGCTGAAACCGAGAGCCAATGCCTAGGAACGGGGCTTGCTTCCCCCATCCACACGATGCTCAGTGCCCTGTGCCCGCTGGGCACAGAAACACTACTGACAAACATGTGGCTGTTGACAGCGAGGCTGCATTTCATGCTATCTTAATTTAAGTAATCCAGAAAGCCTTTTTTTTTTGCAGAAACACGCAGACCATTTACAACAATAAGCAAAGGCTAAGACTCACACTCCAGCCTGTTTTTAAGGGCAGGTACGCCCACCTGTTGGATGAAGCTGGGACCTAAAGGGTTTTCACTTCTTTTTAAAGATTTTATTCATTTACCTGAGGTGGGGGCGGGGAGCAGCAGAGGGAGAGGGAGAAGCAGGCTCCCCGCTGAGCAGGGAGCCCGATGCGGGGCTCGATCCCAGGACCCTGGGATCATGACCTGAGCCGAAAACAGACGCTTAACCAACTGAGCCACCCCCAGGCATCCCAGGGTTTTCACTTCTAAAAAAGGATTTGCATTTTTTGAAGTGAAGCTCATGAAGGCTGCGTGGTCTGGCCACCAGTGAAGCCGTGAGTAACTGGGCCGCCTCTGAAGCTTCAGGCCACACAGGGGAGAGCCCCAGGGCCTGCTGAGTTCACTTCTCCTTTCGGAAGCCTATTTTTAAACATTCAGTTTCAGCACCTTTGCTGGCTGTTAATAACCACCAAGGAACAAACATGGTAGGTTTGGGTTACTTTTTTGGGGTAGAAGTACAGTGTTACTCTTCCTCTTCTTTCCAAGAAAACCTGGTATTAGCTAACATTGAAAAAGGAAAATGGTTTCTGTAAAGAATACCTCTTCCCACACTGATGTCAATTTGTTTAAATCCATGTGTCTGGAGGCATATTTAATTAGTTCGTGAAGTCTGGGTTCTGGGCACAGCACTACTGGCCTCTCCAAACACCCAAACCCATCATGTATTTCTGATGAGCATCTGCTACTCCACCTGCTAAAGTGACCAGCTGAGCTAACATGGATACTAGTGCGTTTAGGAGGGAGGTTAACGGAAACCTAGGTCATCAGTGGTGGCTCTGAGAGATTCCATTCTGTGGCCTGGTCCACGCTGAGTGAACTGCACGGTGGCCTGGGACAAGCCACGCATCACCCCGCAGCCTCATGCCCCTGAGATAAAACGGGGGTGACAAAGAGGTGCCTCCTCCCCAGGACTGGTGCTGTGCACAGGGCGATGGGCGCGAAGGCACGTGGCGATCTCAGGGACAGAACTGTGGGTGTGAGAGGAGGGCTGCCGTGGGGGCCCCGGGCGCCAGCTCAGTGACAAAGAGTCGGCACATGGGGGCGGGGGGGGGGGGGACACATGCACACACTTGCACACACTCACACATGCATGGATGTGTGCACACAGACAAAGCTCCACCAAGTCACTTAAAAGGAGCCCTCCCTCCCACGTAGCAAGGGACAATGTGGTAGTTTTAAACACTCGTCTCCTTTGTATAAATGGCACAGAGTCAAGCAGAGCACTGATCTCAATCAAATTTTCTCTGCAGAATGCAGCAAACATGATCTCATTCCTCAAGAGCGTTCTACACTCAGCTGCTGTCATCTTTCTATAAAAATAGATCTTAAGGGCGCCTGGGTGGCTCAGATGGTTAAGCGTCTGCCTTCGGCTCAGGTCGTGATCCCAGGGTCCTGGGATCGAGTCCCGTATCGGGCTCCCTGCTCCTTGGGAGCCTGCTTCTCCCTCTGCTTCTCTCTCTCTCTCTCTCTCCCTCTGTCTCTCATGAATGAATAAATAAAATCTTTGAAAAAAAAAAAAAATAGATCTTAAATGCAGGTGTAGAAAAAGAACCCAGGAGCTGAGAGACGGTACAGACTGCAGGTGAGGTAAATAAATCCTAATCAAAAGATTAGCTGCCAGAGCATCAATTCATCAGTGTCATGCACAGTGCACCCGAGGGCTTCAACTACCGTCTCTCTTCCTGTCCCTTGCACCGCTCAGGTCACTGGGACCTCTGTACCAAACACTGTGCCAACGAGACCGTGTGGGGGGTGGCGCAGGGGCCGGGCGGTCCACATGGCTTCAGTCCTGCACTCTGGACTGCAGGAACGACCAGCTCCTCTTGTCTCTGCCAACAACAGGGACACGGGGAGTAAGCAGACACTAAAAAAAGTGGTCTTTTTTTCATGAAGAAAAACAGGTTGTTTAAAAAGTATAATATTAAGAAACTGCCCTTCCTGGGTCAGCAAAAGCAAATACTCTCTTAAATTCCGCTCCCTTTGGCCAACTCTGATCACATCCCTGTCCACCATGTACATCTGGGGCCCTGAGGGACTCTACACTTTATGTGTTGCCACTGTCTCTGGGATTTCAGGGTCTCCTAGAGGATCCGACAAGGAAGGAGATGATACAGAGAGTAACATGTCTGTTGTCACCGTGGTGGTCCGATCCACAGGGCTGGGGGAGCAGGGGAGGGGAAGGTGACGGGAAGGGTTTGGGATGAGGAAGGAATAATGAGGGGCACAGGTGAGCCAGGCTCAGGGTGGACAAGGCTCTGAGGGACCGGGGAGAAGTGCCCCCAGGCCAAGCGTGCTTCACAGATAGCCAAGGCCTCCGGGGACCAGCCACGGAGGCCTTCCACCCACGCTCCCCAAAGACCGAGAGACCCGACTCTGTCGGTTGGGCCAGCCCCACAGTGAAGCACAAGTGAGCTGCCACCTTTCCCGTCACACAGTCGCCCAGACGGGTTCAGCCTACAGAAGCCGCTGCGGGGGAGCAGTGTGCCATCCCAACGCACTCAACAAGATCAGGCGCAAGTTGCACGTCCAGTGTGATTGGAGTCCCTTTCTTCCGACATAGTCTCTTTCCCTCCATGCTTTTCTCTCCGTAGAGAAGAGCAGTGGCAAGTGGCTGCCCTCCTACTTAGGACCCAACAGGGGCACGAACTGTGTGGCTGCTCAGCCTCTGCTGCGCTGGGCGCCGGCAACCCGGTTTCCCCCTTTCTTTCTGGCTTAGAGCTCAGCGGTTTAGTCCCTTACAGAAGTGTTCAAATATAGATCACACACGGTGGAACGATTAAACTCTACTAAAGAGTAAATTAGGGATGTCTGGGGGGCTCAGTCGTTAAGCGCCTGCCTTCGGCTCAGGTCATGGTCCCAGGGTCCTGGGATCGAGCCCCACATCGGGCTCCCTGCTCGATGGGAAGCCTGCTTCACCCTCTCCCACTCCCCCTGCTTGTGTTCCCTCTCTCGCTGTATCTCCCTCTGTCAAATAAATAAATAAATAAAATCTTTAAAAAATTAAATTCAAATTTTTCACCCTGGGAGAAGGGGATGTGGAGGATGTATGTAATGACATCAGAGGTTTCCGACAAACGCCCCAATGACCTCATTATGGAGATCCTAATTTTTCTGGTTATAAATGACAATGCATAAATGAACCCTTTGGTTGTTGATATTTTTAACAGGTGGTTTTCTAGCATTGCTTTAATTTCTGTGTCCTTTCCACGCACTTCTCAGAGCCCCAGGCCAGCAGTATGTTGCTAGTAGCTCAGAGCCAAGTGGGGCATCCCCAACTACATTCCCACGGGCACTCGCCAGCAGGAGGCTTGCTGGTGTTTTATGGGATGTACTTTTTCTGGCTTGATTCAATATCAATGACTTGTACCTTTTCTAACACAGTCTATTATTTCATTGTGTTTTTCCTTGTCTCTGGACAACCACAAAGTTTTAACACAAATGAAATTAATTTCATACATCTCTAGGCAATTCAAGCCACTATGACTAATCTCTGATGTTAAAATGGGAAGAAAGGCATTCTCAAAGACGCTGTGACTCTGAGCTCTTGGAAATAATTTTTTATCTTCCAGATAATTTAAGGAAACGCACCTAAGTAAAAGCACAGCAAAGGCATTTTGGAGGCATGTTAGTGATTCTTCCATGGGTGTGTGAGATACACGTGGGAATCAGTGTACAGACACATACCACGAGGAAGCTAACGTGCAGGGAAGATCTACAGGAATCACACACTAACAGGTACCTGTGTAGGTAACAAACGAGAAGCAACATCTAATGAAGCCCCTTACAGAACAGCAAAGGTTTGCATGCTTGTTTGAGGCGCGTCTGGATCACTATGGTGAGATAAAGTGCAGTGTGTGTGTCACTAGAAAATCCAAAACAAAACAGATTGGCTTCACTTCACTTCAGGAAGTGA
The DNA here is from genome assembly GCF_009762305.2 of Zalophus californianus. Classification (NCBI taxonomy): domain Eukaryota; kingdom Metazoa; phylum Chordata; class Mammalia; order Carnivora; family Otariidae; genus Zalophus; species Zalophus californianus. The sequence goes on from NC_045600.1 coordinate 2,692,915, forward strand.
AACTTTACACATAACTACTCTTGAACAATATGAAATCTTAAATAATAATAAAAACAGCTAATTTTTTAAAAACACAGGCTTCAAGGCTTACTTCACCAACAGTGAATCAAAGACACATAAGAGAGGCAGTGGGCTTGCTTTCCAGGGAAAAGCAGGGAAGAAACAGCCGCCTGGGTCTTTCTCAAGTCTTCACTTAAGCAAGAGAAACAGGTCGTCTGTTTGACAAAAGTCAGGGCTTTTACTCAAACAGCTCACTGAGAAAGTCTGGAAGGAGAACACAGACATGCTCCTCTACCCCTTGATCCAGCCACAGTCTTAAGCTTCTTACCTGTAAATGAAGTATTTTGGATTCATTATTTCGGAGCATTTCCTTTTGTCTCTCAATTTCAATTTCAAAGCTACATATCTGATTGTGCAGACTCTGTATGCTCTTGTTTTTCTCTACACTTTCATTCTGTAGCAAGGAAACCTGAAAAAGAAATTCTTCAATTAAGCACACAAAAAGTGGTTTTATTAATTCATCACAATTATAATGATAGTGCTTACATTTTCACAATATAGGCCTTCTACTAGCTCAGTGGAAGAAGTTCCAGGGGGGGAAAAATCCCTTCATACAGGAAACGGAAGTCCTGGTAACTTAACAGGAAATCCTACACATTGCCTCCCAGTAATTAACTAAGATGGGGCAAAGTATTTCCGAATGAATGGGACACACTTTCTAAAGTTTTTGCTGAAAAGCAATAAACCTCTTACCAGAGTGGCTTTCAAACTTGACCAGGAAACCCATTCTCACATCTCACCCCACGTGTACAGATATGTGTGTGTGTGTGTGTGTGTGTGTGTGTGTGTACCTAAGAAACAGGGATCGCAAAACCATCCTTGCCCTAGTCATTTCCATGTGTCCTGGTACTTTCTCTTTTATTCTAATTTACTCTAAAAAGTACTAGTTGCAACCCACTAAATTACTTCACTTCCACCAGTGGGCCACATCCCGCACTTTGAAAAGCTCTCCCAACACAAGGGGAAAGCACAGTAAGAATAAAACAGCTACGTATGTGCCTCACTTACTCCTTAAGGCCGACAACTAGCCCTGCAACAGAGACACGGAGCTGCAGTCTGTGCGCCCGGCCTGTGGCCCGAGAACACCTTCCACAAAACTCAACATATTCACCTGCAATGCCATGCCAGCCCCAGGAAGGGCCTGCTGGGGGTGGGGGCAGTTCTAAGCTCACCGCTGACCTTTTCAAAATCTTTCTGAAAACTAGCTCCCAAGAACGCATTTACACTGGTCTTAAAAGCCCTCAGGTGAGGAGTCCGAGGGCAAGTCTGACAAGGCTGCCTTCTCACAAAACTTCTCCATGGGGTACTCTGGCCCTTGGAAAGGCCCCTCCACCAACAGATGTTGTCTGTGTGGGGCACAGCTGCCGCCCCCGAAGACAGCAGGCTCCATGAGGGACACTGTGACACCTCCACTCAGATGTGCCCCGAATACTAGCCAACACCTGACCTGACAGCCCAAGGGTGCCCCAGGACAGACCTGGGTGGGTAAGGCACGGATTCCTGATGTCCCTGCAAAGAACCACCTGCCTTAAGACAGGCAACCAAGCAGCGCCTTTGGATACAGTGTTTCATTTTAGAACAAATGCATATTTACTAAGGAACCTACAACGTCTCAGGGGCAAAAGAATACCTCACTTTCCTAGGATTTTACTCAGGCCAGCGGACCTTCCTCTCTAAAATACACTCTCATGCCCCCGGACTCCTACAAGTGACGCAGACGAGCCATGTGCCCATCCTGCAGGCAGGTCAGCCTTTTCCAAAGTTATGGCTCACTCATTCCCATCTCTCAAGCTGGACATGATTCCCAGACTCTTTAGTCTCACACCCAAAAAAAGAAAAAAGGCTGCATGCATGCCAACCCTTTTGATAAAAAATCTCAGTAGTATCTCCAAAAACAATGGCAATTTTTTTTCTATAACAGAACAAGCAACCTGAGGATGAGCAGAAGCATCTCACATTAATGAACACACATCATGCCATATTAAACTCTTAATTTATTAATTTAGGGACCGCCCTAATTTAAATTTTTATTTATTTATTTATTTATTTATTTATTTTAATGAAAGACTCCACCTCCCAAGCGCCTGCAGATCCCAGCTTTCACTCGTCTATCAGGTAGACATGAAATGCATGGGAAAAATCTACCTGGCAGGGGTGTTTCCAAGAAAACAGCAGAACATCCTCACGGCAGATGAAAGGAGTCCCCCTGTCCTTTCCTGAGACCCTCCTCAGTGAGAACAACATTTACTCCAGCCTATTTTGGTGGGGCACTCCTTATTTCCCTGTAAGCTTCCCTAATACAGAAGATGGGTGTTTTTAAGTCCATGTTTTACAAAATAGTTTTTCCTTAATTTGACATGAATGTGATGGATCAGAGTTTTTGAACCAACTCAAACATTCTATTTTCCACTACACATGAACAAAATAACCTAAGAGATTCCAACTGAGTAATTCTATAATGAGAAATAAATTCCCATTTTAAAAAAGATGAGTATCTCCATTCTTTGTCTAGCCTTTGCCTCTGGGCCCAGGGAAAAGACAGGCACCTTCACGTGAACACACACAACATTGCACAGCCCAGGCTCGGCTGACCTGAACGCCTAGGCAGGGGTCCATTCTGCTGGGCAGAGTCAGGAAGAGACCAAGAGGGCAAAGATTTCAAATCTGTCAGCTGCAATGCATGGCGATGCATCCTGCCCTTGCAGGTGCTCGGCGTGGCCAGTGATGGTTCCAACACGTGAGGTGTTTGCAGGGTGAGAAACCGCTATGGGCTGTGCACAGGCAGCCACCGTGCTGGGTCCCGGCATTTCCACGGACACAAACCACTCACGTGGAGTGGAGCACGCATGGTGAAGCGGGGTGGAGAGAAGAACACAACCGAGGGATCACCCTCTGCACGCGTTCGTGGGGGCTCAGCTCTGGGAGCAGACTTGGCAAAGGCGCCTTCTATGACTGTCCCGCTGGACAGCCACACCCCTCAGAACCGCAAACTGTTAGCTAACTAGTACAGCTGGAACAGAACCAATGCATTTTAAACAAAAGAAAGAACCTTTTTCCTAAGTGAGAAGCAGAGTGCCGATGAGAGACAGAGAGGCCTGGCGTCTATGCCCATAATTTTTTAAAAAGCAGAAACAGAACACATTCTTCAAGCAGAGGGGAAAAAAGACTTACATAAACCATCATTAACTCACAGTGACTACTGTGTGTTCATGGGGAAGTCACAATGATTCTTCTCACACACATTTTATGTCCCCGTTGAAGAGGACCCCCCTCTGCTGTACTTGTGTGTGTACGTGTGACAAGTCAACCGTTCTGTCACTTCTCGTCTTCAGCATAAACATTTATATTAAAAAACTACTTTATGTCAGTTCATATTTTTGATTAAGAATTTTAGACTTTTTCAAATACATTCACATTTTAAATTGGTTGGATTTCATACTGGGAACAAGGCATTCAAATCTCTACAAATCTTTAGAAAATAAACATCAATTCCACCGGTTTCTCTAATTCATCTCGGTACCTTCCTACTGCAAATTTCCTAAAATGTTTCCTGAATATTGAAATAAGTTTTTATTTTTGTATAGAAACCACAATGAGAGATCCTGTTACAGTTTCTTCTCTATCAGTTCTTGGAGGTCTTCATGTTTTTCTCATGAATAGAGGGCCCTGCCCAGGTGAACACCGCGGACCAAGAACTCCCCCGGGGAAGAAGTATTACATGGGAAAGGTGTCTGCTAAGGAGCCCACAGCCCCCACAACTGAGGCCTCTTGAAAAGACGCCCAGCTGGAGAACAAGGGCTCTCTGCATCAAACTTCCACAAAGTGTCTGGTGAGGAAGTCAACAGTAACACCGGGGTGGGGTTGGGGGGGCAATGTTGCTCAGAAAAGACAAAGAATGGTGAAGCATTTATAACCCTCATCACCTTCCAGATTGGGTGTTGGCAGACTTTTTCTGTAAAGAGCCAGAGAGTAAACATTTTGGGCTGTGAGGTCTGTACAGTTTCTGTCTCACTCCTAAACTCTGTAAAAGCAGCTATGGACAACAGGGAAATGAATGAGCATGGCTGCATTCCAATAAAACTTTATTTACAAAAAGATGAGGCTGATGGGAAGAGAAAGGGGGGTTTAGCAGTCTGAGAATCCCCATTCTAGGTCAATGCTAAGGTAACCACAATGTGATTAAAAAAAAAAAAAAAAAGGCACTGCATGCTTGCTTGGCAATTAACAAACAAAGAACACACACACACACACACAAATGCCTTCATTTAGGAGCTCAAGGTCATGTGAAAAGAAATTTACTTTTTTGACATTCTCTTGATACTGTTTCTTTTATCCAAAACCATTAGTAACTATAAAAAAGATTTTCTTCTTTAAATAATTTGAATAAATGATTAAAAGCCAACAAAAGCGGGAAGCAGTCTGGCGTACCTTTTTCTCTAGAGAGTTACTCCACTCTTTCAGTAAGTTGACATGCTGCACCGCGGAGCTGGCCTCATGGGCCTTAATCTGCTGGTTTGTCCCCTGCGAGAACAGAGATGCAGTGCATTAAGCTGACCTCACTCCATCACAGAGTGCAGCAAGACTAACACATGACCTAAACCCAGCACTAAACACGAAGAGGGGAGCCCTATTCCTGTACAGCTATTGGGCGGTCTCCAAGCCTTCGAAGGGCCATGCTCAGCAACCCCCCACTCTACCGAGGGCAGGTGGGGAGGCAGGCAAGAAGAGCAGACATCCTGTAATTCTACAGCAATCTCAAGTTCGTCATGCTCGTTGCTCCTCAAGCTTCGTACCAAGAGCCTTTTCATCTGCATTTCGTATTTGTAAGATCAAGAAATTAAATCTGAGACCTCTCATTTTTGTTCCTTTATAACTTTTTGCATTAAAAATACAAATGGGAAATGTTTAGGCACCTGCAGTTACAGCTAGACAGTGCTACAATAATCTAGTGAACGAACATGTAATCAAAGTGGGATTCTAAATAATTTTCTAGAGTATTAACTTATTAGGGAAATACACTGTATTAGAAAACGTATTGCTCCTCACTGTTGTAAGTATACTTGGAAAGTTACATACAAAACATAAACAATCTACAGAGTACATAAGATGGAGACCATTTTAGAGTCAGTAATAAGCACATGAAATAGTACTTCATATAGTTAAGGAAATAATCGGTATGAAAATATAATTTGTTTTGATACTAGAAAATTAAGAAGCCACAGAAAGCATTTTAATGATCTCCAAAACATATACTCTGTACATAGAATATTCATATATATATGTTGATATAAGTATTGCTATATATAAACATATATATATATATATATATATATACATACACAGAATGAATGGTACTACATACGACATAACAGTGGCGAGTGCTCCATCTCGTTAAGAGACGGAGACAAAGGGAGGGCTGCAGTCATTCTTACTCTTGGGGTTCTTTACTTTCTAAGAAAATACTGAGATGCCAGTATCTCTGTACTGATTTCATAATAATATATTGATAATACACAAAATTAAATATAAAATACTTTAGTTGTAATATATACTGCGCTCTGATTAGTTTTAAGATTGAGATATACGTTTCAATGAAACTCAGTTCAAATTCACTAGCAATCTCAGACGTGTTAAAAAACCAAAGACCCCCAGAAACGGGATTCTCGCAGCACGAGTGTGGCGGTGGAGGAGCCCTCTCCACACGGCTGTTCTGGGAGGGTGGCACAGATCCTAGGAGATGCGTTTCCTCCTGGCTGTGTACTGATGCGCACACCGCCCCAACGTGTCTGGTTTGAGATCCACTCATAGTCAAGTAGCGGCTCAAGTCCCACAACCTCTGGAAACCCCCCGACCGTCAGTCCTCTTTGTCCCACGTCCTAAGACGGAGTTGTTCTGCTAACATCCTGACTTCCTTCTCAGCACAGGTGTCCCCCTGAAGTCTCACAACACCACAGGCATGGAGAGCAAGCACCCACGTCGGCTGCACGGGGCTTTCACCACCCATACAGCATGGTGACTCGGTTCCAAGACAAAGACTACAAGTCCAGAACCTGCATGTTAAGAGGTTAAGATAGTAACTTTCTCTCATGGCAGAATGTCAGTGACTGGGAAGGACAAATGTTGGATACTGACCTGAAAAACGCAGCCATAGCGCTTAAAACTACAGGTGCTGGGGGCATTGACACACTCTGACAAGTGTGCACTCAACTGCAACGGGAAAGAGACGTGAGTTGTGGCACAAGCGTCTGCATGAAAATGTTCAAACATATTAAGGGCACAGAGAGCATCTGGTTTGTATTGTCACGAAGGGGGCTTATCAGCTACAGGTGTGTACATACCATCTGCTTCCTAGACTTAGATGCAGTAAATATACACTACTGTCACGTGTATACACATATATACGCCAATATACAGAAATACGGTTACTGTAACATTTCTTAAACCTGCAGTTTCTTTAGAACAAATTGTTCAAAATGTAACATGCCATCTGCAGTGCCAGAATTTAAAAAAGGAAAAAAACGTAAACTGAAATGAACATTTAAAGACTATAAACAAAAATTGCATGAAACACAAAAAAGAGAAAGCATTCAGGATGTAACTGGGTCACACACCTAATATACAGTACACAAAAATAAATATATTTTTGAAGCAAGCTTACACGATGTACCATTACTCTCAGTACTCAAGATAACGAGATGAGTTTTTCCTTCTTCTGAAAAGACTTTTTTCCCCCCTCTGAGTGCCCATAAATTCATGTAACTTCTCACAGATCGCTAAGGTCATTCTAACAACATGAATCTTAATATTGTCACCTCTAATTGGTAAAAGAAAATTAAAGGAGGTTGGGAGAGGATAACTCTTCATACAAGGAAAAACCCCTTTGTTCAGCTCAAATGTTGGCAAATCATCAAATAAAAACCACTTATGATGCCCCCTCAAGAGAAAAGGGAATTGAAATGTCTACATTTTAAAGACACAGTGCTATTCATTAGGCTAATACAGTTTAAGGACAGCTTCTTCTTTTATTGAAGAAATTCTCATCAGGAAACTCTGGGGATAGATCTTCTCTATAGAGAACAATTAGACCCTGAATTAGGAAAGGGGGTGTCTGAGCGCACTGCAGAGCTGGCCCTGGGTTTTTCTGTGTGCACACAGGCTTCCAGAGGCTCCTGGGCCCGTCCTCTGTCACCAGGACAAAGAGTCCTTGAGTCCTTCTCCTTTAGGTCAGTATTTAGGACAGGGAGGAGTGTGGGTCTGTGGCAAAAGCTGCAGAGAAGGGCCAAGGTCATGGGGAGCCTATGGGCCAATCTCTGCGGAAGGTCTCTGAGCCGGGGCAGAGTCATGGTGGTCACAGATCTAGCAGCTTAGCACACTTGATGTTCCTCTGAACCCAGCCAGGAAGCTCTGGCCTGCACCTGGAGGAAAGCGCCCAAAAGGTAGATCACAGGTGACTGACAGAGAGACGAAGCATGAGACTGTGTGTAGTAACATCAGCTTCAAAGTTTTAAGATCTACTCTTTCAGTGCCAGCGCTATAATCGTGAACCTATCCAGCCAACGCTTCTGGTATTAAAGTCAGGGGCACAGGGGTCTGGTATCATTTTCAGTGGGGCACTATAAATTCAGGGTCACACTTTCTTTTTTTTTTTAAGATTTTATTTATTTATTTGACAGAGAGAGACAGCGAGAGCAAGAACACAAGCAGGGGGAGTGGGAGAGGGAGAAGCAGGCTTCCCGCTGAGCAGGGAGCCTGATGTGGGACTCGATCCCAGGACCCTGGGATCATGACCTGAGCCGAAGGCAGACGCTTAACGACTGAGCCACCCAGGCGCCCCACACTTTCTCTTAAACTGGCTCATTATCATTTCTCTCAGAGCCTTTATCATCATTTCTCACAGGAGCTTTGGAATAGAGGCAAGAATAATTTATAGACCAATAGCATTGTTCACCAGAAACCCAAGATAAATGCAGGTTTAAAGATTTTTAAAAGAAAAATAACTTGGAGGCAAATGGAGTTAGCATCTGTCCCTAATTCAGGTAGCCCTGAGTGAAAATTCTGGAAAGCGTATAAAACCCTGGTAATCACTTCAACACTGCAGACACTTCATCCATTCGCGTTAGCAGAGGGACTTCCTAGTAGTGGAAATCTATATGCATCTCCCTGCCACTCCCAGCAGCACATTCCAGGCCTAGGGACCATGGCCACCCGGCAAGACCCTGCCCTGGCCTAGCAGAGTCACCTTCCTGGGAGGACACACTCTGGGTGAGAGTGGTTCTGGGGGGTCCTCTCTGTACCCCGTGCTCCTGGCTCCAGGCCCACATAGGTCCTCTTGCTCAGAGGGGATGTGAGAAGACACTGACCCTCACAGCTCCTCAATATCCAGTGGTAAAATTCCAGGCTGTTGAAAAAGGCTGAGGTGAGCAGCCTCCTCAGATCAGAGCACCCGGGCCCGAGGGACCTGCCAGGGGACCAGGGGGCACAGGAGCCCCAGATGCTCCCAAAACAGCAACCAAAGGGGCTCCAGATCAGGACCAGATGCCAAAACATTTAAGAATCCTTGGAATTTTTCCAACTGGATACGTCCTGATCAAATTAAGTTAATGTAAAATCTACCTGCCTTAAAAAAAAGTATGCCCAAGGGCAGTGTGAGACACATGACCTCTGGGGGAGGCTACACAAGGCCCTTCTCACTGGCCCCTGAAATGTGGGAACCACCTACGGGCCCACCTGCTCCGCAGCACCAACCCTGCCCAGCATGTGTGGCCAAACGGGTCTGGAGTGTCTGTAAAGTCATTTATTTTGAGATAATCTTACAGTAACTCCTATTTTACAGATTTAAAAATAGTTTTTTAGAACCTAAAAAGTTATTACTTTTGCTTGCCCTTTTGTAAAGGAATTCCGTTTTCTCAGTTCCTAACAATATTTTGCTCTGAATTTAACCACTCTGTAGCGTTTATTTGCTTGCTTCTGAAATTTCTGATGCCCCAAAATGGCATAAGGTTCTCTGTTGCCTTTCTACCGTACGCATCACTATCGTGATCTACGAAACCTCCAACTTCAGCTACTGGGGAAGGACGGAGTCTCTGGCATGCTGGTCTCGAAGATGTCACCAGCTCAACAGGCCTGGCCATGCCCCTTACCTCACTCCTCAGAAGGGTCTGGACACTGCACTTATGGGGGCAAGACACCACCACACAGGGACACTCAGTGTCTTCGTGTTTCTGGAGGAAAAAGAGAAAGCATCATCAACTTTGAGACATACAACCCGCCTCCCTTCAGACCCCATCGGTATCTCCACTGTCACCATGAAGACCCAAAGGACACTCTGCTCACTGGCCCAGTTTTCTTGAGTTCTGACACATTTGGAGGAGTCCTCATGCTCAGTTTGAGAGCCAAAAAAGGTAAGGTGTTTCAGGAGATCTACCCAAATCTGACAGGTGAGGCCATCTGTGGGAGCACAGCAGTGTGGTGGGAGCACAGCAGTGTGGTGGGAGCCTGGAGATGGTGCCCCCACAGCAGCCTCTACCAGACAGCACCCGTTTGTGCGGGTGGGCACAGGCAGACTTGGCCCTTGCGGCCACTCCCACTGCAGCCCAGGGGCCAGACTTTGTTTGCTGGAGAGAAGGGTGGTTTTCTTTTGGCCTCTCAGGTTGGGGTCTGTAAATGATGCTTCTCCGACACTTGCAAACAGCATGAGCCACTGGGTATTTAAATTACTTCCCTGGAATTTTACTAGATTATCTATAACGCATGGAAAATATGGACAAATTTTGATTTAGCCCTTCCTTGGATGGTATGAATTTCAACTCTGCAGAGGCTGGATGACAACTATTCAACCCATGCCACAGGCACCTGCTGGGCATCCGTTCAGTAGCAAAGTTACGGCAAGAGCTGCCCACCAGGACATCAAACCCAAGAGGCCTGGAGAGCACCGCCAGACACATGACAAAGGGCCACTCGAGAGAGACTAACGTAGGCAGAACGAGAGCTGTAACTGCAGGCCACACAACACAACCTGCGGGACAGGCCCCTGGAGGCCGCAGCACCAAGCAGGAAGGAATCTTGCTGTTTTCCTCGTTACCCTCGATACTTCTGATTCTCATCTGGTTTTTCAGATTAGGGCCTCCACAGTTATGCTGGGATGCTGAACGATGGGGGCGGGGGAGAGTGGGAGGCATAGCCGAGAGCCTCAGTCCAACTAGGCAGGCACAGTGCGGACCAAGGGCAACGGGGGCCCAAGTGAGGCGCCAGGCACCGCACTCTCTTCAGCGTGCTTTCAAGTCCGGTGTCTCTATGAGCGCGCTGGGGTATGGTCTAGTAGTGCAGAGATGGCTCTGCTCCTGGGCTCGGGCCTCAGAGGCCCGCAGAGGCCCCAGAGGGCAAGTCCAGGACTGCTCAGAGCTCAATAGAAAGCACCTGACTGGACTGAGCCTGACCAGCTGGCCTCCCACAAGAGGCACCACATGGGGTGGTGGGGCTGGCTTTCTACTCTGCCTGGCTGTGCTCGGATCCCTGAGAGTTCCCAGGTGCCAAGTCAAGGCTTTGTCTTTCAGTGGAAAACCCCGGACAAATGGCTCCACCTCCCTGCCTCATCTAGAAGTGGGAGGAGTATCTGTGCTTCCCTCATAGACGGGCTGTGAGGACCCGATCAGTCATGGGCCTGGAGAGGTAACATGGTGAACGTTCCACGGATGCCAGGCCTCCTCCCTGCACCTCCGTTCCCCAGGTCCGGCGTGTACCGGGTGCTGCGGCTGGCCCGATGAAGACAGCGCGCACACAGGTAAGCACCTCTGAGGCAAGCAGAGACCAGGAGGAAACACGGGGCAGGGGCTCTGGGAAGAGAGCTCTGAGGAGGACTGGCAGTGGGTGGGGGCAGTGTTCTAGGAGGGTGGGGCAGGAGATGGTGTGACAGAGGCTGGGGCCAGACCCATCAGTATCCTCCAACGCCTGTCTCTGCAGATCTGTGCAAACATACCAGAAAATGAATTTCTAGAAGTAGGCTTTGTTGGGTATCAAAGGGTACAGGTATTTTAAATGGATTTTGATAGATATTGTCAAACTGCTCTCCAATAACCCTACACAAACACACTCCCATCATCACAGGAACACAGGCTTATACCCTTGTCAATTCCATCAGACTTTTCAATCTCTGACGTGACAGGTGGAAAAGGCAGTGTGATTTGCAATTATTTAATAATGTGTGGGAAGGTATATTTTGATATTTATTAATCATTTATAGTTCCTGTGACTTGCCTTTTCACAGCTTTTGCCCACAGTAGTGGGCTGAATAGTGACACCCAAAATTCATGTCTCTCTAGAACCTTAGAATATGACCTTATTTGGAAATCAGATCTTTGCAGATGTAATCAGTGAAGATGAGGCCCTGGTGGATTAGGATTAGGGTGGGCCCTGGATCCAACCATGGGTGCCCTTATGAGAGGAGAGGACATGCCCCAGAAGAAGGTGTCTGAGCAGGGAGGCAGAGAGCCGCCAGCCAAGGAATGCCAAGGACCACAGCCTCTAGGAGCTGGAAGGGGCAGGGAAGGGGTCTTTCCTGGAGCCCTCAGAGGAAGCGCTGGCAAGACCTTGGGTTTGGATTTCTCGACTCCAGAACTGTGAGAGACTGTACTTCTGTTGTTCTAAGCCACCAGCTTTATGGTACTTTGTTAGAGCAGCCCCAGGAAAACAACAGGCCCACTTAAACGGATAACCTATTGATACGTAAGAATTCTCTCCATACTAATAAGTTAGTCCTGTCTATCAAATTAAATGTAACTCTGATAGGCACAGAATAGATATAACCATATGGTGGGCACCCACCAAGGACAAGAACATAACTGAGGGCTTCCCATTTACTGTGTGTCCTCCACCTTCCCCCAGGGAGGAACCCCTAACCCGAAAATCAGAATTTTGTGTTTCTACTTCCTTTGCTTAAAAAAGTTACATTACACATAAATGTGGGCCAGACAAAATACTGTTTTGATTGCTTTTGAATTTTATTAAAATGGAACTCTACCCTAAGAGTCTTCTGAGACCCGGCTGAGTATCGTGTTTCTCAGGCTAACGCTCGCGTCGTGTGTAGCTGGGGGTCCTCAGTCCTAAAATTTTCCTGCCACGTCCGTCAGATGCAGTCTGCTGGGTCCACCACAACTGACATGTCCCCGCCCCAGCTGATGGACGTGTGGGGTTGTTGCCAGACAAAACCCTCTTAGAGGGCTACTGTACCACTGACTGTTTTGTTTTTGCTTTTTTTTTTTTTTTAGAGATTTTATTTATTTGGTAGAGAGAGACACAGCGAGAGAGAGCAGCTCGGTTATGCTGGGCCCTGTCTCCTGGTGTGTATGTGTGACAGTTTCTCTCACACAGCTAGGAGAGGGACTGCTAATTAGCCAAGTACAGGAAGGTTCAACCTAATAAAACATCGCCCAACTGCCTTCCACGGTGGCTGCACCTATACGATATATTCCCATTAAAAAATACACATTTTTCCAGAAAAGGAGATCTCTAGAATTCTGACTTTGCACAAGTTAACAGAACTGTTTAAGAGATCACATCTGACAGTTTCTAGACTGGATGTGACAAACGGGATTCTCTCCTAGCACTTTAAATTATGCTGATCTACAGATTAAGAAAAAACTTGAAAACAGCAATGTAACGTCAATAGCATGGTTTAAACGTAGGAAAGGAACTTTCATACGAGCTGCGACGGGCCAGGGCCTCGATGCTTTCTCAATCGGGATCTCATCAACACCCGGTGTACTTGATGCCCTTCATAAAACACAGGAAATATGGGGATGTCAGGGTGACCTGGGCTGGAGAAGTGACTCTGAGATGCCTGCTCTTTCTAAAAATAAGCCCACAGCAGGACAGGATGAGACTAAGCGCGCTCCTAGCTGACAGGAGGAGACCCGGAGCCCCAGCCCAGGCCCGACACGACAAGAGCCCTCCCAGCGTGTAGCTGCCCTGCTGCGGTCCGGGAGGGGGTCGCCATGGTGACCTGGGGCAGGTGAGCCCTTACCTTGTTACTTTAAAACCAGTCTCTTTTCAGCCTAGTCGGAGTTCAGAGTCAGTTACTTATATAGTGTCTAGCTGACACACTGTACAATTCTTTCTCGAATAAAGTTAATTCCTGGATTCTATTCTGCAAGTAAAGATAACTGGTTTTTGCAAGAAGCAAAGTATAACTTTGATAGCAACACACCAACATTGTAAGGGCTGCAATACTGCTAAGTATAGGTCTCATTCGTCTGAACTGAGTTACTGAAGGAACGATTCAATTAGGCCAAACACTATTCCTATTTTCTACAGTTCTTAAAGGCCCTTAATAACTGGAAATGTCTACAGAAATCATACAGGAAAAAGACTTCACAAGAGAAGAAAATCACAGGCAGAGGAAAGTTGTACAAAGGAAGGTAAACATGTAGATTATGAAGTAGAGTACATTTCATTTCATTTCATACAGAAAAACAAAAACTTCCCTAAATTTTGGTCAATAAATGCTCTAGAATATCCACCAGGAACCAGCTGGGCCCCCACAACCTGGCTGCAAAACTCTGGTCCTCTCCCATCTTGGTCCCATCAGTCACGGTCCTGCCGAGTCCAGAGGTCATCCCCAGCAGCTCCCAGCTTCTCAGCAATGTCTGCCCCTCCTGCCCACCCCGCCCCCCAGCTCTCTCTGCCTCCAGGGCACCACTCTGCTGACCTTTCCATACTGGCCATTCCTTTGCTAGTTGACCTCCCCTCTTAGCAGTCTGTAAGCATTCATGAGCCCCAGGCCTCTGTCCCCAAGCCTCCAGGGACCACCTAATTAAGATGTACCAGTAGCCCAGACCACTGCCCTATTCTCCCCTCCAGCCTATGCTCCACCGAGCCCCACCTCAACAGAACACTCGGGTTCATCCAGATGCTCTAGTTACAGACATCATCCTTAACACATGCTCCATATTCAAGCCATGAACCAAAACCATTGCTTCTACCTTCCCAATGTACCCCAGTGGACCTCCCTCCTCCCTCCTGCACAGACCAACACTGCCTCGCCTCCACGTTTTCCTCTTACCCTACGTCTACTCGTCACACCTGCCAGAGTGCTGCACCTGATGGGGAACTCCGACGTCACCCCCTTGCTCAAGGCTGCCCAGTGCCTGCCTGCCCCCTCCCTCTCCCCTGCTACCCATCGCCTCTGCACCAGGCATGGGAGCCACGCTGGCCTCTCACAGCTCCTGAAATCCACCTGCCAAGTCAGTTCCATCTCAGAGCCTGTGCACCCCTTGCTGCTGCCTCTGCTCGGGGCACTCTCCCCACACTGCCTGCCTGACTGCCTTGGAGAGGCCAGCCCTGATCACCCCTTTGCCCATGATGCTACTGCATTTTTCTTCATAGTACAAATCACTACCACACATTATGTTTGGCTATTAATTACCTCTTCCCACTAGAAGGTGAGTGTCACCACTGAACCCCCCGCTCCCAGCACAATGCCCAGCACAGAGTAGGTACTCAGTGAGTATTTGTGCAAGAAATGGACAAATATTAGAGGGCTACTGTACCACCGACTGTTTTGTTTTTGCTTTTTTTTTTTTTTTAGAGATTTTATTTATTTATTTGGTAGAGAGAGACACAGCGAGAGAGGAAACACAAGCAGGGGGAGTGAGGGAGGGAGAAGCAGGCTTCCTGCCAAGCAGGGAGCCCGATGCGGGGCTCCATCCCAGGACCCTGGGACCATGACCTGAGCCGAAGGCAGACGCTTAACGACGGAGCCACCCCGGCGCCCCTACTACTGATTGTTTTTAAAGTCTGTCCTCCACTCCCAACATTTCTCACTAATTTACAGATAAGGGATCTGATTTCTAACACATGCACAATACAGAACTGTGCCAAAATAATCAAGGTGTGAAAAATGTGAAATTCTCATCTCTCTCCCAAGACAGACAGCTGCACTTCGATGCTGCAGGATGAATTACTCTGTTGAAGTGATGATTATGTCCCAGAGCTGCTTAAAAGATGAAGCAATCCAATAAGATTTTGAGGACATTCCCTGGGACAAGAGAAAAATTCTACCTTTTTTTGATAATTAGTCCTCATTTTTTTTTTTTTGGCATCCCAAATGAAAGTCAATCAAGGCAATGGGAAAATGTTAATTATACAAATCAAAATGGGCAAAACAAATAAAGCTTAACTCTGAATTAAAGCCAGATGAAAACTGCCATTTCCTCCTCTCTTTTTTCTTTATTCCTGTTAGAACAGTGCTTTAAATCTGTGACAAATTACATTTGGATGGAGCTGCAGGTAGGTTGGGGGGTGGAGGCAGCGCACCTGCAGCGTGATCATCGGGACCTGACTTTTGCAGTGGCTGCACGTGGCCTCCCGGTACTTGCAGGCCTTTTCCACATGGTCACGCAGGTCTCTTCGCAACACTTTTTCTTTGCAGTCAGCACGGACGCACAAAAGCTCTTCAAACTGGCAATCGTTCTTTAAATGCACCTATAAAACAAACACTTCAAGGTTCTTAATTGGCAAAGAAATTCAACCTGAAATACTGGATTCTAAGCCTCCAGAAATGTTTCTGCCTGCTGCCAGCCCCGTTTTTCACAGAGAAGAGTGACAAATGTATCGAGAAACAATGAATTTTGTATTCTATTTAGTGATTACCCGAACTATACTGCTTTTGAAGGCGTAAGCCAACTCTTCTTCCTGGGTAAATGAATGGTTAACTGCTAAGGACTTTGTTTTATTCCAGTTCGAGTATCTTTCCAGGATAAAATAAGATGCTAATAAAAAAAAAAAGTTATGTGGAATTTCATGGTCAAAAAAAAAAAGAGAGAGAAGGTTTTAACAAGCCTTCCAAAATTAAAAACCAGTTCAGATTTCTTTCCATTCTAAATAGGGTGGGGGTGTTTAAAAACCAGTTGGCAATTCTGCCAATGATGTCATAAAAATAACATTTTGTACCTCAGTGGCTTGGACTGCTATTATGTTTGGTTGTGTTTTGAAAATCAACGTAACCATGGTCTTAGGGTACCACATCATACTGATCAGGGAGTTATATTTCTTTCTTTCTTTCTTTCTTTTTAAAGATTTATTTGACAGAGCGCGAGCAAGTGTGTGCGAGTTGGGGGAGGGGCAGAGGGAGAGGGAGAAAGAGAATCTCAAGCAAACTCCCTGCTGAGCACAGAGCCAACAAGGGGGGGGGTGGTTTCCATCTCACCACCCTGAGACCGTGACCTGAGCCGAAACCAAGATGCTAAAGCAACTGAGCCCCCAGGGCCCAAGATGTTCTATTTCTTAATGTGAGCATGGAGCACGGACCCTAGGGCTTACCAGCAGGTGTCCCAGTGCCAACTGCTCTGTGCAGCCTCCCCTTCATTTCCTGCAGTTAATCAGAGAGAGGATCTCTCTCTTGCAGCAATTATCCTTAAACACCTGAAATGGGAAGATAGTTATTTCAGAGGATTAATATTTCTTAATCTCCACATGCTGCTACTTCAGAGAAGGCAAAACCACTTTAAAAAAGTCACAAGAGCATCTCTTAAGTGGACCTCAGAAAGCATTAAGGACCAACTTAATTTCTAATTTCTAGAATAGAATGAAGGAGATGTCCCCACTAAGAGTCACAATTTAAATAATACAATCTTAACTACCGTCTTTTATTAGATAAGCCAAATGAAAACAAGTTATACCAAATAATTAAAGATCACTTTGGAGCATGCAAATACTCTGAATAGAGTAACTCTGACATAATCTCAAGGTGTGGATGCACCAGGGCCAGGTTCATATTTGGACTCTGGAGCCTTCCAGGAGCCAGCTCTGTGGGGGTGTCCATGGGTGGAACACTCCTACCAAGGGACAAGGGCAGAACCCCCTATCATTCAATGCCTCTTTAGGTCGCTTGCTAAAGAAACAGCAAGACTACTATAAAAGATCATATCTTGCAGATGGTTTGTAAAACATTTTAGTTCTTTCTTCTAAGGTTTGGTCCCTCATACCTCATTTTTCACCAAAAAGGAGGCAGTATTAGCCTGCTACCAAAAAAAAAAAAAACAAAACCCTCTTTTTTTTTTTTTAAAGATTTTATTTTTATTTATTTATTCATTTGACAGAGAGAGACACAGCGAGAGAGGGAACACAAGCAGGGGGAGTGGGAGAGGGAGAAGCAGGCTTCGCACCGAGCGGGGAGCCCAATGTAGGGCTCAATCCCAGGACCTTAGGATCATGACCTGAGCTGAAGGCAGACGCTAACAACTGAGCCACCCAGGAACCCCCCCAAAAAAACCCTCTTTTTAATAAATCTTGCAATGACTGAAGTTAATCCAATAATGAAAATCTTTCCGTTTGGGGGGCACCTGGATGGCTCAGTCCGTTAAGTGTCTGCCTGTGGCTCAGGTCATGATCCCAGGGTTCTGGGATCGAGCCCCGCATCGGGCTCCCTGCTCAGCGGGAGGCCTGCTTCTCCCTCTCCCACTCCCCCTGCTTATGTTCCCTCTCTCGCTGTGTCTCTCTCTCCGTCAAATAAACAAATAAAATCTTTTTCAAAAAAATTTTTAAAAAATTAAAAAAAAAATGTTTCCCTTTGAAAATGAAAACACTTCTTTCTTTAATTGTATTTTTCCCTTAGAAAACAAGCAGGTTCATTCCTTCTAGCAAGAGTCTAGACTGTCTTCATCTTCAGGCGTTTCTAAGAAACTCCTATATGTTAACACTCTGTAAGAGTGAAAAAAACAGGACCTTAATATGCCTTTCTCAACTCCACAGGCAAAGAAATAGAATCAACAGCTGTTAAGAGTTAAAAATAATTTGGAGTCAAATCTAATCCTTCATAAACATGACCTTTTTAAAAACACACTAAAGTCACCAAACAGGTATTTTTAGCAGGTAGGAAATAAGCTTCCTTTTTGTGGCATTAAGTTTCTTAAAGTCATTTGAGTTTAACTTTACGGATACAAAACAAAGATTGGCAATGTCAAAATAGTGAAAGTACAGCATTTGAGAGCCGAGATGATTTACTGCAACTTTCCCATTGTATAGAGGAGGAGCCTGAGGCCCCACAGTGACCTGCAGAGGGCAGATCTCAGTCTCCAAGCCCCATTTTCCCATGAGGAGGATCCAAGGCATTTGTCAGTGTCATTCATGATGCTCCAACAAAACTAGTAATTCTTCTTCAGTTACTAATGCCATTGAAAAATAGGGATAATAATTCTGAACAATGAGACAGACAAGGTCCGGTGTTTGAACCTCTACCTCGATCACATGGGTCGGACACACGTTAACAAGCTAGTGGCCATGCTAGTGGCCATGCTAAGACAAGGGGTAGTTGGGTGACTTGTTTTCCTAGAAACAACCCCTTCCCTTCGATGCAGTGCAGCCTGCAGCAGCAGGTAAACGCTGAGGAAGACAAGGGATGTGGTCATGGTGCCAGTTCCGTCTCTAAGCTGCCCAGAGGAGTTACACCAGGCGCCCTTGTTCTGGCTGCGGAGGAGCCCCTACTGCCTGGATTCTCAAATCCTCGTACTCACCTGGGCGGCCCTGACCACAGACCTAATCTGCAAAGTGCTCTGGACACAAAACCCCAGAGCAGGAATTTTATCGTATAATTTAATGACCTACATTTAAAAAATTGTTAGGTTCATCAATCAAAATATTGGTACCACACATTTTTTATTGGTATTTTAAGTACTTTAAGAATGAGTCATTTCAAACTAAAAGCATGCCTAGCGGGCTTTGGCAATGCATAGATGACCAGAGGCACCCCGGGCGGTGGGGGGGATCAGAGCCCCAGGAGGGAAGCTGGTGGGCGGCCCCCCAGAGGCCCTCTGAGAGTCTGCACTGACAGAGAGCTTTCACTGGCACACATAATCACGAGGCAGGGGGAGGGTGGAAATCCCACATCCGTCTAGTGACTGGGAGGTGGTGCACAGGGGCAGGCAGAGAGCAAATCCTGCTGAACTCCTGAGACCAGCAGAGTCCCAGCTGTCTGGTGGAAAGGCCTGAGAGGACGGCTTGCGTCTCCACACTTCACCCCCACGCGCCTTCCGGGGTCTCCGGAGGTGGTGCCACTACCGGCACAGGCAAGGACACAGGTGGGTGAAGTACCTGGCCAAGGTCACCTAGCTGGGCAGCTGTCCTGCCTCGACACTGCAGCACCCACAGTCAAGCCCCAACACGCAATCCAAGCATGCCCAGAGCACCGGGTGCAAACCATGGGCCAAGTATGGCCAAAGCCTTTGACAAGGTTGTTTATTAAAATCCCAAGAATACCTTATCTTTAATGATGCCTTCTTGACACGCAGTACATTTTGGGCTTGAGGAGCTGAGGGGAAAACACACCATGAAGACATTAGATGGAGTGGAAGTCCTAGTCTCACTTGAACCAGTATGGTCAACCCACTGTGCGAAGCTCATGGCTGCAACCAGAGCCCCAGGATGCCACAGCGAACCGGGTTCACATAGGAAGCCACAGGAGCAAAGGGCTCAATTTTTTAATGGTAATTTTTCATAAGGAAGTTTTTAAGCAGCACAGCTTAGATCAGTCCCACTTGGAAAGCCCCTTTCAATTAAAAGTGAAATTTTATTTCAGAAACCAAAACTAGCTCTCGGTGGAAAAGCTCTGTGGTGTGAGCGTCCATAGCTTATTAGGAGGGCCTACAAATGGTCTTGCTTTATAAAAACAGTCAGTACTTACTCCATAAGCTATTTTCCTTCACAATATACTGAAAAGCCAGTGCAATTCCACAGTTAACAGGAGAATTTAACACTGACCTTGTCTAAGGAAACCACTCGTCCACTATTCATTCTTGTCCCCAAACGCAGGACAAGAGCCCCTGCTCTCAAGCTGCCCTTTTTTGGACTTGATTCTAACCCCACATCTTGTGCCTGGAAACCATCTCCTAGAGATTAAAAACAAAACGAAGTTTGAGCCCTCTCTACTTCCATGGCCCCTGCCCTAGACAGCCAAGGGCTCCCGGAGTCCAGGACAGGGAGCGTCAGCGGAGGCTTCGGGAAGGAGGATGCAGGGTTGGACATGTGTACGCCGGAGCCCTGGGCACAGTGGGGAGGCTCCAAAAGCCTGGGAAGCTGGGCAGGAGAACTGGGGGTTGATGGGAGACAAAATTAATGTGTTTTTAAATAAAAGCTTTCATTTAAACTATACTAATATGAAGCCTGTGCTAAACTGCTTTAATCATACGAATCTTTTTACATCCTTAGACCCTAGGGCTGAGTAGTATCTGAGTGGGATCCCCTGACACCTGCAAAAACATGGAAGAGGAGAGCCAGGGGCAGAAAAAGGAGCGAAACCAGAAGAGGAACAGCCCTCTGGATCCCTAGCTCTAGGGCCCACCCCGCACCCCCAGCCCCACAGCCAGCAGCCCTACCCTGGCCCAGCGCTCTGTCCGGGTTTGTATGGTAAGAAAAACCAGGTGCTCTGAGTCTGCTCTGCTATCACTAAGCTTGACTCAAGAGTCATTTTAGCCACAAAGCAGGGGAAGCTGAGCTCACTGTTTGGGATAAGTGGGTAAGACCACAGCCAGAAGTACCCAGGGGGAGGATGACAAGGAGGAAGGCTGTCTGCAGTGTGGTTATTAAGGGCCGTGCCCTCAGCGGTGAATCAGGAGAAGTGGGCGGCCTTCCCAGGCCCCTGTGCCCTGACCTTGGGGAGCAAGTCTGGGAGCATCCTGCAGTAACCCCCAGTGCCCAGCACCATGCCCAGAAAATACCTGGGGGATGAACCAAGATGCTCTCTTGGACACTGTTGTTTGTGCTGTCAAACTCCAGCCTGCCTCCCGGACTCCCTCTGTGATTCTAAACTGGCAGCGATACTTAGCTGACAAGGGCTTCCAAAGGCTTGGTGCATGCTTTGCTGACTGCTGGGCAAGCACAAAAACACTAGATTCCTACCCAGGCTGGGACATACTCAGTCCTCCCTGCTGGCCCTGTCCTCCTCAGCCTCTGCCCCCCAGGAGCACCTGCACTTTCAGGGCTCCTTTGTCACTTGCTAATGGGCGTGGCTCTCCAATGAACCGGAAGCCTCTGGAGCAACACGGACAGGGGACACCGGGGCCCAGGGCCAGAGCGGCGAGCACCATTGGGAAGTGGCAGGTGCAGGAGGGACTTTCGGGAGGTGCTTGGTGGGGAGGAGACAGAAATCTGTGGGATGGGGCTGGGCAGTCCAGGCTGCGAGTCACGGATGCCCTGGGAAATTCAGGCATGAGGTTCTACTGAGTTTCCCTAAATGATTCACAGGCGAGGCTCTGAGAACCTTGAGTTTCTTCAGAGCTTTTACCCTTCCGAACGTACTGTCTGGAGAAGGGAAGGCGCGGGCGGGAGAGAGACCGGGGAAGCGCCGGGCTGCGGGGCCTACCTCAGCACGGCAGCCATGCAGGTGTCGCAGAACCGGTGCCCGCACTCCGTCTGCTTCGGGTTACACAGCACCAGGCGGCACTCCTCGCACCTGTACTTGTCCTCCACGGCTTTCACAAACCTTTCCCGGTAGCCTCCTTGTTCAGGGACGAAGACGGACGTCCCAGCGCCGCGGTCCGGGTGCAGCTTTAGCGGTGGGTTAGTCTGCAGGGTGCCGGGGGAGTCCATCTTTTTACTTGGCTCCATTTTAGGAAAGAGAAAATCTGCGGGGGAGAAAGTAACAGTAATGAGTAAAATGCTCTCACGCCCTCCTGTGCAAGGAGAAGAAGCACAGGTTTGGGGACGGAACAGTACCTGAGAGCTGTGGGGTTTTTTCAGTTTAAGTAACACTCAAGAACCCTCCTGACTTTAATGCGTGATGGGAACAAGACAGGAGCAAATGTGCATCTTTCCTTTTGACGTTAGCCAAACATGACTGTTAACATTACTGTGCAAAAAACCTCTAAAAGGTACTGGTTGTGTCATTAAGGTTTTTTGAAATACAGGTTAATACTTGACGGTTACTTAAAAATTCTATGCATCATTTTGAAATTTTGGCCAAAGCAACAGTCGTTCTCAGCCAGTTTTATTTCTTGGTTCTCCTCACTGCCGATGGCAGTGCCGTGACGTGCCTCAGGGGTGGCCTACCACACGGTGATGCCATCGCTGTGGAGCCTATGCCCAGAACAGCGTCATTCACTCCAACCACAGCAGGCACTGTTGGATGGTGTCTGCAGACTCCTCAGGAGACTTTTGCCCCCACATAGACCCCACGAGTGTGCCCACAAGGCTCCAGTCTGGGCACGCTGTGACTGTCACCCGCTTTCTGCCCAGGCGGCCGGCCTGGCCCCACCTCGCCTCACCACGACCCCATGCCGTGCACCACAGAGCCTCAGGGTGCACCCACTGCGGAGCTACAGGCACTCTCGCGCCGGGGATGGAGCTGGCGGAGGGCACACCACAACTGAATGACTGAACGGGTCTCCTGTCCATATGGGCAGGCTGTCCTACCTCACATGGTGACAAGTGCACAGATGCCTGGTTCCCACCTGCAAGTTCCCATCAACAGGCAAAATGAGCAGCTCCTAGACACAAGCCACAGAGATCTCAGCCTGTGCAGGCCTCCAGCTGAAGTGCATGGCAGCACATCTGGTGAACCTGCAGAGGAATTTCTTGCAAAGCTCACCAGGTCTCTCAAAACTACACTGTGTTCTTGCTCAATCCAACTATTTCTGCTAATTACAAAAATAAGGGCCAAATTCCTTCTACTCACAAGGCCGCGGGCGTCTGTGCCTCATCCCCCTCCCTTCTCTCATCAGTGCAAGGCTGCCCGGAGCTGGTGTGGGGGCCTGGCACGTTTGCTGGAACGGGAGGCAGACCCTCACCCCAGGCCACGGCCTGCTGGGTGCAGAGCCGACTCTCTAGAGCCTTATTCCTCGCACTGCCTTGTTCTGCCTCTTTATGAGGCTGAAAGAATGAACGTTTCACGACTAGGGCTGTACAAAACGCCAGCAGCCTAACATCTGAAAAATAAATGAACTGGTGTTCTAGCCACACTCAGGCTGGTTTTAATAAAATAGGACATCACTGTGGCAAAGAGTGGGAGCCTCCTGTGAAATCCATTTATGAAAACAAAAAAAGCTTTCAAAATGACCTCAAAAGGCCAGCAGCCCTTTGCTCACCAATTTGTTGACCAGAATCCTGTTCATTAATGCTAAGCGGGAAGGTGCCTGGTGCTTACTTTGCCTGTCAGAGAAAACGGGTGACCAGGAGCCGAGCTGCTGCCAAGTAGCCACGTCAACTCTGGCAATGTGTGACCCTCTCCCACTCTCCATGTCAGGCCCTTGCTTCTGCAGATGCTCTGGGATCCCCCACCCCCGAGAATGTACCTCCCCACCTTCTCAAGGAGGCTCACCCGGGCCAACCCCACTCACCTGACCCCCTTTGCCCTGCTGTGCTTTTTCCATGGCACTTCCCACCCTCTAACTCTGCATGCTTCTTGTGAATTGTCTCTCTTCTCAGGCAGAATATAAGCTCCCTGGAGACACGAGTTTTGTTCACAAACCCCAGGCACCTAGAATAGTGCCTGATGGGCAGAAGGTACCCAGTACGCAGTTGCTGAGCTAACAGAGGGAAAGGTGAGGTCTGTGCCACTAGTACCAAGCTGTGTTTCTATGACAACCGACTCTTGCAGGAAAAGAAAACTCTTCAGCTTTTAGATTTGATCTTGGAGTTTCCAGCCTTGAAAACTCCTTCTTAGATTATAAGCTACTTATGACTTTGGTTTAGTATCTTAGCCAATGGTATGTAGAAAGCTATGTATTCAATAAACAGTTTTTAAGGAGAAATACTTGATTCTCGGGGCGCCTGGGTGGCTTGGTCAGTTAAGGGTCTGCCTTCAGCTCAGGTCATGATCCTGGAGTCCCAGGATTGAACCCCTTGTGGGGCTCCCCACTCAGTGGGGAGTCTGCTTCTGCCTCTGCCCCTCCCCACTGTTCATGCTCCCTCTCTCAAATAAATAAAATCTTCAGAAAAAGAGAAATATTTGATTCTTTAAAGGTAATTCCTATTTCAAACCTGAGAGACAATTAGCTTTGGATCAAACTAATGATAAATAATAAATATTCATTTACCTATAACATGTCATACTCTGTAAAAACAAGTAAAGAATACAGTTTGGGATCTTCTGTTTTTGTACATTACTTAAGATAAGTGAACAGATGCAAAATGTATCCCAGGCACATCAAAGAAAACATCACAGCAGCCCTGTCCTAAAGGGCAGAGGACAGCCCACGGCCAGCAGGTCTGTCAGGACTTATCTGTAATGCAGGGTGCCAACATGGGCATCTCTGCAATGGGCCACTGGGGGCCTCTGCCAATCCTACCCAGCATCCCTGCATTTCATCCCACGCATGGCCCATTCCCGATCTAGGCTGCAGGCTGGAGAATGAGCCTTTGGGGAAGGAGGGAAAGATGCCCTACAGTGCTTGGACTGCAGGAACCAGAGAAACACCAGACCTCCTCTACCTTAAGTCCACAAGGGAGGAAAAAGAAGCATAAGAAAATGGTCTAAACATGAAATGTCCAGAACAGGCAGATCTATAGAGACAGAAAGCAGATTCATGGTTGCCAGGGCTGGGGGATGGGGAGCATGTGTACTAATGCGTGCGGGGTTTCCTGCTGAGGTGATGGAGGTGTTCGGGGACTGGATAATGGGGATGGGTGCATAGCTCTGTGAATACACTACAACCCCCTGCTGAACCAGACATTTTAAAGCGGTGAATTTTATAGTACGAGAATTATATTTCAATTTAAAATCTAAACCAAAAAATACTACAAAATAACTGTTCAAAATGGCTCCATTTGGGTTTGGTTAATTTGTGACATTTAGTGGCATATACTCTAAAGTATAAGACTCTAACACTAAATCCGTATCTGCCCAATGCTGTGGTCAGTGACGGACATATGGGGGAGCACGGAAAGACTTTCATTTACAATAGTACGTGCCCTCAGAGAAGACAACAAACAACTAAAATATGGGGGTGTAAAGTGCAAAGAATAAGGACCAGATCCCCCGACTGCAGATACCCAGAGGCAGATGCTCTCTTCTGGCGTTCTGTGAGAGCACAGAGACATCCAGAAATGGCAAATGCATGTAAAGAAAACGGGTCTTCTTTCTCCCCTGTGTCGCACATGCAAATTAATCAACAGCTTCCTTCTAAACCAACGCTGTATTCTAGCCATTTTCCGTATCAGCATATGCAGATCTACTTTATTATTTTGAAGGGCTGCATATAGCACTCTACTGGATGGTTTACCATAATTTATATAACCAGTTCCAAGAGACTTAGGCTGGTTCTGAAGTTTTGCTATATTTTTTTAAAAAGATTTTATTTTTTTTTAGAGAGAGAGAGTGCATGAGAGCACGCAAGCACGAATGGGGGGCCGGGGAGGGAGAGGGGCAGAGGGAGAGGGAGAATCCCAAGCAGACTCCCCACTGGAGCCTGACGTAGGGCTCCATCTCACAACACTAAAATCATGACACTCAACTGACTGAGCCACCCAGGTGCCCCGATGTTTTGCTGTTATGAACATCTGCAGTGAACATTCCTGAACATCTATCTTCGCACATTTAGGCAACCATACAGCAACAGAACTGCTGGGTCAAAGGTGATGTGCATTTTACAGTACTGTAATCACTGCCAAACACTTCTAAAAGGTTGTAAATTACATATTTCCTCCAATATTTACTAAACTATTAAACAAATATTATTTCAGAGGACAACACCCCATCTCACTGCACTTCCCACTTTATTTCGGCCCCAACGGCGTTTCCTGAAGAGTGTTGCTGGCTACACCGTTGTGCAAGCATCATGGCCCTCAGCCTGGGAATGCCGGGGTGGGGAGCATGCCCACCACCCTTCTACATGGGCAGGAACACCTTTCTCCACGAGAGTGACTCTGCAAAGGTTTGCCAAACCAACCACATTTTATTTCAACAAATACAACTGGGCACCTACAACATACACAGCTCTGGACCTCACATATCAGGGACACAGGGATGGAGGAGACTGCCCCCATCCTTAGAGAGCTTTGATGGAGTCATGAGGAGAAGAGGTGAGCACTCCAGGATCAACAAGCAGCGGGTGTAAGAATGGGAGTTATAAAGGGCTGCAGATCTTCCAGAGAGAAAGATATCACATGGGTTTTGGGGAGATCGAGGCTTTGTGAGCTGGACTGGTGGTATCATTTCAATTCCAACAGAGGAGGACAAGGAGTAGCAGCAGACACAGCACTGTCAGGCGGTCGTGGAGGGGAACCTGGTGTTAGGGGTCCCGGGGGGAGGAACCAGCCAGGCAGGACAGCTGGCACTTAGTGGCCTGGGTGATGAGGCTGCCCCAGTGTCCTTCCCTGAGGTGGATCCTTGGGCACAGCACTGATCCTCAGGGCCTCGCTTCTCTTCACCCGAAAAGCAGACACTACCCCTAACTGTCCTAGCACTATCAGGCGTCACTGTAATATTTTATGTTGAGTCCATCTGCAGACTGCAGCATTGCATACAGAGAAGACACGTCCTCCCTCCAACAGCAGTCAGGAGGTCTGACAAGGATTGGGCTGCTTCCTCATCTTACTTAGCCCCAAGCCTTGTTTTAAAAGCCCCTTCTCGGTCATAGGACAAGAAAAAGAAATAAAAGGCATCCAGATTGGAAAGGAAGAAGTAAAACTATTTCTGTTTTCAGATGACATCATCCTGCATATACAACTCACAAAGGAATCAACTAAAAACGAGTTGAACTAATAAACTTATTAAACAAAGTTGCAGAATAAGAGATCGATCTATAAAAATCAATTGTATTTCTATACACTAGCAATGAGCGATCCAGAAATGAAATTAAGAAAACACTCCATTTGTAATAGCATCAAAAAGAATAAAATATCCAGGAATACACATAACCAAAAGAGGGCAACAGATGTATACTGAACATTAATTTCATAGAATGCTGTCACACCATATGTAGCCCTCTGCCATCAGCATTAAAAGTTTTCACCCGTGTTTGCTGTGTGCAGTAGTTCTACTTCATGCATTCTCACTGCTGTGTAATATTCCACAAGTGACCTAGCCATTTTCTGATCACAGCGGCCAGTCCTTGCTATTATGAAAAGTGTGCTCTGAACATTCTGGCACATCTGTTCTGGGGCCCTTATGTAAATTTCTCTAGGGTCTGTACTCTAGATCAGGGGGTCAGGGTTTAGCAAACTGAAGTCTGTGGGTCAAATCTAGCCAGTAGCCGATTTTTGTTAGGTTATGGTTACCTATTGCCTATTTCCTTGAGCCAAGAACGCATTTTAGATTTTTAAAGGGTTGAACAAACAAATGAAACAATGGCAACTATATGACAAGACTGTATGTGGTCCACAAAGCCTAGAATATTTACCATCTTGCCTTTTACAGAAAAAGTCTGCCAATCCCTGCCAGGGACTTTGCATCTAGAGTCCAGAGGAACTGCTGATCTGCAGGTTGTATGCACAGCCAATTTACAAGCTAGGACCAAACTGCTCTCCAAAGCAAAGCAGCATAAATGTTTCTCTTAATCCACATCCTCACCAACACTGGGAATCAGACATCTTAGGTTCTGCCAACCTAGCAAGTACAATGGTTTCTGTTTTCTTACTCTGATGATTAAAAAGGTTTAGCATCTTTTCATACATTCATGGGCTCATGGGCCACTTATGCTTTTCCTTCCATGAAATGCACGACTGTGTCTCTCTGCCATGTTTTAATTGGGCTAGTATCTTTTACAATACTGATTTGTGGGGGTGACCTACATATTCTGACTGTTAAACCTACACCTGTAATACGTCTTCCCCCAGTTTGTAGATGGCTTTAACTTTATTTATGTCTTTTAATGAAGAGAAGTTCTTAATTTTAATGTAGTCAAGTTTATCCAGATCTTGGCCTTTTAAAAATATTCAGATTATCTTACAGGTGGTGCTGATGAAAAAGGAACAACAAGCAAATATGAAACTAAAATAGAAAGCAGCTCCAACTCTATTACAAAATCGTTTTCAAAAGAAGAATATTATGTTCAAATAAAACTAGCAAATAAGCCACTATGTCAAATAGACTCACACTGCTCAAGGAAGACATTCTTCCTACACAAGAGCTGTTCAAGTCAGAAATGACATGAACCCTGACCAGGCCCCGGGGGTAGGCCCATGACCTTCTGCATCAGTGAGGTGGCAGATGTGGGCCTTAGCTGGCCCAGGGAAAGCAGGAGCTAGACACCTCAGCAGGTGCCAGGACAGGTGGACAGATGAATACTCTCAGGTTTACTGATCATCCCAGGTTCTACCAGCCGTCAACTGTCACTATGAAAAGTCAGTTCTGATTTAAAGTGCGAGAATCATCTAATCACTTCCTAAAACAACTAGGATAATAGGAATGATGTCTTTAAGTCTTAAAATAAGACAAATATCCACCTATTCTGTCCCAAGGAAAAGGAAGTTTGGATTTGGAAAACCCCCCCACCACCACCGGAGGCAAATTTTTCATAATCAACTCAGAGGCTGATAATCATGAGCTTTCCTAAAGTTGGACAGTAATGTGGTGATCACCTTGAGACCATCTACAAAGTCATGCAGATGGAGAAGCCACAGAGGTGAATCTGCTTCAGGTTCCCTTCAATCTATCTATGTAAGAGGGAGGACAGAAACCTCAAGGTTACCAAAGGAAGCAAAACTTCCATCTGCAGGACCAAGTTTTCAGTAGCAACATGGGAGGGCACATGCCCTCTAACCAACAGGCACAAAACAAATATGAAAAATAATTTATCTTTTATCTTGTTCACCTCCCTAAGCCATCTTAAATCTTTTCTGAAATCAGGTGTGGTTACTTAAATTAGGCAAACTCAAAGTTAGTCACAATGTTAAAAACAGACTAATGAGTGGTTATCAGTGAAAATGGCTGAGTAAGAAACTCCAAAAGTCTACCCTTCAATAAAAGCAGGAAAAAAATCCTGGCAAAATCCATCAGACACAACTTCTTTGGGACCTTGGAAACTAACTAAAAGCTTGTAGCAATCAGAGGCACACTTAATCATGAGAAACCAACTGAATTGTGTTAAGAACAGTGAGCTCAGTGGCATTTTACCCAATCCTGAACCCATGTGCCAGGATAGTGGCCTGGAGGATAACAGTCTGTGATCCTGGGACAGGTATTTGGCAGGAGGTGGAGGGGTAGTGGAGAAGAACAGACCTCATTTGCAAAGACTTTCGGTGGTTTGTTTTGACCAACTCAAAGCATTTAGCTTTACCTTAATAGACTCAGAATTCTCCCAATGCTGAGGTGGCTACTGGTGATGGTGGTAGGGGGGTGGTTACTGAAAACATTTAGGGGCAAATTTATTAGTCACCATTGCCTGGAGCAATCAGTAACAACTGAGGGAAATAATAGATTAACCAAAATGTTGAGAAGAAAAGCTGGGGGAAAAGGGCTCTGACAAGCTCCAATGTGTTTCTGGGAATCTAGAAGGCCACACAAATGCCCAGGGCTGTGTGCATGCTCAGGAAAGACCTGAGAAGACCTTAAGCCTCTGGCTGACCTTCAGGTTCTGCACAGAGAAAGTGAATGGTAAGTAAGAGTTGCTGACTGCCCAGCTGAGTGTTGAAAGCATACTCCAACACTCATAAAGACTCCATCTGAAGACTGGGAGATCATTTTGGTTGTAGGCACTTAAGGAAATCTGTGTCCAATCACTAGCTTACTACTACGCTAATCGAACAGGGACTTCAGTGACCACATGATAAAGAATATAAACTTTACAAACTTAGCTCAAGAATTCATTACACAAACAACAATTATAACAACAAATCCTGGGGAGAAGGGAGAATCTCATTTCCAGATTTGCCACATTATAATATTAAAAATGTCCAATTTAAAAAAAAATTACAAAGCATGCAAAGAAACATGGAAGTATGGCCCATACACAGGGGAAAAAGCAAAAAACAGAAACTGTCCAGGAGGAAACCCAGACACTGGACTTATAAACACTTTAAATCAGCTATTTTACATGTACTCAAAAAGATAAAGGAAGCCATGTCCAAAGACTAAAAGGAACCATCAGAACAAAGGCTCACAAAAACAGAGTATCAAAGAAATTTTTTAAGGGCAGAAAATAGAAACTCTGGAGTTGGAAATCACAATAACTGAAATGAAATACTCATAATAGGGGCTAAACCGCAGAACTTAGCAGGCAGAAGGAAG